>NC_053491.1:421828253-422152753 GCF_905171775.1 Rana temporaria | reverse complement strand
AGGGCCCCCGGATGGCAACCCACCTTTTTTCTTTTTTTATAAAAAAAATTACATTTTTTTTATATATATATATATATATATATATATATATATTTTTTTTTATTAAAGGGCTCAGAGGTCCCCAGTGCCCCATGTGGCAACCCCCCCTTTTTTTATTTTTTTTTTATAAATGTTTTTTTTTTTTATTTTTGTTTATTTTTTTTATTTTTTATTAAAAGGCCCAGAGGTCCCCAGGGCCCTGGATGGCAACCTCCCTTTTTTTATGTATTTTTTATAAATGTTTTTTTTTTATTATTAAAGGGCCCAGAGGTTTATTTTTTATTTTTATTAAAAGGCCCAGAGGTCCCCAGGGCCCCGGATGGCTACCCCCCTTTTTATATATATATACTGTATATACATATACATATATATATATATATATATATATATATATATATAATTTGTTTTCTTCTTTATTTCTTCTTTTTTTTGTAAAGGCCCCCCCCCCCGCTTCTCAATTTGCGGCAGCCCCCACGCTTCTCAATTTCAGGCGGCAGCACCCCCACCCCCCCCTAGGTTCTCTGCTTCAGGGGGCCCATGCCTTAAGCTGTACACGGGGCCCCAAAATTCCTGATGGCGGCCCTGCACATACCTCCCAACACGCACGGATTCTGTGGGACTTTCCCGCACAGACAGCTTCTTCCCGCAGTCCCGCAAAAGGGTTAATTTTCCCGCACTGCAAGAGGAGGCAGCACGGAAGCAGGAGGAACCGGAGCGGTGTGTGGAGGACTGTGGCTGCTGAAGGGAAGAAAGCCGACAGCCGGGCTAATGACAGTCTGTGGCCCCGGCTGTTGGCACAGGTGAGAGGCACTCCCCCCCGCTCAACAACTGCAAAATCCCCCCCCGCTCAACAACTTTAATGCGCTCCCCCCCGCTCAACAACTTCAATTCGCCCCCCCCCCCCCCGCTCAACAACTTCGATCCCCCCCCAATTCTCGGCTCCAGGGGGCCCCTTCAACACTCAAGCCCAGGGGCCCCCACCACCCTAAGTCCTGCCCTGACAGTGGCACTAATATGCAGCACTGATGAAACGTGGACTGTGTCAATAGTTTTTTATTTTTATTTTATTTTTTTAACAATTTATTTTTTACAATTTATATCTCTTTTGTTTTTTTGTTTTTTGTTTTATACAATGCTTTCTTATTGGGAAAGTGGACAGTGTCATTTTTTTTTTTTACACTTTAACTTTTAAATATTTATTTAAATTGTCTCTTTTTTACTATTATTACAATATTTTTTATCAGCCCTGTTGGGGGGGGGGGGGTGCTTTGGTGATATATCAGGGGTCTAAACAGACCCCTGACATCTCCCCTTTGAGACAGGGAAAGAGACTGAGGACACAGACTCCCCAGTCCCTTTTTCTGCAGCCTCAGCTGCACTGAAGATAAATGGACAGGAGACAGAGGCTCCTCTTTATTCATAAACTGAAGCATCGTAAACACAGTTTATGATTCTCAGTTATGAATGGATAGCGTCAGTGATCACTGGCTTTGTTCATTTACAAAAGACATATTTACTGACTCCTTCCTCCGGCCTCCCTCCTGACAGATCTGGAACAGGGGGGCACCGGAGAAGGACACAGAGTACCCAGGGAGCCAGGGGACAGTCAGGAGAGCTCTGGATAGTGATATACTGCTCCCTGTCATCGGAAGCAGTGATCAATGTCGTGTCACTGGTAGCCTATCCCCCCCATAGTTAGAACACATCCCTAGGACACACTTAACCCCTTCACCGCCCCCTAGTGGTTAGCCCCTTGCCTGCCAGTGTCATTTACACAGTAATCAGTGCATTTTTATAGAACTGATCGCTGTGAAAATTACAATGGTCCCAAAAATGTGTCAAAAGTGTCCTATGTGTCCGCCATAATGTCAGAGTCACGATAAAAATCGCAGATCGGCACCATTACCAGTAAAAAAAAAAGTAATAATAAAAATGGTATAAAACGACCCCCTATTTTGTAGACGCTATAACTTTTTCGCAAACCATTTAATATACGCTTATTGCAATTTTTTTTACCAAAAATATATAGAAGAATACATGTCGGCCTAAACTGAGGAAATTTTTTTTTTTTTAATTGGGATATTTATTATAGCAAAAAGTAAAAGATATTGGGCTAGATTCAGCAAGAATTTACGCCGGCGTATCTATAGATACGCAGCGTAAATTCAAAGCTGCGTCGGCGTTTCTTCTTTCTGTATTCCGAACGAAAGATACGCGGAAATTAGGCTAAGATCCGACTGGCGTAAGTCTCTTACACCATTGTATCTTAGGGTGCATATTTACGAAGGCCGCTAGGTGGCGCTTCTGTCGTTTTCGGTGTAGAATATGCAAATGACCTAGATACGCCGATTCACAAACGTACGTGCGCCCGGCGGAATTTTTTACGTCGTTTGCGTAAGGCTTTTTCCGGCGTAACGTTGCTCCTTCTATATGAGGAGCAACCAATGTTAAGTATGGACGTTGTTCCCGCGTCAAATTTTGAAATTTTTACGTCATTTGCGTAAGTCGTTCGCGAATAGGGCTTTGCGTAAATTACGTCCACGTCGAAAGCATTGACGATTTGCGGCGGAATTTCGAGCATGCGCACTGGGATTCTTTCACGAACGGTGCATGCGCCGTTCGTTAAAGACGTAATTTACGTGGGGTCATGTTTTATTTGCATAAAACACGCCCACCTCTTCTCAATTTGAATTTGGCACGCTTACACCGGCTGATTTACGATACGCCGCCGCAACTTACAGAGCAAGTGCTTTGTGAATACTGCACTTGCCAGTCTAAGTTGCGGAGGCGTAGCCTAAATAGTATACGCTACGCCCGCACAAAATTACGTCCCCCCTACTTGAATCTAGCCCATTGTGTTTTTTTTCTAACTTGACGCTCTTCTTTTGTTTATAGCGCAAAAAATAAAAACTGCAGAGGTGATCAAATACCAAAAAAAAGCTCTATTTGTGGGGGAAAAAAGGACGTCAATTTTGTTCGGGAGCCACGTTGCACAACCGTGCAACTGTCAGCTAAAGCGACGCAGTGCCAAATCGCAAAAAATGACACGGTCATTGGGCAGCCAATTCTTCCGAGGCTGAAGTGGTTAATTTCACACACAGAGGAACATTGATGTCCAGCATTAATAACATTTGGTTCTAACAATTACAACAGTTACATGATCCTGAAACACTACTACGCCCGCACAAGTCCCCTTTCTACAGCCCAGGTATCGCCTGCATTTTTTTTTTTGCGCAAGAGGTTTGTATTATTAGCAGAAATGCGGTCTGATGTAACCAGAGTTTCTCTGTCACTCCCTCCACAAGCAGCCTGTGTGTTTATACAATCCGGTCACTGTCACACAATATCCCGAGGACAGGAAGTGAAAAGAAAGCAGGTTAAATTATTTTCCACCTACAGAGGTAAAACCAAAAAAATTGTCTGCATTCATATTAAGATCATGAAACTGCTGACATAACAGAGTGGTACACATATACCCAGTGGAGTGACACACAGAGATGAAACAAATACTCCTACCTAAGTTTTCCCTGTTTATCTGCAGCCCTCTGTCCTGTACAGTCTTTCAACAAGACGATTTTTTACAGCTTGTCTGAGTTTTCAGAAAAAGCTTATTGAACACCCCCCCTCTCACGTAGCATACAGTTATAGACCTGAGGCTGTCAATCACAGGCTGTGTTCTGGAGCTCCCTCCCCTGTCTTTTGATGTCAGGAAACCCTGTCAGAAATTACTCATACAGATAGCAGAGGAACGAAGCAGCAAACAGAAATTACACTTAAAGTCTTACTAAACCCAGGACCCTGCATTCACTATAAATCAAAGAAAAGAGAACGCACCAGCCTTGCACATTACCTAAATAGTATCTTTAATAATAGAATAAAACGATGTATACTCACTAACAACTTAGTGATAAAAGTATATCAGAGTCTACAATGCACACAAAGCAACCAGGTCACCGAGACTAATCTCAGCAAGCCACAGGACCTTCCAGATGGCCGATGCATTTCGATGGCAGATACCCTCTTCCTGGAGTCAATCTCCCCTGGAAACGCGTCAGTCATTTTGAAGGTCCTCCCTCCGGCTTGCTGAGATTAGGCTAGTGTGCCCTCTTTTCTTTGTTTGTACAATCTCCACTGGGTTCCCCCGACCCTAGGGGGCAGCAAAGCCTGTGATTCTATTGGAACTACCACAGACCTGTAATCCATCCATCACCATTACACCACTCTTGAGCACAGGAGATTTTTGTCTTTTTCTGCTCCCTTCATTCACTATATCTGGTCTCCCACAATACTAATGGATATACAATAATTTTTAGTAAATATAAACTGCTAAATACCCTTTCCTCATCAGCAGTATAGCGCTGGTTAAAGCCTGTAGAAGGAGTTTTCATCCTCCCTGTCCTCACTGTAGCTGCTGACTTTTAATAAGGACACTTACCTGTCCTACTCACCTGCGCTGATAGCCCCCCCCCCCCCCGATGACGATCCCTCGATCGGTGCAGGTCCCACGCCGCCATCCATGGCTTACGGTTTCACTGCCCGTTTCCTACTGCGCATGCGTGAGTCTCGCGCTGATTTGTGAATGGGCGGCTGCTCTCTGGGATTACACACAGTTCCCAGAAAGCAGCGCGCCCCATTCACTAGAAGAGAATGCAGAAGAAGACAAACCACGGTTACGGAAGAGGCAGATTATGGACTTCCACATAGCAACAGGTATTTCGGGTGAGTATAAAAAAAAAAAAAATCTATTTTTTTTAGGATTTTTTGTGAAAGATTTTTTTCCTGGGTGGAACTCCACTTTAAGGCAGAAGTAACACAAGGAATAATTGATTCCATTATTGGGGTATCTTTACTCCTTTATGCATCCTGTAAGCTGATTGCAATGCTGGTTAGTGATACAGCTGCTGCCCCATTTGGGAGAGAAAAAGCTAAAGTGATTGTAAAGTCTCATTTTTTTTAGTTACAATAACAAACACATTATACTTACCTGCCCTGTGCAGTGGTTTTTCACAGAGCAGCTCGGATCCTCCTCTTCTTGGGTCCCCCTTCGGTGCTTCTGGCCCCTCCCTCCTGTTGAGTGCTTCCACAGAAAGCAGCTTGCTATGGGGGCACCTGAGCGGAGCCACAGCTCCATATATCCATGCAGACATGGAGCTGTGGCGGAGGGTCCCGGGCAGCTGAAACACTCCTACAACATTTCTGGATCTAGATAGACCTCATGTTAGTATTAGTGGTGGCTGAGGGGAGCTGCTGCACACAGTAGGCTTTTTATCTTAATGTATAAAATCCAATAAGATAAAAAAAAAAAACTTCTGCCTTTACAATCACTTTAACCTGTTCCCCACACTTTCTACTGAGCTCTGCCTTTCTCCCTGCTGATAATAAAAGCATAGCTCCCAACTGTCCCTGATTTCGAGGGACTGTCCCTGATTTGGAGTAATGTCCCTCTGTCCCTCTTTCCTCCTCATTTGTCCCTAATTTTGGTCTGATCTATATAGTTGTATATAAAATGCACTTTTTATCTTTAAAAAAGTCTTTTCCAGTGCTAAACCTTTCATCCAAACTCTAAATTGCTGATTTGTAAACTTTATAAGCCAATATAAAGGAATAATAGTGGTAATAAAAATCCCTTGTGAATTCAATTAGCCTTTTTTGTTAATTCTCCTTAAAGGGGGAGTCCAGCGCCGTCCGCAGCAGAGGACGAGCGATCGCTCGTCTCTCTGCTGCTCCCCCCGCCATCCTCAGTGGGGGAACCAGGAAGTGAAGCGCTCCGGCTTCACTACCCGGTTCCCTACGGCGCATGCGCGAGTTGCGCTGCGCCGCTGATTGGCTCCCGCTGTGCTCTGGGAGCCGAGTGTTCCCAGAGCACAACGGGAGGTGACGTCATGCCCGGAGAAAACCCGAAGCTGTGTGGCTGGAAGTGGATGCAAATACCTGTCTTTAGACAGGTATCTGTACCCCCCTCCCCCCTGAAAGGTGTCAAATGTGACACCGGAGGGGGGGAGGGTTCCGATCAGCGTGAGTTCCACTTTAGGGTGGAGCTCCGCTTTAACATGTAATCTCCAGCCACGTCACAGAGCTGCTGCAACTACCAGAGAGAGCCTTGCCTGCCTCTGGGAACCGTCCACATGTAGGGGGAAGGCTGGGACCTGCAGTCCTCCCTGAAAAACACCAGCTCTGGAGATCTGCCACTGTGGACTCTGCTGTATATGGACTATTGCCTATGCAGGTATGCTGGGGCAGCCACAAGCCTGAGTTAGATATTAGTATAGGGAAAAGACTGTGCACTTTGTTTTGGAACTGTTACGAGTTTCCAGTAAAGCATTTGAAACTTTGTCATGGCTGTTACTTAAAGTTGTGCATGGTGGTAATAGCGTATGAAAGAGCAGGGCCTGTAGTGCACACACACACACACACAGGGTGAAGTGGTGACATGCCATTGCTAGGGGCAACACTTACAAGACAGGGAGAATATGACAGCCATACAGTGAAAGAGCAGTACCAGGTGATGAGTCTCATGTATAGAGAGGGGAGCGCTTCATGCCCCCCCCCCCCCTCCGAGTGGTTGTGCCTCAACAACTGGGACCAGACCCTCATGGCAGAGAACCTAGGGACTTAGCTGTATGGTACAGAAGAGAAAGAAATAATTATGCAGGTGCATGGGGTCTGCGCTGGTGCCCGGCGGGACCCTGTTCTGTCACTGGAAGGAAGGTGGCAGAGTCAGGCTGGTGAAACGGGCTCTTTGGTGTCGCGTTCCAAATGTCACATCCTGAGCAGGTGTATGCATAGCTCCCAACTGTCCCTGAATTGGAGGGACTGTCACTGATTTGGAACAAAGTCCCTCTGTCCTCCTCATTTGTCCCTCATTTTTGTCTGATCTAGTTGTATATAAAATGCACTATTCAACTTTCAAAAAATGTCTCAAGTTCCCATCCTACAAAGTTGAGAGGTTTGTGTATGTATCGTGGGCCCGAGAGGCACCTGTATGACAGCTTCAGGTTATGATACAGAGACAGGCGGACTGACAACTCATGGGGCCCCCGGGCAATAGAAGATTATGGGGCCCCCGGGCTTACAGATGGCCACTGTGCCAGGAGGCATTACAGAGGCGGGGCAGCTAAAATCTCAGGCCCCTTTCAGACTGGGGCGGGAGCTGCGGTGGCGGTATAACGCCGCTAAAAATAGTGGCGCTATACCGCCGGAATTGCCGTGGGTATCAGCCGCTAGCGGTGCGGTATTAACCCCCGCTAGCGGCCGATAAAGAGTTAATATCGCCCGCAATGCGCCTCTATAGAGGCGCATTGCGGGCGGTATTGCCGCGGTTCCCATTGTTTTCAATGGGAAGGAGCGGTGAAGGAGCGGTATACATGCCGCTCCTCTCACCGCTCCAAAGATGCTGCTGACAGGAGATTTTTTTGTCTCCCGCCAGCGCATCGCCTCAGTGTGAAAGCCCTTCGGCTTTCACATTGAGGTAGCTGGGCAGGAGTTTTTCAGGCGGGATAGCAGCGCAATTTTTAGCGCTTTACCGCCTGAAAAACTCCTCAATGTGAAAGGGGCCTCAGGATTTTCACATCAAAAGCATGTTGGTTTTGGACATATCAGGGGCAGATGTAAAAAAACCACAGATTTTTACATACTGTCCCTGGTCTTAATGAGCCTGGCAACCCTGATGGGGCTCCCTAGTGGCATGGGGCCATCGGGCAGTGCCCGAGTGCCTCAATGGTTAGTCCTCCCCTGTATACAGCTTGCTTCTAAGTCGGGGTACTGCCATAATGTTGTTGTACATGAACGCGGCCTGTCTGGTCCCAGGCATTAGCAAGCGTGTACACTAGAGAGTCTGGAGGAAGGAGAAGAGCGAGAGAGAGCAAAAAGGCTCCATGTGCACCGGGGGAGTCAATCCCGCCCACAGGCTTTCACATTGCTCTGAAGAAAAACGCATTCAAACCGCATATGTGTTTTTGATGCATTTCCAGTGCATTTTCTGGTTGCCTGACTCCCAGCATGCTCCTGTAAAACATGGACATGTGACTCGAAAAAACGCATCAAAATTGCAACCGTGTGTTTTTTACACATTTTCTATTAATCTTGATGGGGAGCTGCATTTTTGGCGCAGTTTTAAAAAGTGCATTTTTCTTTCTGCCTTTTTTAACTGTAAAACCGATCAAGGTGAAAGGGTCCTAATACAATCAAGAATGCAGACAGACCGAATAATACAGGTTTCTTCTGTAGTCACCCTTTGCCCTCTCACTTTTTATTTTCTCCTCACAGAATAGCTGTATTTCACCTACTCTTCATTCTATTATCAGCTCTTGTCTAATTGTTTTTCACTGGTCGTTGTACACAGTTTGCACAATGAATAGAAAGATTTCTGCCATTTTTCATCTGCATTCCTTTGACAGCAATGAGGAAAAATGGAAGATGGAAGACTGACCTTTCATATTTTTACATTATATTGTGGATTTCGCATTCAAACTATCTGTACACATTTCACAATAGCCCAATGCAATCGATGTGAAGCAAATGCACAGCATAAAAGTGTACTGTATAGTGTATGCAGGGCTCATACAATCCACATACATTATATATTTTATCATAGCTCCCAAATGTCCCTGATTTCAAGGGACTGTCCCTGATTTGGAACAAAGTCCCTCTGTCCCTCATTCTTCCTCATTTGTCCCTCATTTTGGTCTCATTTATCCCATTCATGCCAAATGCCGCGTACACACGACCGTTATTCATGTCACGGAAAAAAACTACATATTTCTCTACGTGGTTCCTCTCAAGCCTGCCTTGCATACACACGTGAAAAAAATGCTCGAGCAAAGTGCTGTGACGTACAACGGCACTATATAAAGGGGAAGTTCCATTCGAATGGCGCCACCCTTTGGGCTGCTTATGTTAATTTTCCCGTCTCACAACTTGCTTCTGAGCATGCGTGTTTTTTTTCCCCCTCGTTAAAGCCTACACAAGACCGTTTTTCACGACGTGAAAAACGACGAGAAAAAATAGAGCAGGTTCAAAAATTATAACGCCATTTTTCTCGTTGAGAAAAATGCTCTGGAGCCTACACAAGGCCGTTTTTCACGACCAATTTAAAAAATGGATCGCTCATCCTCTGCTGCGGACGGGGCTGGACTCCAGGACAGGTAAGTGTGCCGATATTAAAAGTCAGCAGCTGCAGTATTTGTATTTTTTTTCATCGGACATCCGCTTTAATGCAATGCGACTTACCCCCTCTGAGTGGGTCCATAGTGAAGCAGAGGCCATGGTCTCCAATGAAAAGGTGTTAGAACTCTATACTCTGCGAGTCAAGCAAATATCTTGCCAGCTTTTCTTTTCCCAAAGCTGTAATCTGTGAGCATTGTGTGTTTGTTAATTACTAGTTGTGAAACACATTTTGGAAACACGACCAAAATAAAAAGAATAATGCTTTCACTTAGCTTAGTATTGTATGCTATATTTAAAGTGTATATATTTTCCTGTCACTGCAGACAGATGTTACTTTCGCAGGGGCCTATTCATATAAATATGATTTCTATACCATTTTAATTGCTAAAAAAAGCAAACTGGAGCCAAAGCAATCAATAGCTGTTATTGGGAAGTGGAGTTAAATGCTTTTTGATAACATACTTTAACCACTTAAGGACGGACCGGAAGGATTTGCCCCCTTAATGACCAGGCCATTTTTTTTTAAGATGCGTCGCTTTAACTGACAATTGTGCAGTCATGCGACGTTTTACCCAAACAAAGTTTGTGTCCTTTTTTTCCCCACAAAGAGAGCTTTATTTTGGTGGTATTTGATTATCTCTGCGGTTTTTATGCGATATAAACAAAAAAAGACAGACAATTTTGAAAAAAATATATATATTTTTTACTTTTTGCAATAATAAATATCCCAAAAAATGAATAAAATGTCTTCATCAATTTAGGCCAATATGTATTCTTCTAAAAGAATCGCAATAAGCATAATATATTGATTGGTTTGCGCAAAAGTTATAGCGTGTACAAAATAGGGGATAGATTTATGGAAATTGTATTATTTATTTATTTTTTACTAGTAATGGCGGCGATCTGCAATTTTTAGCAGGACTGCGACATTGCGGCAGACACATCGGACACTTTTGACACTTATTTGGGACCATTGACATTTTTACAGCGATCAGAGCTAAAAATTAGCCACTGATTACTGTATAAATGTAGAAGGCAGCAGGGACTTCAAAAAGCGAAGAGTGACTCGCACATGCGCAGTAGGAAACAGGCTGTGAAGCCATAAGGCTTCACTCCCTGTTTCCCTTAGTAAGGATGCCAGCGCCTGCACCCAGAGCCTAGGGACAGGTCGGCTTCGGGGGCCAACCTCGCAGGCTCCCTGGACAAGTAAGTATACTTATATGAAAAGTCATCAGCTTCAGTATTTGTTTGCTATTTTTTTTTTCAATGCAGAACTACGCTTTAAGTTCAAGTCAAGTGATTTTGTCAATGTCATCAGTTTGCTGCAGTCATATGATAAAGCATTTACTCTGTCTCCTCTTTCCCAATGATGAAACTGCAATACTGGAGCTCCGTAGCAAGTTACAACATCAGAGGCTAAAGCCCTGTACACACGCTCGGTTTTCTCGGCGGTAAAAAGTCTGCCGTGAATACTGAGTGGAAAGCCGAGAACCCGGCAGGAAAACTGCCAAGGAGCTTTGGCCGGGAATCCCGGGCCGTGTGTGTGCTTCATGGGCACTGCCTTGCAGTGTTTCCCATAGAGTATTAGTAAATCTGGTGGAGAAAAAGCAGCCGGGAATCCCAAAGGGAAAATAGAGAGCAGCTATGAATAAGCACTAAAGTTTGGTGTGAAACGCGTCAGATTTTTGTCCGGTTTGCTGTGGCATGCTTTTTGTGTGTTTTTTGATTTTAAAATAAAAGCAATTTATTTTTGGAGTGCGGCTGTCCAGAGCGTTTTTCCTTCATTTTGCATTCTCTATTTTGCCGTCGGGATTCCCATCTGTTTTCCTGATGGGAAAACTGCGAGGGTGCAAACACACGTCTGGTTTTCCCGGCCAAAAGCTGTCCTTTTTTTTTCAGATGGGAAAACCGGTCGTGTATACGAGGCTAATCTGTTTCAGACTTTTGTGATCAGAGCCGAGAACTGCACCAACACTGGGAATTTCATGGATACAGTGTCATCTCTGCACCAACATCTCACTCCATGTTCTCTCTGTGCTTTTGTGCACAGTGCTGGATCAAGATCAGGCTTAAGCAAGTATAAGGGGGCGCTGGGGGGAATCCCCACAACAGAGGGGGTGTCCCCTTAATGCACAGAATGATTAAGGTAACAAAAAAAAAACTTCAGTCTTTAGAACATCTTCAACAATAAATTTCTGCCAGGCGAACTCATGCAGGATATGACACAACCTCTTCTGTGGGACAGAGTATGGCCACAGACTCTTCTGTGGGATAGAGTATGGCCACAGACTCTTCTATGGGACAGTGCTGACGTGAAATTGGAAGGCTTTTCCCTCCAGTCCTCTGCAAGCTGCCAATGGGAAAACACCTTCCTAGCTGCCCAGTCACACACATATGTATGGTCTTTCTTCTAATTTTCCACTCTACATCATGGGAGCCCACTGGGCATTAAGCTACTGGGATCTCACTGCCCTTTGCTGCTTCCTGCTTGATGTCTCCTCCCTCTACAGGGAGTGCAGAATTATTAGGCAAATGAGTATTTTGACCACATCATCCTCTTTATGCATGTTGTCTTACTCCAAGCTGTATAGGCTCGAAAGCCTACTACCAATTAAGCATATTAGGTGATGTGCATCTCTGTAATGAGAAGGGGTGTGGTCTAATGACATCAACACCCTATATCAGGTGTGCATAATTATTAGGCAACTTCCTTTCCTTTGGCAAAATGGGTCAAAAGAAGGACTTGACAGGCTCAGAAAAGTCAAAAATAGTGAGATATCTTGCAGAGGGATGCAGCACTCTTAAAATTGCAAAGCTTCTGAAGCGTGATCATCGAACAATCAAGCGTTTCATTCAAAATAGTCAACAGGGTCGCAAGAAGCGTGTGGAAAAACCAAGGCGCAAAATAACTGCCCATGAACTGAGAAAAGTCAAGCGTGCAGCTGCCAAGATGCCACTTGCCACCAGTTTGGCCATATTTCAGAGCTGCAACATCACTGGAGTGCCCAAAAGCACAAGGTGTGCAATACTCAGAGATATGGCCAAGGTAAGAAAGGCTGAAAGACGACCACCACTGAACAAGACACACAAGCTGAAACGTCAAGACTGGGCCAAGAAATATCTCAAGACTGATTTTTCTAAGGTTTTATGGACTGATGAATTGAGAGTGAGTCTTGATGGGCCAGATGGATGGGCCCGTGGCTGGATTGGTAAAGGGCAGAGAGCTCCAGTCCGACTCAGACGCCAGCAAGGTGGAGGTGGAGTACTGGTTTGGGCTGGTATCATCAAAGATGAGCTTGTGGGGCCTTTTCGGGTTGAGGATGGAGTCAAGCTCAACTCCCAGTCCTACTGCCAGTTTCTGGAAGACACCTTCTTCAAGCAGTGGTACAGGAAGAAGTCTGCATCCTTCAAGAAAAACATGATTTTCATGCAGGACAATGCTCCATCACACGCGTCCAAGTACTCCACAGCGTGGCTGGCAAGAAAGGGTATAAAAGAAGAAAAACTAATGACATGGCCTCCTTGTTCACCTGATCTGAACCCCATTGAGAACCTGTGGTCCATCATCAAATGTGAGATTTACAAGGAGGGAAAACAGTACACCTCTCTGAACAGTGTCTGGGAGGCTGTGGTTGCTGCTGCACGCAATGTTGATGGTGAACAGATTAAAACAGTGACAGAATCCAAGGATGGCAGGCTTTTGAGTGTCCTTGCAAAGAAAGGTGGCTATATTGGTCACTGATTTGTTTTTGTTTTGTTTTTGAATGTCAGAAATGTATATTTGTGAATGTTGAGATGTTATATTGGTTTCACTGGTAAAAATAAATAATTGAAATGGGTATATATATATTTTTTTGTTAAGTTGCCTAATAATTATGCACAGTAATAGTCAACTGCACACACAGATATCCCCCTAAAATAGCTAAAACTAAAAACAAACTAAAAACTACTTCCAAAAATATTCAGCTTTGATATTAATGAGTTTTTTGGGTTCATTGAGAACATGGTTGTTGTTCAATAATAAAATTAATCCTCAAAAATACAACTTGCCTAATAATTCTGCACTCCCTGTATAGTCCTGGCACTCTCATCCTTAAAGGTTAGTTTTTTATTTTCTAAATAGGTTCCTTGAAGCTAGTGCATTGTTTATTCACTTACCTTTTCCTTCGATTTCCCTTCTAAAATGTTTTTTTTCTTTGTCTGAATTTCTCACTTCCTTTTCCTCCTCGGTAAGCTTGCCCCCATCATACGAGCCGTTCTGGCTGGGGGTTAGTCAGCGTGCTCACCCCCTCCCTTGGGACTACATCCCTGCGGGGAGACACTGTTGTAGTCCCAAGGGAGGGGGCGAGCACGCCAGAACGGCTCGTATGATAGGGGCAAGCTTACTGAGAAGGAACAGGAAGTGAGAAATTCAAACAAAGAAAAAAACATTTAGAAGGGAAATGGAAGGAAAAGGTAAGTGAACCAACAATACACTAGCTTTAAGGAACCTATTTAGAAAATAAAAAACAAACCTTTACAACCCCTTTAACGTCAGAAATCAGGAATTCTTGCACATGACCAAAGTCATCTTTCTGCAGCAAATGAATGATTGTGGGATGAAATAATTCCGGTGACTCCTCCATGCCAGTTTGAGGATCTATGGTTGGATTAGCAAAAGTAGAGGAAGAACTGGGTGCATTACCAGCAGTTACAGACAACGGGTTGCTCTGTGCCAGGGAGGAGAAAGAAAAGGAAGGCTTTGTCAGCCTCTCCCCTGCGTTCTGTGGCTGTATAGATACTCTCAGAAAGAAAAAGGCAGACGTTCTCTGCTTGGTGCGCCCATCGCTATACTCTTTTTTTTAAACATTCCCCATTATTGGCCATTCTAAGCTACCTGACCTAAATTCAAACAAAAGGGCATTTTTTGGTAGTTGGTTGCTGCAGCAGCAAAAAAGTCCATCAGTTAGTTGGGTCTGTGAACCAGGAACCCCCGTGTTCAATCTGAACCTCAAATGTTCTAATCATAAAGTTATTTATTCAAACAGCAAATCAGGATAGGTGATCCATGGGAAACTTTTCTAGCTTCAAAATATCTTCCGCCAATGGGTAAGGGTGGATATTTCAAGGCTTATGATAACAATAGTCTTTCAATCACTCAAGTAAACTTATATTTTTCCTTCATCTAAATATTTGGAGCCAAAACATAATTTGAATGCTGTCTGTGTCTCTGTTAGAAAAATCCAGATTGTCCTAGAGACCACTGTCACCAAGATAAAATGATGGGGAATCCAAAATATAATGCCGCGTACACACGATCGGAAATTCCGACACGAAAACCGTGGATTTTTTCTGACAGAATGTTGGCTCAAACTTGTGTTGCACACGGTCACACAAATCTTGTCGGAAATTCAGACCGTCAAGAACGCGGTGACGTACAAGATGTACGACGAGCCGAGATCAATGAAGTTCAATAGGCAGTTCGGCTCTTCTGCTTGATTCTGAGCATGCATGTTTTTTTGCGCGTTGGAATTGCATACAGACGGGCAGATTTTTTGATAGGAACTTTTTCCGTCGGAAAAATAGAGAACCTGCTCCCAATCTTTTGTTGGCGGAAATTCCGACCGCAAAAGTCCGATGGAGCATACACGCGGTCGGAATTTCCGACCAAAAGCTCACATCAGACTTTTCTTGACGGAATTTCCGATCGTGTGTATGGGGCATTAGAGTTGTTTCCAGCAAGTGGCGAGGGTTAAATCATGCAATGGGGACAAATCTTTAGGTAATGAGTAGGAGGCTACTTAATCATGGTGGCGACATTAGCAATAATTCATGATCATTTCACTGACTTTACAAAGAAGTCATTTATTCTGCCTTTGTGTTCTGGTAGGGGCAGGGCTGGTGCAAGGATTTTTGACACCCTAGGCGAAACCTCACTGTTGCCAGTAAGGTTTTCGTGAGCCTGTAACCTGTCCAGCCCCCAGCCAGTACAGACATGGAGTGCCCTGGTCGGTGTCGTAAGGTGAGTGGCTGACTGTGTCGCTTGCACAAAGAGATCGGGGGTGGGGGGCAGTGGTCAGCCCCTGATCATTTCCTGTACCAAGTCCACCAGCCTCTGATCATTTCCTGTATAATGTCCACCAGCCTCTGACCATCTCCTGTACCATGTCCACCAGCGTCTGACCATATCCTGTACCATGTCCACCAACCTCTGACCATCTCCTGTACCATGTCCACCAGCCTCTGACCATCTCCTGTACCATGTCCACCAGCGTCTGACCATATCCTGTACCTTGTCCACCAACCTCTGACCATCTCCTGTACCATGTCCACCAGCCTCTGACCATCTCCTGTACCATGTCCACCAGCCTCTGACCATCTCCTGTACCATGTCCACCAGCCTCTGACCATCTCCTGTACCATGTCCACCAGCATCTGACCATATCCTGTACCATGTCCACCAACCTCTGACCATCTCCTGTGCCATGTCCACCAGCCTCTGACCATCTCCTGTACCATGTCCACCAGCCTCTGACCATCTCCTGTACCATGTCCACCAGCCTCTGACCATCTCCTGTACCATGTCCACCAGCCTCTGACCATCTCCTGTACCATGTCCACCAGCCTCTGACCATCTCCTGTACCATGTCCACCAGCCTCTGACCATCTCCTGTACCATGTCCACCAGCATCTGACCATCTCCTGTACCATGTCCACCAGCATCTGACCATCTCCTGTACCATGTCCACCAACCTCTGTCCATCTCCTGTACCATGTCCACCAGCCTCTGACCATCTCCTGTACCATGTCCACCAGCCTCTGACCATCTCCTGTACCATGTCCACCAGCCTCTGACCATATCCTGTACCATGTCCACCAGCCTCTGACCATCTCCTGTACCATGTCCACCAGCCTCTGACCATCTCCTGTACCATGTCTGCAGTCTCTGACCATCTCCTGTATCACGTCTACAGTCTCTGAGGGGGAGTCTGGAGAGGAGTCAAGAATGGGAGCGCTGCCGGAATGGGGGATCACGGGAGAAGTCAGACAGCAGACTATAGGATAAAACCAGAGCAGCCAAACTAGAGTCATCTGACTGAGCCTTGCACGGTGCACCTGAGAGGAGGTCAGTGACAGCGCCACCAGGCCAGTCTAAGGGGCAGGGGGTTGCTTATGTAAGGGGGGAGTGAATACAAAAATGTAAGGGGGCACTGATATAAAGGTTCCCCCCTCCTATATTAGTGACCCCACCTTACCTTAGTGTATTTCCTCTACGGAAGGTAGTCTCTGGTTGCCAGTAAAGGTCATGATTTTTGTCAGTAAAAAATTCTTGTGTGTGATTGTGTAGACAGGGCCCCAGTGCACTGTATTGCCCGGGGGCCTATAATGCTCTTACGATGCCACTGGCTGCGAGCACAGATCGGATGCAGATTTTCCAGCGATTCCTTTGACAAAATCTGGTCCTTAGACTGCCCTCTGTCTGAAAGACAGCTGTACACACTGACCGAATGACTTTCCTGTTGAACGGACTGAGAGCGGCTGATATTCGACTGGGCGACCTGTCAGTTTTTTTTTTGTTCAGCCTGTTAGGTTGAACGAAAGAAAAAAACATTAGGTGTGTATCAGGCTTTACTCTTGCCCTAGACTCTGGTAGTAATAAAAGTGAAGTTTCTCCATTGAAGTCAATGCAAACTAAAATAATTTGTTCCGCATTGACTTCAATGGTATGCAATACTTCATGCGGCCAGAGGCGGTTGGCGATGGAGAGCCCTGGAAACGGTCGGAAAGGCCCGAGGACAGTTCGGCTGACCTCGGCAAACCTCGGAAATACTCCGTTCACGAGCCTTTCTGAGGTTTGCCGAGGTCAGCCGAACTGTCCTCGGGCCTTTCCAGCCATTTCTAAACGGTGCCGATCATCGCCGTTCCGCTTCGGCACCCCCTCACCTCAGGCCAAATGCAGTACTGCAGGCCCCATTAGCTTGAATTCTGCTTGTTTTGCCAGACAACACTCGCAAACCAAGTCAGAATTATTTTAAAAAAGTTGCTCGTCTTTCAAAAGGCTCATTAACTGAGTTACTCGTAAACCGAGGTTCCATTGTATATGAAAGCACATGAAATATACAGGGTTTCCCAAAAGTCTGGATTCATAAGCATTGAGTTTTTGGAAATCATTATTTCCATCACTTTACAGTGCAGCTGGTCCAGAAACTGTACAACAGACAAAATGGTGTGTGGGAGGGGCACAACATAAAGTTGATTATGACTAATCCAAATAAATACTTAGGGGCTATCAACCCAGTACAATTGAATCAAAAGTAGGGAAGTAGAAAATGACGGAGACAGCCACTTAGTATACCTTATTTCACCAAATACAATGCATATTCTAAAAAATGTATATCTTTATTATAAAGCATTAACAATTTCCATAGGATGTGAGTTGGGTCCTCGGGAGGTAGATGGACCCCCCTGGACCTCACAGGCGTGGTGGTTTTCTAGGAGCAGCTTGGATACATGATTGAACAGCTTGAGGTTTTTCCCTCCTGTTGTGTTAGCCTCTGCTTTTTCTGCCTTGTTTGGAGGTGCAACCATTACTGCTTAATATTGATGGGAATACTGTGAAAGCCATTTAAACATCCTCCCTGTGTGGAGTGTATTATACGTGATCGCTGGCAGCCTTCCCTAGTCCCCTCCGTGGCTTGTTGGGTCTTGTTGACCCATGGGTCTTCATCCTTGATCCTTAATCCTTGTTTTGGGTTCCAATATATGCCTCCCTATATATGCAAACATGACACACTAGTTCAGCTGAAGAGATTTTGAAGCCCTTAAGAAGCAGCTGTGACTACGAAACGCGTAGGAAACTCTTCTATCAGTCTGACTGTTGCCATTATAGTTTTATGTGATGTAGGGTGGGACTGCATCCACCATCCTATATACAATTTTAATGCTATATAATAAAGATGTGATTTTTTTTAGAATATGCTTTGTATTTGGTGAAATAACGTATACTGAGGCCTCGTACACACGACTGAGAAACTCGACAGAATCCATCAAGAAACTTGGTGGGAGAGCTTTTTTGCTGAGGAAACCGGTCGTGTGTACGTTTTTCTTCGAGGAAACTGTCGAGGAACTCGACGAGGAAAAAAAGAGTCCTCTTTTTCCTCAACGGGAGTCTCAATTTCCTCGTCGTGTTCCTCGTCGGGCTGGTTTTCGTCGAGAAACGCGAGCGTGTGTATGCTAAGAAACCTGCGCATGCTCAGAATAAAGTATGAGACGGGAGCGCACCTTCGGTAAAAGTAGCGTTTGTAATGGAGATAACACATTTTTCACGCTGTAACAGACTGAAAAGTGCAAATCGTCTCTTACCAAACTTTTACTTAACACGCAGTAACATGAGATTAGCAAAAGCAGCCCCAAGGGTTGTGCCAGTGGAATCGAACTTCCCCTGCCATTGTATGTGTTGTACGTCACCGCGTTTGAGAACGAGGAGATTTTGTCTCGACCGTGTGTACGCAAAGCAAGCTTGTCGAGTTTCTCCACAAGCCTGACAAGGAACTCGTCGAGGAAAACGATGTGTCTTTTCCGACGAGTTCCTCGGTCGTGTGTACGAGGCCTAAGAGGCCTTCTGTAAACAGCCATTATTTTCCACTTCCCTACGTCTGGTGCAGAAACTGCTCAGTAATGACCGGGGCCATCTGTAATATTGATTGGACCCTGGACAAAAAATGTCTTGGGCCCCTGAGCTGAACTATTTTCATATTACTGGGTTTACTAACACTTTAATGACCACAGTTGCAGGCAGGACTTTCAAATATGCCCCTTTATCTCCCCAGTGGGCAGCATTCAGTATAGGTGATGGTGGAAATGACCTCAGGGGGGCATGTTATACATCTGCATACCGCCTCAATTTGCATATGTCTGCTGCCGGTCCTCCTCTATTTACAAATGAATGCCACCGCTATTTGCATATCAATGCCGGTATTTACATGTAAGCACAGGGTCTGTAGGTGAGTCATCTGTACACAACAATAGGGCAGAGCTGGGCAGCATTAGTAACAGAACTTCACACTGAGATAGCAGGACACAGCACAGGACTAAAACCTCAAGGGACAAGGGAATTTTAACTGGGATAGTAATTGGCAAGTATGAGGCAGCTGCTTTGGGCCCCACAACAATGACAGGGAGGGCCCAGGGCAGCTGTCCCTTTTGCCCTGCCTTAAAGACGACCCTGGTAATGACACAGACAGGCCTTATGTAATATTGTGAGTGCTTTTTACAACAACTAGAATTAATGGTGTTTTACAGTAATGAAGCCTTATCTAAATAGTAGTGCCATCCAGCCCAAAACACGTTTCTGGTCTGAAAACTACCCAAATTGCTTGACCATTTTCAAACTGATCCACGAATGATAGTATAGCCAAGTATACAGTACAGACCAAAAGTTTGGACACACCTTCTCATTCAAAGAGTTTTCTTTATTTTCATGACTATGGAAATTGTAGATTCACACTGAAGGCATCAAAATTATGAATTAACACATGTGGAATTATACATAACAAAAAAGTGTGAAACAACTGAAAATATATTTCATATTCTAGGTTCTTCCACCTTTTGCAGCAGACACATCTCTAGAACTGGTAAGAGGAGACTGTGTGAATCAGGCCTTCATGGTAGAATATCTACTAGGAAACCACTGCTAAAGAAAGGCAACAAGCAGAAGAGACTTGTTTGGGCTAAAGAACACAAGGAATGGACATTAGACCAGTGGAAATCTGTGCTTTGGTCTGATGAGTCCAAACTTGAGATCTTTGGTTCCAACCCCCGTGTCTTTGTGCAACGCAGAAAAGGTGAACGGATGCACTCTACATGCCTGGTTCCCACCGTGAAGCATGGAGGAGGAGGTGTGATGGTGTGGGGGTGCTTTGCTGGTGACACTGTTGGGGATTTAATCAAAATTGAAGGCATACTGAACCAGCATGGCTACCACAGCATCTTGCAGCGGCATGCTATTCCATCCGGTTTGCGTTTAGTTGGACCATCATTTATTTTTCAACAGGACAATGACCCCAAACACACCTCCAGGCTGTGTAAGGGCTATTTGACCAAGAAGGAGAGTGATGGGGTGCTGCGCCAGGTGACTACCTCTTGAAGCTCATCAAGAGAATGCCAAGAGTGTGCCAAGCAGTAATCAAAGCAAAAGGTGGCTACTTTGAAGAACCTAGAATATGAAATATATTTTCAGTTGTATCACGCTTTTTTGTTATGTAGAATTCCACATGTGTTAATTCATAGTTTTGATGCCTTCAGTGTGAATCTACAATTTTCATAGTCATGAAAATAAAGTAAACTCTTTGAATGAGAAGGCGTGTCCAAACTTTTGGTCTGTACTGTATGTGATGACAGATTAATTTGATCATATTTTTGGATAGTAAGGTAATGGGAGAAATTGGGAGAAATGTTGTGAGTCATTAAGGATGCTAGACGATTTCTCATAAACCATCATTAAAATCATTTAGGGTGAGATTTATATGGGAGCCAAAGTAGGGCCCTGATGGTGATGGGGATGGAGTCACAGTTTGGTAATTCCAGGAAATCCCATAGAGGAATATCTGAACTTTTGCATAATATAGTGCTTTATAGTATCATTCTATGTTTCTTTTGCACAGCGCTTGACCAAAATCGGGCTCAGGTAAGTATAGGGGGTGGTGAGATCCCAGACACAGAAGGTTTTTTACCCTAATGCAGAAAATGAATTATGGTAAAAACCTTAAAGTGTTACTAAACCCAGAACTTGCATTCATTATATCTGGTCTCCCACAGTACACAGAACATAGAAATGCAAGTTTTAGTAAATATAAATCACTAAACACCTTTTCTCATCGGCAGTATATGGCAGTCGTGTGACTTTTATCAGTGTCCAGTTGAGCACTGGTTAAAGCTTGTAGGAGGAGTTTTAATTCTTCTCTGACTGTCCTACGAGGCTGCATGACTCCTGACCCTCTGTCTGGACAGTGCTGATGTGTTCTGTGCTGATCACATGCACCACCCCCCCCCCCCCCCCAAAAAAAAAACTCGAGCAATACACACCAAACTGAGCATGTGCAGAGTGCCCCTCGAGGCTCTGTACTACCAGGGGATGGATTGGGGACTTTGGAAGAAGGGGAGGATCAGAGAAGACAGGATCAAACAGCCTTTTTCATACAATGCAGAGGATTGACCACTTAGGTTCCACAGTGAGTATAACAAACATGCTTTACTGCATATACAGACTGATTTTACTGTTGTGGATTTAGTAAAACTTTAAGGCTTTAGAACTACTTTAAAATGCATAAGGTGTACTTTACTGTTAGAGTGATAAAGGATGATAAAGGATGTGGAACTCCCTTCCACAGTTGGTGGTGTCAGCAGGGACAGTTTCAATTTCATTTCCAATATATTTTTTTTTATTAAGTTTTACAAAATAAAAAAAAAGGGTATACAAAAGAAAGAGGGGAAGGGGAAAAACAATCATAGTCGACAGTTTCAATTTCAAAAAACAATTTGTAATTTTAAAAAACTTCTAGATGGTATAAAGTGCATTGAAAAAGTATTCATACCCCTTGCAATTTTCCACATTTTGTCATGTTACAACCAAAAGCGTAAATGTATTTTATTGGGCTTTATGTGATAGACCAACACAAAGTGGGTTATTTACGAAAGGCAAATCCACTTTGCACTAAAAGTGCACTTTCAAGTGCAGTCGCTGTAGATCTGAGGGGGACATGCAAGGAAAATAAAAAACAGCATTTTAGCTTGCACGTGATTGGATAAAAAAATCAGCAAAGCTTCCCCTCATTTCAGATCTACCCCTTTCAGTGCATTTGTAGTGCAAAGTGGATTTGCATTTTGGTAAATAACCCCCAAAGTGTCACTTAACTACAAGTCTATTTAGGGATGTCTCTACCAGCTTTGCACATCTAGTGACATTTTTGCCCATTCTTCTTTGCAAAAAAGCTCAAGCTCTGTCAGATTGGATGGAGAGCGTCTGTGAACAGCAATTTTTAAGTCTTGCCACAGATTCTCAATTGGATTTAGGTCTGGACTTTGACTGGGCCATTCTAACACATGAACAGTGGCGTAACCAGAGTTATGGGTGCCCGGGACAGAATTTTTTTTCCCACCCCCCTCCCCCTTATATAAACTTCCACTCTGGTTGGATCCCCTTTAGCCCTCACCTGTCCTGCCAGCAGACATACCTCAATAACGTATCCCTGATTACACAGCACCCTGCATCACTGGACCCCTTTACATTGCACATCCCCCTGCACCTCTGTGCTCCTTTACATCACACAGCACCCTGCATTGCTGGGCCCCTTTACATTACACAGCACCCTGCACCTCTGGGTCCCTTTACATTACACAGCACCCTGCGCCTCTGTGCTCCTTTACATCACACAGCACCCTGCATTGCTGGGCCCCTTTACATCACACAGCACCCTGCATCACTGGACCCCTTTACATTACACATCACCTTGCACCTCTGGACCCCTTTACATTGCACATCCCCCTGCACATCTGGGCTCCTTTACATTACACAGCACCCTGCATTGCTGGACCTCTTTACATTACACAGCACCCTGCACCTCTGGGTCCCTTTACATTACACAGTACCCTGCTCTTCTGGACCCCTTTACATTACACAGCACCCTGCACCTCTGGACCCCTTTACATTGCACATCCCCCTGCACCTCTGGGCTTCTTTACATTACACAGCACCCTGCATCACTGGACCCCTTTACATTACACATCACCCTGCACCTCTGGACCCCTTTACATTACACAGCACCCTGCTCCTCTGGGCCCCTTTACAATACACAACCCCCTGCACCTCTGGACCCCGCAAAGTGCAGCCCTCCAAGAGTCTGAAGGACAAAAAACCGGCCCTTTGTTTAGAATGTTTGGAGACCCCTGCTCTATCACATGAAATCCCATAAAATACATTTACGTTTTTGGTAGTAACATGTCAAAATGTGGAATATTGCAAGGGGTATGAATACTTTTTCATGGCACTGTAGATCATAGTGAATTCAATATGAAGGGATATGGGAGTGACATAATGTTATACCTGAAGGGTACACACATGTTGAACTAGATGGACTGGTGTCTTTATTCTAGACATGTGCGGTTTGTTTCGTTCTGAATTAATATTCGGACATATTTTTTATTATTCAGAGATTCTGATATACTCGAAATTTCGAAAACCTGAATGACATTATAAACAAATTTTACCGAATGCTCCGAATCTAGAAAAGAAATTCATCCGAATTTCAGAAATTCAAATCAAATTTTCCATCGAACTCCAGTCAAATTCTAACTGTACACATATTGCTGAAATCAAAGACTGTGTGTTATTACAGTACCATGTTTTTGTTTTTGTTTTTGTTAAAGAGGAACTTCCTTCGTCATTTTTTCATCTTTCCATCTATTAAATCTTCTGCCCTTTGTTGTTTTAACTTTGGATAGTAAAACATTTTTCTTTCTGCCAGTAAATACCTTATACAGCCCACTTTCGGTTTCTTGTCTGGAAAAAGCCTAGGCTTATGGCATCATTCATAGCTCTCTCACTCTTGTGAGTTTGCCAGGAAGGGAGGGAGAAATATTCATAAGAGGGCTAATGAGAGCTGCAGAGCTGGAGGTGTGCATCTGTGTGTCTGTGTAAATCCAGGAAGTGAACAGGCAGCAGCTTCAGTTGCCCATATTTAAAGTGATTGTAAACCCTCATTTTTTTTTTAAATAACAAACATATACTTACCTGCATTGTGCAGCTTGTTTTGCAAAGAATGGCCCCGATCACCATATTCTGGGGTCCCTCGGTGGCTCTCACGGCTTCTCCCTACATCAGATGACCCCTAGGAGAAGCACTCTCCCGGGGGGGTTACCTTGCGGGGTTACCTTGCGGGTGCGCTCCCGAGTTCAGCATTTGCGTTCGAAGACACAAATGCCGGACTCTGCCCCACCCCAGGCGACCGTGTTATTGGATTTCATTGACAGCAGCGGGAGCCAATGAAGGGGTTCAGATAAGTAAAACGGGGGCCTTCTGGGGTCCCTCGGCGGCTGTCTCGGCTCCTCCTCGCAAGAGCTTTCCACCTTCATGCAAGCGCGCGCCGCGTCATCGGATGTGATAGACAGCAGCGCCAGCCAATGGCTGCGCTGCTATCAATCCGTCCAGCCTAGTCAATCAACGGCCAGACTGGGAACCGAAGAGGATCGCGGGGACGAGCCCGGGACTTTCGAGGGGTGAGATAAGTAAAACGGGGGTTCAGGGGGGGGGGGGGGGTACCGTCGGATGTTTTTTCACCTTAATGCATAGGATGCAAGGTGAAAAAACATTTACCTTTACAACCCCTTTAAAGAGTCATTGTAATCATTTGATGAAGATTTTTCTTTTTGTTTGCCACATTCGAATTGAAAAGAAAAAAAACACAAAGGCCGGGATTCAGAAAGGACTTACGACGGCGTATCTCCAGATACGCCGTCGTAAGTCCAAATGTGCGCCGTCGTATCCATGCGCTTATTCAGGAACTGAGATACGCCTGAATTTTGCAAGATACGACCGACATAAGTCTCCTTACGTTGTCGTATCTTGGGTGCATATTTACGTTGGCCGCAAGGGGCGCTTCCGTAGATTTACGCATCGAATATGCAAATGACCTAAATACGCCGATTCACGAACGTACTTGCGCCCGTCGGATTTAGCTACGCCGTTTACGCAAGGCTTATGTCCGGCGTAAGTTTACCCCTCATAAAGCAGGGGTAAGTCATGTTAAAGCGGTGGTTCACCCTCCTTAACAACAGTCTAGCATTACATTCGGCATCGTAGCGCGAGCTACAGTATGCCGGTCTTACATTTTTTATCCCCGTACTCACTGTGCTAATGTATATTGAAGATTCCGACTCCCGCGGGGAATGGGCGTGCCTATGGAGAGGGAGGATGATTGACGGCCGGCTCTGGCACGTCACGCTCCCCGAAGACAGCCGGAGTAGGTCTCGGCTCTTCACGGCGCCTGCGCACAGGCTATGCGCAGGCGCCGTGAAGAGCCAAGCCTATTTCGGCTATTTCCGGAGAAGCGTGACGTGCCAGGGCCGGCCGTCAATCACCTTCTCTCACCATAGGAACGCCCATTCCCCGGAATCTTCAATGTACAATAGCACAGTGAGTACGGGGATAAAAAATGTAAGACCGGCATACTGTAGCTCGCGCTACGATGCCGAATGTAATGCTAGAATAAATTTTTATTTTTTTTTTTAATAGGGTGAACCCCCGCTTTAAGGTATGGACGTCGGAAACGTCGGAACAGCGTCATATTTTACGTCGTTTGCGTAAGTCGTACGTGAATGGGGCTGGGCGTAGGTTACGTTCACGTCACAGGCATTGAGCCGGCGTATCTTAGGGAGTAAATTCAACGTGATTCTGAGCATGCGCGCGCATGCGCCGTTCGTTCGGCCATGCATTTACATGGGGTCACGCTTCATTATAATACAACACGCCCACCTTCCACCTACTTTGAATTAGGCGGGCTTACGCCGGACGATTTACGTTACGCCGGCGCAACGTTGTCGGCGAGTGCTTTGTGAATACAGTACGAGCCTCTCCAAGTTACGTCGGCGTAGCGCATATGAGATGCGCTACGCCAAACTAAAGATGCGCCGATCTCTCTGAATCCCGGCCAAAGTTTTCAATTTGACAGTTAATTCGAATAAAAACATGAAATGAATATGAATCAAGATAGCAAATTTACCGAAACTAATTAACTAGATTAACGAATCAAAACTAAACAACATTTTTTTGCCAAGCACATGTCTACTTTATACTTTATTCAGCCTTACCATTACCAACCTGTATGTTACAATAATGTAACATTACCAACTATGTAGCAATAATGTAACATCACTAACTAACAATAATGTAACATCACTAACTAACAATAATGTAACATCACTAACAATAATGTAACATTACTAACAATAATGTAACAATACACAATGTTTTGATGGCCAGTTTGGAATGCAGTAGTTGTCAGCAGTGAAGAGCCATACTAGGAATGCTGTTTGCAGGTAATGTATGAAGTTGGGTGGATCGCCCTGTGTATTGAGTGTCAGATCCGATCCCGTCCTCCTGTCAATGTGCTCGGCTGTATGTACACAATGCGGTCAGCCAGTCTGCAGCCTCCTCTTCTCTCTAATGTTCCATTGTGAGGAGGTTCCATGCTGACATCACTCCAGTGTGTGTCCATATATGGACAGTTACGTCACTGGAGCTTCCCCGGGCGGAGATAAAAGCAGCCGGAGTCTCCTGACAGAGGGAGAGAGGAGATCATTCTTGTAGCATCTTCCCGGAGGGATCCGACACTCTCCATCCCCGGGGGGCACCACCCCACCCCCATACTTACCTGGCTACCTGTCCCCACTCACCTGTTACACATGCACGGCTCTGCCCCTGACTTGCCCCCTCTATAGATCGCACATTCCTCCATCTTATGGGGTAGCATCGCATCCCTTCTGATCTCCATCCTTCATTCCTCCATCTCACTAATACCCCGACTTGTCTATAGGGGGGGATGCATGGGGCAGATGTGACAGCCATGGCGCACAGTCGGTGTCCCCTCCTGTGATTCCTGCTCAGGGGTCCATCACACCAGGGGCCAATCCAGCACCCTTCCCCCTCCTCTCCCAGACACAGCTCTGATCACAGGGCACAGGGGTACAAAACCCATCCTGCCCCACTGAGGCTATGACCGGAAAGCTGCTGGATAAACTCACGGTGAATATGACATCGCTTCTACCGGACAGTCTGTACGCCGAGGAGGGGCAGGACCTGCCAGGAGCCCTGTCCATCTACCCCGGAGGGGGCAACGAGCAGCACTACTCCGCCATGTCTGCAGGTAAGTGACGGAGCTATTCAAAGACCAAGAATTACCTGCCTTAGTAGGGTCAACTGTCATTTCCAGTACCTATGGGTCAACTGTCATTTCCAGTACCTATGGGTCAACTGTCATTTCCAGTACCTATGGGCCAACTAGCATTGTCAATACCTATGGGTCAACTGCCATTTTTAGTAAGTGTGGGTCAAATGTCAGTACTATGGAGCAGCTATCATAGTTAGTACCTATGGGCCCTCTGTCATTGTCAGTACCTATGGATCAACTGTCAATTCCAGTACCTATGGATCCTCTGTCATTTTTAGTACGTGTGGATCAATTGTCTGTACCTATGGGACATCTATCATTGTTAGTACCTATGGGTCAACTGTCATCGGCAGTACTTATGGGTCCTCTGTAATTGTCAATACCTATGGGTCAACTGTCATTTCCAGTACCTATGGATCCCCTTGTCATTTGTAGTACGAGTGGATCAACTGTCATTGTCAGTACCTCTGAGGAATCTGTCATTGTTAGTACATATGGGTCAACTGTCATTGTCAGTACGTATGGGACCTCTGCCATTGTTAGTACCTATGGTCAATTGTCATTCAGTACTTATGGGTCCTCTCTCATTGTTAGTACCTATAAGTCATCTGTCAGTACCTATGGATCAACTGTCATTGTCAGTACGTATGGGTCCTCTCTCATTGTTAGTACCTATAAGTCATCTGTCAGTACCTATGGATCAATTGTCATTGTCAGTACTTATGGGTCCTCTGCCATTGTTAGTACCTTAGTCAACTGTCATTTTTAGTACCCATGGGTCCTCTGTCATTGTTCGTATATATGGTCAATTGTCATTGTCAGTACTTATGGGTCCTCTGTCAGTGTAGGTCCCTGAGTCAACTGAAATTTTCAGTATCTATGGGTCCACTCTCATTCCCAGTATCTATGGGTCCTCTGTAATTGTTAGTACTTATTTATCATCTGTCAGCCCTGTACCTATGTGTCCCTTGCGATTCCATATTGGTTATATGTGACAGACAGGTAGGGGTGACATGTGGAAGGGTGGGGAGGTGTCATATCTGTATATAGGAATAGAGTTTGGGGCTGTAGAAGAGATACATTGTTGCGGATGGACTCCGGCAGGCTCAGCACATTGTTACATTGTTTCGTTGTCAAGTTTTCTTTCCTGTGATGGAATGTAACAAGTCGCACAAATCGCTGTGCTGCTGTAGAGATGCCTCTGTGCTCTCCCAGGATGGAGGGGTGTGATCAGCGATCTATAGCTGTGTGTGATGTGATCTGTAGATGCATAGTATTTGATCTATAGATGTATGATGTGATCTATAGATGTATGATGTGATCTATAGATGTATGATCGATGTGATCTGTAAGATGCATATGATGTGATGTATGATCGATGTGATCTATAGATGTGTATGATGTGATCTATAGATGTGTATGATGTGATCTATAGATGTGTGTGATGTGATCTATAGATGTAATCCTGTGCATGTTCCCCGTCTCCCCCCAGCCTCAGAGTTTCCTGCGCTTACAGATAACCCGATTGTCGGGCAGGGCGATGTCCCAAACACTGGGGACCCCTGTGTACCCCCCAACTATTGCAGGTCCCCCCCATCTCCATGGCGGTGACAGGGGCACCATTCCCCTTCAGACGCTGAAAACGTCACATTGTGGGGGAAGGAAGTCTTTAAATATGGTTGCGGAGGTGGGGGAGCTCCCAGCCCGGTGTGTGGGGGAGGCAGGCGACGGAGTTGGGAGGTGACACGTGGGGGCAGCTGGTGACAGCTCACAGTATAGAGGTGAGTAGGTGTATTGGGTGGGGGGCGGGGGAATTCCATCTTTAACCCCTGAAATCCAGAGGTGACCTGCAGCCTTTACTAGCCAAAGGGTCTAAACTACTTTGTTACAAGTCTGGTGTAAACATATCCAAGTAACACAATATGTACAGAACTGATTCATATCCATCAAAGTATCACAAGCAATCCTCACCAAGTAACAGTGATAGTAAAAGGAAATCACCAAGTACCAGAGATGGCATTACAATCCACATCCAAGTACCAGAGATGGCATTACAGACCATCTACACCAAGTACCAGAGATGGCATTACAGACCATCTACACCAAGTACCAGAGATGGCATTAAACATCATCAACACCAAGTACCAGAGATGGCATTGAAAACCATCCACACCCAGTACCAGAGATGGCATTACAGACCATCTACACCAAGTACCAGAGATGGCATTGAAAACCATCCACACCCAGTACCAGAGATGGCATTACAGACCATCTACACCAAGTACCAGAGATGGCATTGAAAACCATCCACACCCAGTACCAGAGATGGCATTACAGACCATCCACACCCAGTACCAGAGATGGCATTGAAAACCATCCACACCCAGTACCAGAGATGGCATTACAGACCATCCACACCCAGTACCAGAGATGGCATTGAAAACCATCCACACCCAGTACCAGAGATGGCATTACAGACCATCCACACCCAGTACCAGAGATGGCATTGAAAACCATCCACACCCAGTACCAGAGATGGCATTAAAATATCATCCACATCAAATAACAGAAATTGCATTAGGAACCAGCTACACCAAGTGGATGGCATTCAAATATGATCCACATTAAGTACCAGAGATGGCTCTAGGAAACAGCCACACCAAGTATCAGAGAAGGCATTGGGAACCAGCCACGCCAAGTACTAGAGATGACATTACTGACCATCCACACCAAGCACCAGTGAAAGAATTAAAACTATTCTCAATAAGCACCAGTGAAAGAATTAAAACTATTCTCAATAAGTACCAGAGATGGCATTAGCAGACATTCACCTAAAGTACCAGAGATGGCATTAGCAGACATTCACCTAAAGTATCAGAGATGGCATTAGCAGACATTCTCCTAAAGTCCCAGAGATGGCATTAGCAGGCATTCACCTAAAGTACTAGAGATGGCATTAGCAGACATTCACCTAAAGTACCAGAGATGGCATTAGCAGACATTCTCCTAAAGTCCCAGAGATGGCATTAGCAGACACTCACCTAAAGTACTAGAGATGGCATTAGCAAACATTCACCTAAAGTACTAGAGATGGCATTAGCAGACATTCATCTAAAGTACCAGAGATGGCATTAGCAGACATTCACCTAAAGTACCAGAGATGGCATTAGCAGACATTCACCTAAAGTACTAGAGATGGCATTAGCAGACATTCACCTAAAGTCCCAGAGATGGCATTAGCAGACATTCTCCTAAAGCACCAGAGATGGCATTAGCAGACATTCTCCTAAAGCACCAGAGATGGCATTAGCAGACACTCACTTAAAGTACCAGAGATGGCATTAGCAGACATTCACCTAAAGTACCAGAGATGGCATTAGCAGACATTCACCTAAAGTACCAGAGATGGCATTAGCAGACATTCTCCTAAAGTCCCAGAGATGGCATTAGCAGACATTCACCTAAAGTCCCAGAGATGGCATTAGCAGACTTTCTCCTAAAGCACCAGAGATGGCATTAGCAGACATTCTCCTAAAGCACCAGAGATGGCATTAGCAGACACTCACCTAAAGTACCAGAGATGGCATTAGCAGACATTCACCTAAAGTACCAGAGATGGCATTAGCAGACATTCACCTAAAGTACCAGAGATGGCATTAGCAGACATTCTCCTAAAGTCCCAGAGATGGCATTAGCAGACATTCACCTAAAGTACCAGAGATGGCATTAGCAGACATTCACCTAAAGTACCAGAGATGGCATTAGCAGACATTCTCCTAAAGTCCCAGAGATGGCATTAGCAGACATTCACCTAAAGTACTAGAGATGGCATTAGCAAACATTCACCTAAAGTACTAGAGATGGCATTAGCAGACATTCACCTAAAGTACTAGAGATGGCATTAGCAGACATTCACCTAAAGTACCAGAGATGGCATTAGCAGACATTCACCTAAAGTACTAGAGATGGAATTAGCAGACACTCACCTAAAGTACCAGAGATGGCATTAGCAAACATTCACCTAAAGTACCAGAGATGGCATTAGCAGACATTCTCCTAAAGTACCAGATGGCATTAGCAGACATTCTCCTAAAGTACCAGAGATGGCATTAGCAGACATTCTCCTAAAGCACCAGAGATGGCATTAGCAGACATTCACCTAAAGTACCAGAGATGGCATTAGCAGACATTCTCCTAAAGCACCAGAGATGGCATTAGCAGACATTCTCCTAAAGCACCAGAGATGGCATTAGCAGACATTCTCCTAAAGCACCAGAGATGGCATTAGCAGACACTCACCTAAAGTACCAGAGATGGCATTAGCAGACATTCACCTAAAGTACTAGAGATGGCATTAGCAGACATTCACCTAAAGTACCAGAGATGGCATTAGCAGACATTCTCCTAAAGCACCAGAGATGGCATTAGCAGACATTCTCCTAAAGCACCAGAGATGGCATTAGCAGACATTCTCCTAAAGTACCAGAGATGGCATTAGCAGACACTCACCTAAAGTACCAGAGATGGCATTAGCAGACATTCACCTAAAGTACCAGAGATGGCATTAGCAGACATTCTCCTAAAGTCCCAGAGATGGCATTAGCAGACATTCACTTAAAGTACCAGAGATGGCATTAGCAGACATTCTCCTAAAGTACCAGAGATGGCATTAGCAGACATTCTCCTAAAGTACCAGAGATGGCATTAGCAGACATTCACCTAAAGTACCAGAGATGGCATTAGCAGACATTCACCTAAAGTACCAGAGATGGCATTAGCAGACATTCTCCTAAAGTCCCAGAGATGGCATTAGTAGACATTCACCTAAAGTACCAGAGATGGCATTAGCAAACATTCACCTAAAGTACCAGAGATGGCATTAAAAACTATCCATCTCATGTACCAGAGATGGCAATAAAAACTATGAACCAAGTAAAAGAATACAGACTTCCAGGGGAAATGCTTTTAAATTCCGGACTGTTCCTGAAAACAGCACAAGGGGCCTGGAAAAGATAGTTGCTTGCTACAGTTTATTTATTTATTACAGGTACTTATATAGTGCCATCAATGTTTACATATACATATACATATTATTGTGCATTCACATCAGTCCCCGCCCTCAAGGAACTTACAATCTGCAGTCCCTAACTCACATTCATACATATACCAGGGCCAATTCATACAGGAGCCATATAACCGGCCAGCATGTCTCTGGAGTATGTGAGGAAAACGGAGTACCTGCTGCTACAATTCCCAGCCCTAAACCAGTAACCTGAACTCTGGTTGAATGCTGTCAGCTGTTTTTTTTATTTTTTTTTACTAAGAACTTGATAAGCATTAGTCATTTCTGAATTTCTTTATTCATATTGGGAATTATTCAGAAAGAAAACACATAACAAGGTCACACATGACGTCGGACATGGAGTTACCGATCATATTGTGGGAACATTTCTATGAATTTCATGTCACACCAGCTAGTGGTTGTTCGCTAACTGTATTCATATTTACTTTAAAACATAAAAATAAACAATGTTATCTGCTAGGTCAGGCAGCCACAAACTAACCCTGCAGTCATTTATTTGTTCACAACAGTTCTACATACAGTTCTCCTGTATATGTGTCACTGGGTCAGACTGCCAGGGTCCGTAATAAATTGTCAGGACTGGCATGCATTATCCAGCACAGTCTTCTTCAAACATTTTAACATGGAAGAACACTTGAAACAACTTTCTGGTCTCAGGGAACCCCTGATGACAATTACCATATCTACAGCTCACTGTACACTAGTGTCAGTGGGAAAAATGCCCCTTACACCATTGACCAGTGGGAAGAATGCCCCTAACACCATTGACCAGTGAGAAGGATGTCCCTTACACCATTGACCAGTGGTAAGAATGCCCCTTACACCATTGACCAGTGGGAAGAATGCCCCTTACACCATTGACAAGGGGGAAGAATGCCCCTTACACCATTGACCAGTGGGAAGAATGCCCCTTACACCATTGACCAGTGGGAAGAATGCCCCTTACACCATTGACCAGGGGGAAGAATGCCCCTTACACCATTGACCAGTGGGAAGAATGCCCCTTACACCATTGACCAGTGAGAAGGATGTCCCTTACACCATTGACCAGTGGGAAGAATGCCCCTTACACCATTGACCAGTGAGAAGGATGTCCCTTACACCATTGACCAGTGGGAAGATGGCCCCTTACACCATTGACCAGTGGGAAGAATGGCCCTTACACCATTGACCAGGGGGAAGAATGGCCCTTACACCATTGACCAGGGGGAAGAATGCCCCTTACACCATTGACCAGTGGGAAGAATGCCCCTTACACCATTGACCAGTGGGAAGAATGCCCCTTACACCATTGACCAGTGAGAAGGATGTCCCTTACACCATTGACCAGTGGGAAGAATGCCTCTTACACCATTGACCAGTGAGAAGGATGTCCCTTACATCATTGACCAGTGGGAAGAATGCCCCTTACACCATTGACCAGTGGGAAGAATGCCCCTTACACCATTGACCAGTGGGAAGAATGCCCCTTACACCATTGACCAGTGGGAAGAATGCCCCTTACACCATTGACCAGTGAGAAGGATGTCCCTTACACCATTGACCAGTGAGAAGGATGTCCCTTACACCATTGACCAGTGAGAAGGATGTCCCTTTCCAGAGAGGAGTGGTGGTTGGTTTATTGGTTAGTGTTGTAAAACTAGTCTCCTAGATTCAGTTTCCACCATGAACCCTGGCATGTACTGTACTCTGTATATTGCATTTAGGGCCGCCATCAGGAATTATGGGGCCCCTTACACAGCTTCAGGCATGGGCCCCCTGGAGCAGAGAACCGGGGGGGGGGGGGCTGCCACGAATTGAGAAGTGGGAGGGGCCCTTTACAAAGTAAAGAAGAAATTAAGAAAAATATATATAAAAAAAGGGGGGTAGCCATCCGGGGGCCCTGGGGACCTCTGAGCCCTTTAATAAAAAGAAAAATAAAGAAAGAAAAAATATATATATATAAAAATATATATATATTTTTTTTTAAAAAGGGGGGTTGCCATCTGGGGCCCTGGGGACCTCTGGGCCCTTTAATAATAATACAAAATAAAAAAATAGATAAACAAAAATAAAAAAATAAACATTTATAAAAAAATAAAAAAAAGGGGGGTTTGCTACATGGGGCCCTGGGGACCTCTGAGCCCTTTAATACAAAATATATATATATATATATATTTTTATATATATATATATATATATATATATATATATATATATATATATATATATATATATATATATATATAACATTTTATAAAAAAAAAGGGGGGTTGCCATCCGGGGCCCTGGTGACCTCTGGGCCCTTTAATAATAATAATAATAATAATATATATATATATATATATATATATATATATATATATATATAAAAAAGGGGGTTGTCATCCGGGGCCCTGGGGATCTCCGGGCCCCTGGGGACCTTCGCACCCCTAAAAAAAATTGGCCCTAATAAAAAAAAAATATATATATATATATATATATATATTAAAAAAAAAATCTTATAAAAAAAAAGGGGGATTGCCATCCGGGCCCCTGGGGACCTCTATATAAAAAAATTAAATAAAAAAATTGTCCCTTTAATAAAAAATAAAATAAAAATATATAAAAATAAATATATATATTTTTTATAAAAAATAAATAAAAAAAAGGGGGATTGACATCTGGGACCCCTTACAGGTGTACTGCCTGTACCCCCCTGATGGTGGCCCTGATTGCATTGTATGTTCTCTTTATGTTTAGGCTTCTTAGGGGATTTCCTACATGTAACCGGGGTGCAACAGTTGTCTCAAATAGAAAACACATCCTGACTCTTTACCCACCACCTGTCTGCATGACTGCATTAGTCTGGGCAAACACATGAATGATAATTGACCATTTTTAGCTGGATCTGGTGACATTCACGATTTTCAGACTGATTTAAATTGGATTGTACGAGGGGTCTTCAAAAAGTTTCCTCACTGTTATATTTTCATTGGAAACGATGAGAGTGGGAGAAGTAGTAATGGGTCGTGTCTGAGAGCGTCATATGACTAGTCTGTCTGGCAGGCCGGCTGACCTTGCCGTTTAGTATAATGCCGCATACACACCATCACTTTATGTGATGAAAAAAAACGACATTTTCTGTGAAGTAAAAAATGACGTTTTTGTAACTTCAATTTTCAAAGACGAAGTTGCCTACACACCATCGTTTTTCTCACAATGTTCTAGCAAAGCGAGGTTACGTTCACCACGTTTTTCCATTGAAGCTTGCTTCATAAGTAGCTTCTGGGCATGCGCGGGTGAAAAAACGTCGTTTTAAACGACGTTTTTGCTACACACGGTCAATTTCTGTGAAGTAAAAGTTGACGTTTTGAAAAACGACACATAAAATTGAAGCATGCTTCAATTTTTTTTGGTCGTTTTTTAGAAGACATAAAACGACGTTTTCCCCCACACACGGTCAATTAAAGTGACGTTTTTAAAAACGTTGTTTTTTTTCATCACATAAAGTGATGGTGTGTACGGGGCATAAGAGTTGTCACGATGTGGTAAAGATGGCCACAAAAAGTGCAGGAACTTTTTGAAGAACCTTAGTACATGTACATTCAACTGTCAAATTAATAGTCAGCTTTAGGAAGAAGAAGCAAGTCAAATGCTTTCAAACTCAAAATCCAAAATAATTTTTCAAAACTGGTTCATAATCACATATCAAATGCAAAACACAGACGCCCATGTATATAGGAAAAGGAAAGATAGGGACGGTTCTGTGTTCTTTACAAAACATGGAAATGTTGGAGTCATTTTGTTTATCACAAGCTTATCCCTCTCTGTCTCCACATATCTGATTTAGGGGACTTTAAACTTCAGCAGTTCCTAACTGGCGCTGCAATAGTGCAGAAAATACTTAAGTGGTATCTAACATCTACACTGCATGTAATAAGAAAAGGGCATTTTACCTTCAACTCTGCATGTATGCATGTATTGTATGTAGGCATGTGCTGTATGTAGGCATGTGCTGTATGTAGGCATGCATGTACTGTATGTAGGAATGTATGTAGGAATGTATGTTTGTATGCACTATATGTAGGCATGTATGTAGACACTGTATGTAGGCATGTACTGTATGTAAACATGTATATATGCACTGCATGTAGGAATGTATGTGCTGTATGTAGGCTTGCATGTATGTACTTTATGTAGGCATGCATGTATGTACTGTATGTATGTACTGTATGTAGGCATGTATGTACTGTATGTATGTACTATATGTAGGCATGCATGTATGTACTATATGTAGGCATGTATGTACTGTTTGTACTATATGTAGGCAGGCATGCATGTATGTACTGTATGTAGGCCTGCATGTATGTACTATATGTAGGCATGTATGTATGTACTGTATGTAGGCATGTATGTAACGTATGTAGGCATATATGTACTGTATGTAGGCATGTTTGCATGTACTGTATGTAGGCATGTATGTACTGTATGTAGGCATTTGTGTACTGTATGTAGGCATGTTTGCATGTACTGTATGTAGGCAGGTATGTATGTACTATATGTAGGCATACATGTATGTACTGTATGTAGGAATTTATGTACTGTATGTAGGCATGTATGTATGTACTGTATGTATGTACTGTATATAGGCATGTATGTATGTACTGTATGTAGGCATGCATGTACTGTATGTAGGCATGTATGTATGTACTGTATGTAGGCATGCATGTACTGTATGTAGGCATGTATGTATGTACTGTATGTAGGCATGCATGTATGGCAGCAGTTGGGTATTTTTACAACTCATATCTGAAAACAGGAAAACATTCATTTTCTACATACTAAAGCCTCAAAGCTGAACATCAAACAAGCAGGCAAAAGTACAACTGAGCTTCTTAGTAAATAGATAGGAAAGTACCATATACCATATCAGACAGCGTGACTCAGTCCCTCCCCCAGCACCTGTCACAGCTTTTGATTGACAGCAGTGGGAGCCAATGGCTCCCACTGCCATTAATCTGTCCAATGAGGAGGAACACATTGCTGGATGTGATTGGGCTCAGCTGAGAAAAGGTGGGGGTATGGGGGGGCAGCATAGAAGGTTTTTCAGCTTGATGCATAGAATGCATCAAGCTGAAAAACCTTAAGGCTTTACGACCACTTTAACCCCCCTGGCGGTATTCCCCAGTCTGACTCGGGGTGAGATTTTCATACCAAAAGCGGTAACCCCGAGTCAGACTCGGGCTTGCCTCGCTGCAGCAGCAGACAAAGTTACTTACCTTGTCCCTGGATCCAGCGATGCCACCGCGCTGTGTGAGCGAGCGGGTCCTCGCTCGATTCACACAGTGTCCTCCTGTGCCGCCGATCTCTGTTCCCTGCGACATTATGACGCACGGGGCGGAGAACGGCGCCAAATTCAAAAAGGTAAACAAACACATTACATACAGTATACTGTAATCTTATAGATTACAGTACTGTATGTACAAAATACACACCCCCCTTGTCCCTAGTGGTCTGCCCAGTGCCCTACATGTACTTTTATATAATAAAAACTGTTCTTTCTCCCTGCAAACTGTAGATTGTCCAAAAGTGTCCCTTTATGTCAAAAATGGTTTTAGAGCAGCTAGAAAACAGCGATAATAAATTAGAATCACTTGCAGAATTGAGCGATAGCGATTTGTGGGGAAATACGTCATAAAAAAATAAAAGTAATGACAGCGACAATTCTGCAACTGAGCAAATTTCAGTGATTTTGATTTGATTACATTATTGAATAATTTTTATTATAATTATATTATTATTTGTTATAATTATTTATAATTATTTATTATATTATAATTTATAATTTTGTTTTAAAAAAAATGTCATACCCGGGATGCCTACTAGACTCTTGTTTGGTCAGATTTAAGTGAGTTATTCCTAAGAATTACAGGCCTACAATATAAAACACCAAATTTCCTTGCAAATAATGGTACCGCTTTCAGCACCTTTTTTCTGAAAGAATCATACCGCCAGGGAGGTTAAATACATAATTTGGTCTTTTTAAATAAAGTTAGAAGGGGGTTGGGCAGAGTTAATATTAGATGGTTATAGCCTGGACTTCTACTTTAAAGTGGTATTAAAACCAAAACCAAAAATGTAATATTCTGCAGCTTTCCAATCCCTAAAATATGGCTTTTTTTTTACTTTTCTGGCCTTTTTAAGGCTTTTCCCCCCCTTTATTTTCACGTGTAGCTGCTGACTTTGAATAAAAGGACACTTACCTGTCCAGGGATCCATCTCCGTCCTCAACTGGGCTGGTTCTTCGCCGGTCTCTGGGTCCCTGGCACTGGCAGAATTACTGCGGGAAGCTGGCTGTGACTCCTTGTGGTTTCACAGCCGGCTTCCCACTGCGTATGCTCAAGCCTGCGGCCCTTTGTGAATGGTCCCGCAGCTGCGGGCACAAAGCGGGGGTGCACCTCTGCTCCTCAGATCGCTTAGGTGAGCAGGTGCCTATCAAAACAAGGTACCCATTCCACCAAAAAAATTATGTGCCTAATGTAGTAGAGTAGAAGGGGGCATAAGGCCATAAAGATGAAGTTCTACTTTAAATATAGAAAAGAAGTGAGAATTATTACTCCTCCCCCCTACATAAGCCTATATTTAGCCAGATCTCTGAAATACTGTATATACAAAAGCTTAAAGTGGATGTAAACCCGATTCATGAAATTTGAGCTGGGCACATATATCTGCAATATTTTGTTATCTCATTTCAAAGAGCAAAGTCCCGTAGCTCTCTCCTGACCTGTTCCTCTGTTATCGGCCTGATAACTCCTGACAAATTCTCGGACACATCAGATAAAAGCAGCCTGACTCTTCTGTCAGGGGAGGTTGCTAAAATAGATTAGCAAGGAGCTGGCCCTCTTACAAAACACCTCTGAGAGTCTCTACCTATGAGGAGAGGGGGTGTGTGCCTTTTTCTCCAATCAGCAATGTTAGCTATCTTGGCTGTATGCCCAGACATCACACTCTGTGTTAACCAGGAAGAGAAAATATCCTAACACGATCTGAACTTTCTAAACAGTACAGTGGAACCTTGGATTATGAGCATTATCCATTCCATGAGTATGCTCGTAATCCAAAGTACTGGCATATCAAAGCGAGTTTCCCCATTGAAGTCAATGTAAACAAAAATAATTTGTTCCGCATTGACTTCAATGGCATGCAATACCGCATGCGGGCAGAGGCGGGGGGCGCTGGAGAGCCTCGGAAACGACCGGAAAGGCCCGAGGACAGTTCGGCTGACCTTGGCAAACCTCGGAAAGACTCCATTCACAAGCCTTTTCGAGGTTTGCCTAGGTCAGCCAAACTGTGCTCGGGCCTTTCCGGCCATTTCTGTTCCCCCCAATTCAGGCAATGGTGGTACTGCAGGCCCCATTAGCTTGAATTCTGCTTGTTTTGCGAGTCAGAATTCTTTTAAAAAGTTGCTCGTCTTTCAAAAAGCTTGTTAACTGAGTTACTCGTAAACCGAGGTTCCACTGTATATAAATGTGAACACAGCAGATATACATGTAAAACCTATTTAGGGAGATTTGGTTCATCTCTGTGTATCATCTGAGACTGTTCACTTCACTGGGTGCATAGAGGGTTTACATCCACTTTATTGCATTTCAGGGATTGTTGTGGGACAGCCAAGAATTCACTGCCAATCAATGGAAGAAACAAGATATACAAACAATATAAGAAGCTGTCACTTAGTTCATTCATGAAAATCTACACTGAAATATCAATTTTGGATAAACTGTCCCTTTTATCATAAAACAATCTGATCTTTCACTGACAATGGAGCATATAATAAAGAACTGCACTTGCGAAGGTAGAATTCTCTCCCACAACTAATACACTTGGAATGAAACATCCACTTTGTCTCTTTAGGGCAAACCACATTTAAACTATCCAATCACGAGCCAGCATTGCTTATGTTTTTTCTTTGCTTACCCACATACAGTCGTTGAATTAAATTACAGTATATCAAGCAGTACCATGGATACTACAGACGTTATTATCATGCACAAAACATATAGGGCCAGATCCACAAAGATCTGCCTATCATTAGGCAGGCGTAGCGTATCTCAGATACACTACGCCGCCATAACTTACAGCGTACTTTCCGTATCCAGAAATAATTTGCGCCGTAAGTTACGGCGGCGTAGTGTAAATGTGTCGGCGTAAGGGCGCGCAATTCAAATGACTAACATGTGGGCGTGTTTTATGTTAATTCAACTTGACCCCACGTAAATTACGTTTTTTTTTAACTGCGCATGTGCCATCCGTGGGGGTGTCCCAGTGCGCATGCTCGAAATCACGTTGCAAATAGTCAATGCTTTCGACGTGAATGTAATTTACGTAAAGCCCTATTCGCGAACGTTTTAGGCAAACGACGTAAACGACGGAAAATTTGACGCTGTCCCGACGTCCATACTTAACATTGTGTACGCCTCATAGACCCAGGGGTAACGTTATGCCGAAAAAAGCCTTACGTAAACGATGTAAAAAAATGTGCCGGGCTGACGTACGTTTGAGGATCGGCGTATCTAGCTAATTTGCATACTCTACGCGGAAATCAACGGAAGCGCCACCTAGCGGCCAGCGTAAATATGCACCTTAGATCCGACGGCGTACTAAGACGTATGTCAGTCGGATCGAGCCCAGATTCAGTCGTATCTTGTTTTGTGGATACAAAACAAAGATACGACGGGGCATCGTAGAACTTACGCGGCGTATCAATAGATACGCCGGCGTAAGTTCTTTGTGGATCTGGGCCATAGAGCCTTACTTTTTTTGGTCATAGGCATGCAGATAATGTTTCCAAGGTCTCGCAGTTCTGACAGCAATATAAAGATCTCTTAGGCCTCGTACACACGGCCGAGGAACTCGACGTGCCAAACACATCGAGTTCCTCGGCCAGTTCAGCCCTGAAGCCGCCGAGGAGCTCGGCGGGACGAGAGCTCCCATAGAACAACGAGGAAATAGAGAACATGTTCTCTATTTCCTCGCCGAGGTCCTCGTCGGCTTCCTCGGCCGAAAGTGTACACACGGCCGGGTTTCTCGGCAGAATTCAGCCAGAAACTCGGTCGGAAGCTGAATTCTGCCGAGGAAACTGGTCGTGTGTACGGGGCCTTACATATAGGTCTGGTGTGCATTAGCATGGATGAGCGTCTCTGAATGCAGGTCGCTAATTACAGTTTAACTGTTTGCTGACATGTAAAAAAAAATGCCATGTTATGCCACTAAGCTACTTTTTACTATTTTGTTTGTATTTTAATCACCATGTTCTACCTACCAGGAGCACAGATGCTCCATTGCCCTGCATGGGTGATGGAGTCAACATTTCAAACACTAATTGGGCGTAATATAGATAAAAATATAACTTCAGTGAATGAACAATAAAGTGGTTATAAACCATTACATATACCCACTGAGGTGACTGGTCTTAGGTGATACAAGATGAAACAAATCTCCCTACATACACTATATTGCCAAAAGTATTGGGACACCTGACTTTACAGGCACATGTACTTTAAAAGAGGACGTAAACCCTCTGAAAGATTTCTTAAAAAAAAAACCTGCAAGAGAAAGGCATAATGAGCTAGTATGCATAGCATACTAGCTCATTATGAATTACTTATCTGAGATCGAAGCCCCTGCAGCGACCCTCGTTCCTCTCCTCCGCCATGATACCCGGAGTGACTTCCGGGTATCGCTGCTCCGGCGCTGTGACTGGCCGGAGCAGCGATGACGTCACTCCCGCGCATGCGCGTGGGAGCCGTCAGGGACGCCACGGTCCCATTCATTAATGGCACGCTCATTGTGCCTGCGCCGTTGTCTATGGCGCGCATGCGCCTTAGACATCGGTGCAATCGTTTCTGCAAATATCTCCTTAACCGTGTGGGTTAAGGAGATATTTTTTGCACCTACAGGTAAGCCTTAATGTAGGGCCAAGTGGTGTGTAAGGATTTACAACCCCTTTAATGGCATCTCAGGCTTAGTCCATAGGATTCAATATTGAATTGGTCCAACCTTTTCAGCTATAACAGCTTCAACTCTTCTGGGAAGGTTGTCCACAAGGTTTAGGAGTGTGTCTATGGGAATGTTTGACCATTCTTCCAGAAACGCATTTGTGAGGTCAGGCACTGATGTTGGACGAGAAGGCCTGGCTCGCAGTCTCCACTCTGATTCATCCCAAAGGTGTTCTATCGGGTTGAGGTCAGGACTCTGTGCAGGTCAGTCAAGTTCCTCCACCCCAAACTCGCTCACCCAAACTATATTACCAAAAGTATTGGGGCACCCTTGCAAATCATTTGGTGGAGGGGGGATTATGCTGTGGGGTTGTTTTTCAGGGGTTGGGCTTGGCACCTTATTTCCAGTGAAGGGAACTCTTAAGGCGTCGGCATACCAAGACATTTTGGACAATTTCATGCTCCCAACTTTGTGGGAACAGTTTTGGGAACATGACTGAGCACCAGAGCACAAAGCAAGGTCCATAAATACATGGATGAGCGAGTTTGGGGTGGAGGAAGTTGAATGGCCTGCACAGAATCCTGACCTCAACCAGATAGAACACCTTTGGGATAAATTAGAGTGGAGACTGCGAGCCAGGCCTTCTCTTCCAACATCAGTGCCTGACCTCACAAATGCGCTTCTGGAAGAATGGTCAGGTTTAGGAGTGTCTCTATGGGAATGTTTAACCATTCTTCCAGAAGCTCATTTGTGAGCTAGCTCAGTCCAGACCTAAATCCAATTGAGAATCTGTAGCAAGACTTGAAAATTGCTGTCCACAGATGCTCTCCATACAATATGACAGAGCTTGAGCTATTTTGCAAAGAAGAATGGGCAAAAATGTCACTCTCTAGATGTGCAAAGCTGGTAGAGACATCCCCAAAAAGACTTGCAGCTGTAATTGCAGTGAAAGGCGGTTCTACAAAGTATTGACTCAGAGGGGCTGAATACAAATACACACCACACTTTTCACATATTTATTTGTAAACATTTAAAAAAAAACATTTTCCTTCCACTTCACAATTATGTGCCACTTAGTGTTGGTCTATCACATAAAATCCCAATAAAATCCATTTGCGTTTTTGGTTGTAACATGACAAAATGTGGAAAACTTCAAGGGGTATGAATACTTTTTCAAGGCACTGTAATGTCTGCTGACACACATACATCAATTTTGCATGTTTTTGTTTAAAATTCAGCCTGAATTTTCATATTTGCAAGCAATTTATTTTGATTTTCCACATTTGCAGCTTTTTTTTTTTTACATTCGAATCGAATAATTATCACAATTAACAATCTCATTAGCAAAAGTTAATTTAATTGATTTAGTTCAGTATTCTGTGAAAGACTAGAAAAAAAGAATTAATTGCACCAAACATACAACATATGCATTGCAAATGCTAGAAATTTTTCAACATGTACATTTGCTTCTTTTTCAATCTAACCTCAAGGGAAGCAATTCCAGCTTCAGAGCTGTCAAATCATAATTAGTAGAGGCCGGGAATACAAGCAGATCAGGGATTAAATGTCCTCCCTGTTCTTCTTGAACTAGTGGCAGAGAAGACATCTGGGGACTAAAGGATCACTGGTGTCTTCATAAAGAGTACCTGTCACGACTGTCACATAGGTGGCTTATCAGCATCCTTAAAGGGGTTGTAAAGGTACAATTTTTTCCCCTAAATAGCTTCCTTTACCTTAGTGCAGTCCTCCTTCACTTACCTCATCCTTCCATTTTGCTTTTAAATGTCCTTATTTCTTCTGAGAAATCCTCACTTCCTGTTCTTCTGTCTGTAACTCCACACAGTAAGGCAAGGCTTTCTCCCTGGTGTGGAGTGTCGTGCTCGCCCCCTCCCTTGGACAACAGGAGAGTCAGGACGCCCACTAACACACAGCTCCTTTCTCTATCTGTAACGTAGAGCGTGTCCTGACTCTCCTGTAGTCCAAGGGAGGGGGCGACCACGACACTCCACACCAGGGAGAAAGCCTCGCATTACTTGCTTTACAAATGGCTTGTCGGCTCGTCATTGGTTAGATTGATAGCAGCGCAGTTATTGGCTCCTGCTGCTGTCAATCAAACCAATGACGCGGCGCGACTGGGGGGCGGGGCTGAGTCATACACTCAGCGTCTATGACCGCCGACTGTATCACATGGGAGCACGCCCTCAAGGTAGCCCCCTCACGAGAGAGCTTCCCAGAGGGGGTTAGCTCTTGCAGGGAGGAGCCGCGAGACCCGCCGTTGAACCCCAGAAGAGGACTTTCGTGGCCACTCTGTGCAAAACGAACTGCACAGTGGAGGTAAGTATGATATGTTTTTTTTTTTTTTTTTTTAAAAACCCTGAACCTTTAGTGTCCCTTTAAAGTAGAACTTAACTCCTAAAAGGAAGAAAGGGAGTTAAAGGGGTTGTAAAGCTTCGTGTTTTTTCACCTTAAAGGAACACTAAAGGCAGAATTTTTTTTTTTTTAAACAAACATGTTATACTTACCTCCACTGTGCAGTTCGTTTTGCACAGTGTCCCCGAATCCGGGCTTCTGGGGTCCCTCGGCGGCTGTCTCGGCTCCTCGCATGGTGGAAAGCTTTTGCAAGCGCGCTCCCGTGATACAGCGGCGGTCATAGACGCCGACTGTATCACTCGGCCCCGCCCCCCAGCGCGCCGCGTCATCCGCTGTGATTGACAGCAGCGCCAGCCAATGGCTGCGCTGCTATCAATCCGTCCAGCCTAGCCAATCAACGACCAGGCTGGGAACCGAAGAGGATCACGTGGACGTGCGCGGGACTTTCGAGGGGTCAGGTAAGTAAAACGGGGGTTCGGGGGGGGGGGGGGCGTTACCGTCGGATGTTTTTTCACCTTAATACATAGGATGCATTAAGGTGAAAAAACATTTACCTTTACAACCCCTTTAATGCATCCTATGCATTAAGGTGAAAAAACACCTTGTACTCTCCGGCCCCCCCGTATCCCCGTTTTACTTACCTGTGCTCCCAAACTTCCGTGGGCTCGTTCTGGGGTAATTACATCACATTTTCCAGGAGGATGCAGGATCTCCATACAAAGCAGCCAGGGGGCAGTGCAGATCGCAGGTCAGGGGTGGGTCTGGTGCATCATCAGAGCTGACTGCCTACATCTCAGCACTACTAATGTCCTGCAGCCTTTTCACCGCCACTTCCTATCTATATACACAGTAGGCCACCAAAAGAAGAGGTGTTTAGTAATATCCACTGCAATATCGATGAGAAAAATGCAAAATTAGCTGATAAATAAATGATATATGCTAGTGAGGTCCAGTGGAAGAGACATTTGCCACTCTAGCTACACACCACACCTGTAACATCTTACTATACAAATACACCTCAGTAAAGAGGCAATAAATACACTATTCCTGGGTCAGTCTTCTAAGGAGTCCACTTAAACCACAGATGACAAAGTGCTAATCTGATAGAGAGTTACACTGGAAAGCATTTGTATTTTAAGTGGAACGGTTGCTTCTTTGTGCTGTTGCTGAATTACCCAAAACTGCAGATTTTCTCTGACATGTGGTGCTATGGAGATGCATTAAAGCTCAGTAACTCTGTGAGTGCCAGAGACATGTTTGCAGAGAGAGCACAGTACATAACAGGATTGCTATAAATGCGTTCCTTCTACTTACAATAAGTGCAACTACCAGCTAGATGCAAACATTCTATAATCAGCCTGGAGACATACAATCAAGGATATAAGAGACAAGCAACAGGCACAATATGGCACGCTATACAGGAAACCACCATGCTACCTACAAAGGATCCTATTCACAAACTTTTACAGGGTAGACACATGCGGGGTATATACTATTCATTTTTTCCCATTCAACTCAGCAGGCTCAATTATAAAAAATTACAGATTGCTGCACTAACAGAAATTATGTTAGTGCAGCAATCTTCCCTGCTGAGCTATCATATTCTGACTTCCACTGGCTGCGAGCACTGATTGGATGCTGGTTATCCAGCATGCCTGTTTGACAGAAGCCGGTTGTGGGACCAGCTTCTGTCAGAAAGGGAGCTGTGCATATGGGCCGAAAGACAGCAGGTTATTGCTGCAACCAGGCCTGGATTTCCCACAAGGCCACTGAGGCCAGGCCTTGGGGCGGCATGGATTCCTCCAACGCCCGTAACATACATTTAAGGGCGGTAAGTTATGGCGGAATCCGCTCGCTCGTTAACAAGTGATTGCGGCGAAGTCGCCGAAATCACTTGTAAAATGTGTGCTCCCCTCCGTCCTCCCCTTCCCCCCCCCCCACATACCTCTCTCTGCCCCCCGGCCACCGAGTCTGTCTCCTGTTCCTGCTGCCGATGTACTCAGCTGTGACAGGAGTTCTAGCACAGTGCTAGGGTTCCTGTTTTGGAGGTGACAGGGTCAATAAAGAGAACCTGTCACCTCCAATTGCTATCACACAGGGAATTGTTTTCTCCTGTATGATAGCAAAAAATGATAAAAAAAATAAATAAATAATAAGAAATTATAATTAAATTAATAAAATAAAAAAGTAATTAAAAAGTAAAGAATAAGAAAAATAATAAGAAAATTATACAAAAAAAAAAAGTAAATGACAAGCTACAAATAAATAAAAATAAAAAAGTGATAAAAAAGTTAAAAAAAAAATATTTGAACTAACCATGCCGCCCCTGCCATCCGGTTGCCATTCTCCATTGATTTGGGGAGGGGGTAGTTCGGTTGGTGGGGAGGGTGTGCATTGCGGAACCTGGCCATGGGGCGGCAGGGAGAGCAAATCCGGCCCTGGCTGCAACAACCGTATTGGCCAATTTTCGGCCCATGTGTACCCAGCCTTGTACAGTGCCTTGAAAAAATATTCATACCCCTTGAAATGTTCCACATTTTGTCATGTTACAACCAAAAACGTAAATGTATTTTATTGGGATTTTATGTGATGAGCCTCGTACACACGATCAGATTTTAGGAAGACTGAACATCCTATTTTTTGTGGCATGCTAGTCTCATGTCGAAAGTGAAGAGGTTACTAACAATACGAAAATTTTCGTACGACAGAATGCAACATCAGAAGTGACGTAAAGTGTTGAATAGTTTTTTATGTATTCTTTCATTTCTGAGAATGCGTAGTCTTGCTCTTACGATTTTTTTCGTACGAAAAGCATACTAATGAAATGAAAATCGGACGTTGAGTTCACATCCATCAAAAATGTTATGGTCTGCACATCCAGCTTTTGTCTGCCGAAAAAGTGAAATCGGTTGTCGAAAGCATCGTACTAACGATCCGAAAATCTGCATTTTTCCATCTGATTTTCTTATTGTGTGTACAGGCCTATAGACCAACACAAAGTGGCACATAATTGTGAAGTGGAAGGAAAATGATAAATGGTTTTCAATTTTTTTTTCAAATAAATATCTGAAAAGTGTGCGTGCATTTGTATTCAAAATGATACCCCTCACTAAAATCTAGTAGAACCAATTGCCTTCAGAAGTCACCTAATTAGTAAATAAAGTCCACCTGTGTTTAATTTAATATCAATATACATACAGCTGTTCTGTGAAGGCCTCAGAGGTTTTTTAGAGAACCTTAGTGAATAAACAGCATCATGAAGGCCAAGGAACACACCACAGAGGTCAGGGATAAAGTTGTGGAGACGTTTAAAGCAGGGTTAGGTTATAAAAAAAATATCCCAAGCTTTGAACATCTCATGGAGCACTGTTCAATCCATCATCCAAAATGGAAAGAGTATGGCACAACTGCAAACCTACCAAGACATGGTCACCCACCTAAACTGACAGGCCGGGCCAGGAGACCATTTATCAGAGAAGCAGCCAAGGAACTGCAGAGATCCACAGCTCAGGTGGGAGAATCTGTCCACAGGACAACTATTAGACCCCATACACACTATTAGATTTCTTGCAGATTTTTGTCTTTAGATTTACCAAAACCATTTAATAGGAGGTCAAACCTTTATGCCCTGTACACGCGATCGGTTCATCCGATGAAAACGGTCTGATGGATTTTTTCATCAAATATCCGATGAAGCTGACTTTCATCAGTCTTGCCTACACACAATCAGTTAAAAAACTGATCGTGTCCAACGCGGTGATGTAAAACACAAAAACGTGCTTATAAAAATAAAGTTCAATGCTTCTGAGCATGCGTCGACTTGATTCTGAGCATGCGTTGATTTTTAACCGATGAATTTCCCCACAGACGTTCGTTTTTTTTCTATCGTTTTTTTAACCATCAGATAATTTTAAAATAGGTTCTACGTTTTTTCACAGATGGGAAAAAAAACGATGGGGCCCACACACGATCGGTTCGTCGGATGAAAACGGTCCATCAGGCCGTTTTCATCAGACAAATTGATCGTGTGTACGCGGCATTAGAGTTTCAATTTGTATGCAATCAGGCAGACCCTTGCACTACAAGGTTTTGGTAAATCTGACAAAAAAAATCTGCATATCTAATAGAGTGTATGGGGCTTAAGTCGTGCACTCCACAAGTCTGGCCTTTATGGAAGAGTGGCAAGAAGAAAGCCATTGTTGAAAGAAAGCCATAAGAAGTCCTGTTTGCAGTTTGTGAGAAGCCATGTGGGGGACACATTAAACATGTGGAAGAGGGTCATCTGATCAGATGAGACCAAAATTTAAGTTTTTGGCCTAAAAGCAAAACCCTATATGTGGCAGAAAACTTACATGGCACATCACCCTGAACAAAACACCACATGAAACATGGTGGTGGCAGCATTATATTGTGGGGATGATTTTCTTCAGCAAGAACAGGGAAGCTGGTCAGAGTTGATGGGAAGGTGGATGGAGACAAATATAGGGCAATATTAGAAGAAAACCTGTTAGGCCTTGTACACACGAGCAGACATGTCCGATGAAAATGGTCCGCGGACCGTTTTCATCGGATATGTCTGCTGGGAACTGACCAAAATCAGACCAAAATCCCTGCGGACAGAGAACGCGGTGACGTATAAGACACCGACGTTCTCTAACACGCGAGTTCAATGCTTCCACGCATGCGTCAAAATCAATTCGACGCATGCGCGGGATTTCGGGCCGCTGGTTATACATCATAACCAGCGGACATGTCCGATGAGTCGTACTAACCATCGGACATGTCCGACGGACATGGTTCCAGCGGACAAGTTTCTTTCTAGGCCGGAAAACTGTCCGCTAGGCCCTACACACGGTCAGACATGTCCGCGGAAACTGGTCCGCGGACCAGTTTCAGCGGACATGTTCGGTCGTGTGTACAAGGCCTTACAGTCTGCAAAATACGTGAGACTGGGGCGGAGATTCACCTTCCAGCAGGACAACGACCCTAAACATACAGCCAGAGCTACGATGGAATGGTTTAAATCAAAGCATATTCATGTGCTAGAATGGCCCAGTCAAAGTCCAGACCTAAATCCAAATGATAATTTGTGGCAAGACTTGAAAATTGCTTTTCACAGACACTCTCCATCCAATCTGACAGAGCTTGAGCTATTTTGCAAAGAAGAATAGGCAAAAATTTCACTCTCTAGATGTACAAAGCTGGTAGAGACATCCCCCAAAAAGACTTGCAGATTTAATCACAGTGAAAAGTGGTTCTACAAATTATTGATTCGGGGGGCTGAATACAAATCTTTGTCACACTTTTCAGAGATTTATTTGTAAAAACAAAAATTGAAAACCATTTATCATTTTCCTTCCAGTTCACAATTTGTGTTGGTCTATCACATAAAATAAATTACATTTACGTTTATGGTTGTAACATGACAAAAAATTTCAAGGGGTATGAATACTTTTCAAGGCACTGTATATGCAATAGTCCTGTCTATACAGGGCTGTGCCAACAGTCTTTTGTTCCCATCAAATGTGTTTTGCATTCTCATACAAGTGTATGATAATGCAAAATCTGCAGGTAAAATATGGAGGTCAGAAGTATGTAAACTCCGGGTCAATGCACCTATAAATTAATTTTGAATAATTTCAGAAGTAACTCGAAATGATGCAAAGTGATGACATTGACACAAGCCCAAGCCCCATCTACACAGGCGCTAATAACTTCTTCACATACTATTCAACTGTCTAACATTATCACAACCTCTGAAGCCTCGTACACACGACCGAGGAACTCGACAGGCGAAACACATCGTTTTCCTCATCGAGTTCCTTGTTAGGCTGTCGAGGAACTCGACAAGGCAAGTTTCTCCATTCCCGCCGAGGACATGCTCTCTTTTTGGCTCGACGGGATCCTTGACAGTTTCCTCGTCGAAAAATGTACACACGACCGGTTTCCTCTGCAAAAAAAAAATCCCAGCAAGTTTCTTGCTGGTTTTTGCCGAGAAACTCGGTCGTGTGTACGAGGCCTGAGAGGGCCACCTGTAGTATTGCAAATTCCCATTTGTCCCACCCACCTACACCCGCCAACTTCAATTTGTCCCACTGTTTTTTCCAAAGCATTCGCTGGAACATGTACAAGCCCATGCAGGCTGTGTTTCCATACTGCCTGTGCTATCTGCTTAGGCTTGAATTCTTCAATGATCCGCATACAGTAGGATGCCATGGTGTACTTAACATAATTTATTTAACACTGGTCTACAGAGAATTGTATCAATTACTATGTAAGAAAGGGCTTATAATAAGGATTGTGATATACATACCTATTAGACCTTCATTGCCCAATATATTTGGATAAGGGTTTGGCTATCTATGGGACAAGAGTAGCACATAAAGGCACATTCATTGTTGGTAACATTTCCATCCAAACCTGCATTGCTTCCTGTTGTCATTGGCAGGAATAATTGCAGCACCATGAATCAAACCTTTCATATGTGCACACAATACTGATAGATGTAGTGCTGTGTACTATATGATGCCTAAAAAAAGAGACTTGAACTCTTGTGCCACCCAACTAATTTTTTGGTTCAGTTGATGTCTAGCATGGTTTAACAATCTGCCACTTTGTATGCAACTGTTACCAAGAAAAAAGGTCTTTCAGTGATCAGAGATTTCATACAGAAGATTTATATTGATTTTTATGTGGTATCTTAATATCTCTCTCTCTCTCTTTTTTATTTTCTAGATAACGTTATGGATTTAGGCCTGTCTAATGACAAAACCTCCCAGGATCTCTCATATACAGGTACATTCCAGCCAGGTAATAAGACTGTCACCTACCTGGGCAAATTCTCTTTTGACTCTCCCTCCAACTGGTGCCAAGAAAATATAATAAGCTTGATGAGCGCTGGCATCCTTGGTGTGCCAACATCCCAAGCCACCGGTGCAGGTGGGGGAGGAAGTAGTGGAGGGAATGGAGGCATCATGGGTCAAACGCAAAGCGATGTGGAGTCAATGTTCCACAGTCTTCCACCTTACTCTAGTTGTGGGGACCTATATCATGATCAGGTGGGCTTTCAAGGAGGCGGTATGACCCCCTACTCCTCCCAAGAGTACTCTTCTACCAAACAGAGCTTAGACTCTACTGTTTTTCCCATGATACCAGACTACAACTTATTTCACCACAACACTGAGATACCCACAGTAGATCAAAAGCCTTTCCAAAACATGGAGGCCATGCGGGTTAATCCACCACCTATCACTCCACTGGAAACCATCAAAGCATTCAAAGAGAAGCAAGTCTTGCCAAACTTTGGGGGCATGAGCCATCAACCCCCACTTACTCTTAAACCAATCCGCCCAAGGAAATACCCTAACCGTCCTAGCAAGACCCCACTCCATGAGAGGCCACACGCTTGTCCAGCTGAGGGCTGTGATAGACGCTTTTCACGCTCCGATGAGCTGACTCGTCACCTGCGCATTCACACTGGACACAAGCCCTTTCAATGTCGTATATGCATGCGGAGCTTTAGCCGGTCTGACCACTTAACTACCCACATCCGTACTCACACAGGAGAGAAGCCCTTCGCTTGTGACTTCTGTGGACGCAAGTTTGCACGCAGCGATGAGAGAAAACGGCACGCCAAGATACACCTTAAACAGAAGGACAAGAAAGGGGTTGAAAAAGCAGGCTGCTCACCGTCAGTTTCTGGGGCACCAGCTGTTACCACATGTGCCTGAGTTTTTATCTGGATGGACTTTATTCAAGGGGCTGGAGGAGAATGCTATATGTATTGTACCTACAATCTTTTGAAATGTTGCTCTGCAGATTATTACTCTTTGTTCTAATTATTATTCAACTAATGGAGACCTGCAATGTATGTCTCCCCTAACATGTTTACTTCCCATGATCTGCAGTGCTCAACGTAACTTCCTAGCTAAGTTTCACACACAGCGCTACTGCTCCTTCTTCAGGTTCCATTTTGAAGCATTACTAATTCATTACACTCCTGCTGAAAACCTTCAGCTACCCTTAACATTCTAGGTATTCCATTCTTGAAAACCTTTCTCTAAAGCTGGCCACATATGTTATGATCCAAATGCTCAATAAATTAAATATCAAAGAAGAAAGTGCAGTTTTATGTGTGAAAAACACAAACATTTTATTTAACTTAATTAAATTCAATGACATATGTAGGGACAATGGAAGATCACATTTAGGAAAAAACATGTGTGGCCAGCTTTGCAGCATAGTTTTACCTGCAGATCATGGTCCAGATCCACAAAGAAATTACGCCGGCGTATCTATTGATACGCCGCGTAATTTCTAAGATGCCCCGTCGTATCTTTGTTTTGTATCTACAAAACAAGATACGACTGAATGTGGGCTCGATCCGATTGGCGTACATCTTAGTACGCCGTCGGATCTTAGGTGCATATTTACGCTGGCAGCTAGGTGGCGCTTCCGTCGATTTCCGCGTTGAGTATGCAAATTAGCGAGATACGCCAATCCACAAACGTACGTCTGCACGGCGCTTTTTTTTACATTGTTTACGTAAGGCTTTTTTCGGCGTAACCTTACCCCTGCTCTATGAGGCGTACGCAATGTTAAGTATGGACGTCGGGCCAGCGTCAAATTTTCTGTCGTGTACGTCATTTGCATAAAACGTTCGCGAATAGGGCTTTGCGTAGAATTACGTTCACATCTAAAGCATTGGCTTGTTGCGGGATACCCCCACGGACGGCGCATGCGCCGTTCAAAGAAAACGTTGATTACGTGGAGTCAATAGGAATTACCATAAAACACGTCCCCATCTCATCCATTTGAATTGCGCGCCCTTATGCCGACACAGTTACACTACGCCACTGTAACTTACGGCGCAAATTCTTTGAGGATACGGAAAATACGCTGTAAGTTACGGCGGCGTAGTGTATCCGAGATACGCTACGCCGGACGTATAGATGCGCCAAGGTACGTGGATCTGGCCCCATCTCTTTGCTTCCCTCCACCTAAACCACATGACTTGTACAGCCTCAATCTACACTCCTAATTGTAATTTATGTGCTAGAATGATGCAAAATTGGGGACACATGGGTCTCAGGGTACTTGGATTTGGCCAAGGCAAATCCTTAAAGTTTGAGGCAGGGTCACAATTTGCTGCTATGGCAAGATATTCTTCTGCTGCTATGTCCAAATGTTAAACCCTCATGTGCCTGTTGTCCATGTTCTGTCCCTTTCCTCCTTCTGCAGTCATCATCCACATAGTATCACATCTATCTTCATACATTCAGTTCGTTGTACGGTTTTTCTTATCATTCTCTTGCTTTTCCATCCCCCTCCTCTCAGTCTTTTTTCCTCCCGTACATGCCCCCCCCCCCCATTTCTTTTCAGCGTCTGTCACACAGTTTTATTAGGAAAAAAAAAACAACTACAGCTTGAGTCAGTGTGTGTGTGAAAATGTGTGCGCATGATTACATACGGCCAGGTTTCATTGTCCTAAACCCAGGCTGATCGCGATGAAAGAATATCAGGTCTATATAGATTTTTTTTTTTCTTTAAACCAAAGAACTAGCCAATCCTGCTGCAACTGGGCTTCAATTTATGGAAACATGCTCAGCCCTGTGTGTGTGAAATATAATTGGGGGTCCAATCAATTAAAGATTTGACTCGAATTCCCAGGACACAGCACTCGGAGCCAACTTTCTCAGAGCATGTGTTCCATTCCTATTTTTTTCTCCCCTTATGTCGGTCTATTTTTTGCATTCCGATTTCTCTTCTTAAGTGAGGAAGGGACATTTAAAGCATTTTAAGGTTCACACCCAGGCATTTACAAACAAGGCCACATAGGCACAGGCACTTTTGTTTGGATAGGCTCCAAATATGATATTATGTGTATCAGCTCTGTTAAAAAAAAAAAAGATAAGAAATAAGGGCACGCTATGTTCTGAAATCTTTACAGCAAGAAAACTGAAGAAGCAGATCTGAGAACTAGCCAACAGTAAAAAAAAAAAAAAATGTGCAGGAAAAGTTCATTCATGACACAAAGGTATAAATACATTCTTAAAGCGAAACTAAAACCATTGACTTGAAGCGGAGCTCCCAGCCCCCCCACCAAAAAAATTAAAGTCAGCAGCTACAAATACTGTAGCTGCTGACTTTTTTTTTAACAAGAGAATAGCTGCTAACTTTTAATATTGGGACACTTACCTGTCCAGGGATCCCATAATGTCGGCACCCCAGACAATTTTTCAATCGGCTCTCGGGTGCGGCTGTTGCCATTGCTTGTAAGGGAAACCGGCAGTGAAGGCTTCACAGCCGGCTCCCCAATGCACATGTACGAAGCGCGCTGCACTTTGTGAATGACCTGGCGGCGGGGGAAGGAGGAGGGGGCCGAGCTTCCGGCGAGGCAAGGTCCCCCAGAAATGGGAGCAGGTACCTGTCAAAACCAGGTATCCACTCCCCAGCGAAAGGGGAGTGCATAGGGGGGTGGAGCATGGGGGTAGCAAACAAGTGGAGTTTGCCCTTTTGTTTGGAACTCCACTTTAACAGTTTAAAAAAAAACAGTTACGTGCCAGGAATGCAACTGTCACATTACTTGTGCTCTCAACCAAACTGTTAAACCATCAAATGTCTGGTGTCATACCTGATCGCACGTGCAGCATCATGGCAGTTGAAGATCAAAGAGAGGCGAAGATGGCAGCTTCCTTGGCTTAAAACAATAGGAGGGTTTAGTTCCACTTTACAGTAACTCCACCTGACCTTTTTTTTTAGCTTATCCCAGCTGCTGTAAAAGCTAGTTCCCATGCTGGCTTACCATGTGATCCCGGTACTCCTTAGCTATAGCCCTGTGATATTTTCATTCTATGTGGAAGGGGCTGGCTAGACAAACTTTACTGCTCTTTAAAAGATCTAAATCTATCTAATATATTTAAGAAACCAATGCATCATTCAGTACCGCCTGAAAATTTAAATATCAGAAAGTTGATTTCTATATTGGACTGCTTTAGACCCAATCTTTATATAGAAACCAGTAAACTTTAGGTGTCTGTCACCAATTGACTGGATTGAGAATGTTTACCTTTGCCTATGAGCACAACTCTTGGAGACACTGCTGGCAAATTTATCTCTGTAAAAATCAACTGGCAAGGGCATACAAAAATGCATGTCTATGGATGGACCTGCCAGCTCAGACACTTTGAAAAGGGTGTGATGATAAGGAAAGCCACCTTGTGAATAAGGGTAAAACAGTTCTCAATAGAGAAAAGACATCCATCCTCCTAGGACACTAGCAAAATCCAAGGCATGCTAGAATTGAGGGAGGGGTTTATACCAGACTGGTTATTGTATTTTTGTTGCCAGTATCCAAATCCTCCTCTAGGCTGCATTATAACCCAGTTGTCTCGGAATCCTGTGTACCTTAAAGTGAAAGTAGGCCCTCCTATCGTTGTTAACCAAGGAAGCTGCCATCTTGGTCTCTGTTTAGTCTTCAACTGCCATGATGCTGCAAATGTGATCAGTTAAAACACCAGCCATTGGATGGTTTGACAGTTTGGTTGAGAGAAAAACCAATGTGACAGTTAGCATAGATGTTTTTTGAAACTGTTAAATTGATTAGTTTACTTCCACTTTAATAAAGCAAGTCAGATTTACAAAAAGTGCACATCAGTGAGAGAACAAAGCCATGGTGCACACATTGCTGTCATCCCAGTGTCCCAGTGTAATCCATTCAACTTTCAGATTAGACCTGAATGGATAAAGATACTGGGCCAGATCCACAAAGAACTTACGGCGGCGTATCTATTGATACGCCTCTTAAGTTCTATGATGCGCTGTCGTATCTTTGTTTTGTATCCACAAAACAAGATACGCCTGAATGTGGGCTAGATCCGACTGCCGTACGTCTTAGTACGCCATCGGATCTTAGGTGCATATTTACGCTGGCCGCTAGGTGGCGCTTCCGTTGATTTCGGTGTAGAGTATGCAAATTAGCTAGATATGCCGATTCTCAAACGTACGTCTGCCCGGCGCATTTTTTTACGTAGTTTACGTAAGGCTTTTTTCGGCGTAACGTTACTCCTGCCTCTATGGGGTGTACGCAATGTTAGGTATGGACGTCGGGACAGCGTTGAATTTTCCGTCGTTTGCGTAAATCGTTCGCGAATAGGGCTTTGTGTAAGTTACGTTCACGTCGAAAGCATTGACTTTTTGTGACGTGATTTCGCGCATGCGCACTGGGATACCTCCACGGACGGCGCATACGCCGTTCGTAAAAAGTGCCAATTACGTGGGGTCATACCAGATTGCCATACAACACGCCCACTCCAAGCCTACTTTGAATTACGCGGGCTTACGCCGGCAGATTTACGTTACGCCGACCCGCATATGGGAGCAAATTCTTTGAGGATACCCTAGGAGCCACTCTGATTTACGGCGGCGTAGCGCATATGAGATGCGCTACCCCCGCCTAAATATACGCCCGTTTTTGTGGATCTGGCCCACTGATGATTTGCAAATGAAACGTTTTAGTGTATATCCAGTTTTCCTCCTCTGATACCACCATCATTTTGTAGACTTTAAAAGCACTTTAAAAAAAGGCAAACCTATGATGGGGATAATACACTAAGTAGGAGTCTTCATGCTAACAGCAATGGAACTAGCATTTCATCAATGTGCTGTCACAGAGAATGGTTATTACTAATGGTAGGTACACCACAAGCTCCATTCAACTAAATGCTGAACAAAACTCTTATCTGGAATGTCATGAACAGCGAAGACCATTGTGTGTACAAAGCCCAACATCCCACAACTACTTCATATTGCACAATTACTTACTGTTATGCTAATGCTATGTTTGCCTAGCAGTCTTCTAAAGATCTTTTTTTCTTTCCTAGCGTTTATCATCAACTAACCTGGAGAAGCACTGCAATGCTATAATAAAGCACATGCAATACATTATTTTTACAACTTGCACTTGATTTTTTAAAAATAACATAGAACCGTACCAGCTTGGCTGTAGACTCCATGATGGAATCTGTATGCCAATGATGTGGGTTAAGTGTATCATTCAATGTGAGAGATTGAAATACACATAAAATTACAGGTAGATCTAATAGCTTTATGCATTCTTCTCCCTTTTCACTTCAGTTTCTGTCATTTTCTCATCTCGATTCACTCTCCTAATTTCTTTCCTCGCTACATTCTCCTTGTCACTAATACCCTCTCCTCTTTCTGTCATTCTCCCTCCTCCCCTGATCTTCCTCCCTGTGCTTCAACCCTTTTTATAAAATGACATGAATTTGTCACTTTGAGACGAGTGGGGTGGGGGCAGGTTTGGGGGTGAGCCACCCTACCTCTTTCTTGCATGTCTCTGCATGACAGGACTAAAAATGAAATCCTTTTTCTAATGACTTTTTGCTGCTATGTTAAAATTGCAAAAAAAAAAAACTTCACCCCTTTACTGCCAGTATTCAGGTACAACCAAATAAAGTAATGCACTTACATTGTATTAAACACATATTACGTATGCAGGTAGACAGCGGCAAATGTCTGGAGAAGATCGCATTGTGCTACATAAAGGCCAAGGCTTCTTAGTGGGGATATAATAAGAAGCTGCCTCCTCGGTTACTAGACAGTCATCTTTTCAGTTATGAAATAATAGAAAGGTTTGAATAAAAGCTCTGCATTGAATGTTAAAGGGGTTGTAAAGGTTCGTTTTTTATTTTCTAAATAGGTTTCTTTAAGCTAGTGCATTGTTGGTTCACTTATCTTTTCCTTCCATTTCCCTTCTAAAAATTGTTTTCTTTGTCTGAATTTCTCACTTCCTGTTTCTCCTCAGTAAGCTTGCCCCCATCATCCATGGGGGTTAGTCAGCCAGAACAGCTTACTGAGAAGAAACAGGAAGTGAAAAATTCAGACAAAGAAAACAAAAACACATTTTTTTAAGAAGGGAAATCGAAGGAAAATGTAAGTGAACCAACAATGCACTAGCTTAAAGGAACCTATTTAGAAAATAAAAAATGGAACCTTTACAACCCCTTTAACTGTCTAAAATTCTGCAGCTGCCACACAAAAGTGTATCTTCTAAGATTTAGGGCAGAGGTCTCCAAACTTTCCAAGCAAATGGCCAGTCTACTGTCCTTCAGGATTTAGGGGGGCCGGACTGTGGCCAGTGGAAGTAGGTAATGCCCGGCATCAGTGCCCTACCACTGGTTTTAATGGGAGGAATAGTGCTGCATTGTTATAAATAAGATGAATAGTGGCCCACTGATGGTGTCAGTAGGGGGAACGGTGCACCATCATTGGTGTCAGTTGCTGGAATAGTGCCCCAAGGGCCAGATAAAGGCAGGCAAAAGGCCTCATCCGGACCCCGGGCCGCAGTTTTAAGACCACTAATTTATGGTATATTGCAGTTTTACACATCAGTGCTGATTTCATTTTTTTTTTTTCCATTTAGACTGGAAAAAAGTTTATTATTGATTAGCTCTTTAGCATAAACATAAGTTTGATGTTTTTATTCACATCATCATAACAATCTGTGGACATCAATGCATATATCTGGTTGACTTTTCTTGGAAGAATAGTCAAATTGGCTACTGGGGTTGCCTGCCACTCTCTGCTCATTGCACACACATGCTCACTTCAGCAATATAACATGTTTAGGTTCACCTTAATCTTTCCTTCAGTGTTTTAAATATACATGTCAAGGGAGATTTAAAGGGGAGTTCCACCCAAAAATGGAACTTCCGCTTATCCCACTCCTCACCCCCTTACATGCCACATTTGGCATGTAATTTTTTTTGGGGGGGGGGGAGTGGGGGCTTCAGGAGAAGGGGACTTCCTGTCTCACTTCCTCCTTCCGCCGAGGGGCTGCAAAGGCGATTAAGCTTAATCGCATTTTGGCAGCCCCTCCCTGTAGGCGATCGCCTAGGACACGTGACAGGTCCTAGGCGATCGCCTGTCCAATCAAACAGCGCAGCGCCGGGCCGCGCGCATGCACAGTGGGTGCCCGGCCGTGAAGCCGAAAGCTGTCACGGCGGGGTGCCCACAGTGACAATGAAGACGCCGGCCGGGGAGGGGGGGAAAGGAGCGGAGCCCAGGCCGGTGCGTCGCTGGAACGCTGGAGCAGGTAAGTGTCTTTTTATTAAAAGCCAGCAGCTATACTTTTTGTAGCTGCTGACTTTTAATAAACAGAAATATTGGCTGGAACTCCCCTTTAAGTGGAATGCACTACATTAACAAAGCAGATCTGCACCAAATTGTATTTTACAATGAGTGAGCAGCTCCAGCTCTCCCTATGCTGTGTCTGGGTTAAGAAAAGTGCCATAGGCTTTATGACTGCACTGCCCTTCGTCAATTCCCTCCCAAAAAGTAAAATTTCTCAAAATTTCTGAAAACAATTTTGTAAAATTGGGGACAGTATTGTATGAATTCCCTGGAATTCATAAAGACTGGCGCTGGCATATTTTGAGAAAGTGCCTCCCATGCATTCTAAGAACGGTGAAGAATGCGCCAACTTCATATATCTGTCTAGAACTTGTACTTAAATTTGGCTTATGCTGGGCCAATTTTATAAAGCACGGGGGACACTTTTGCAAAATCTGTCTGATCCAGTTTTTCTCTCTGTACGCCAAAAGAGAGTTGGTCTTAATTAGCTCCACTTTTACATTTGGCGCTTTTAATACGATCCAGTGCAAAAGTGGCACATTTAATGCGACACAATGAAAAAGTGGCGTATTTTAGAACTACCTGAATTTGGTGCACGATTCGCTGTCAGAACCAAAAGTGTTGCAAATGCTTCATGAATTTGGCGTAATACATGATCAAGAGAGATTAACGCTAGAAAAGTGGCGCAGCAGCTTTATTGAATCCCCCCCCCCCCCCATTGTCCTTGATTTACTAAAGCTTCTATTGAAGTGAGTGATGTAAACCTGTATCCACTTCAAGTATCCAATCACGTAAAAGAGAACCTGTATAATCAACTGAAAGTTGCAGGCAAATATTTAAAGTATAACTAAAGACAAAACTTGTTTTTTTGTTTTGGATAAGGTAGAGATGGATTAGAACACATATGTGTTTTTATTGATGTCTGTGCCCCCATTAGGGAGATTCCCCCTCTCTATTTGCCCTGTTTACCAATATCATTAAAACTAAACATAAAACAAAATCCCACATTTTGGGTTGTCCCCAGAAAAGTAATAAAGAGGAAATCTTCCAATGGAGACACCAGTTCTGGTGACTTGGGGGTCCCCATGAGGTTCTTGCAGGGATTTACTCTCACTTCCTGTTTGGTTATGGGGCAGAAAGGGAAGGAAAATCTCCTCAATGGGACAAAGATGGCAAAAATAAACCTTACCGGTGTTATAACTCTTCCTTACTCTATCCAAAATGAAAAAAAAAAATGTTTTGCCTATAGATCTACTTTATAGCTTTACTAAATCAAGCCCGTATGGTGTGTAGCTGCGTAAACATGTAACAAATAGGTGTACTTGTACATCTACTGACATGGCAATGGTTATTAGATCGGTCAGAAAGACAAACTTGCTAACTTGTGACTAGGCAATTTATTAGTATTAAAGCTTCCATGAAGGTCACCATAACAAAGATAATACTCCTAAAACTTTAACCACTTTTTTTGGTAAAAAAGTACAAATAAAAAATAAAAAACAAAACAAAACCCATAGTAATAAATTATCTTGAACTGTTTTGAGTTCAGAAAAATGTACTTGTGTATTGAGCCAAATAAACATGTATTTCATCAACAGGTCAACAAGGTACACTACTTAAAAATGGATGTACTATAGAGCTATATAAAAACTGAAGGTCAGCTCATGGATAAATTATTAAGGATTATCTGCTTATTTTAATTTTCTAATTCTTAGCAGGGACATAACATGATCTACTTGGACTAGAAAGGAACTGGGAGGAAAGGTGGAACTACTACTCACCAAGATATTATGCCATTAATGGCAAATTAGGGTTTGTACTTTAAAGTAGAACTAAACTCATCAATCTAACGTTTCATGTGTCAGGAAAGTACTGTATATGCCACATTGTTTGTGCTCCCAAACGGTCAAATGGCTGGTGTCATAACTGATCACATGAGCAGCACCATGGCAGTTGAAGATCAAATAGAGGCCAAGATGGCAGTTTACTTAACTGAAAATGATAGGAGGGTTTAGTTCCGTTTTAAGACCTCTTTCACACGGACAGATAGAATGGTGCTTTTAGCTGCGGATTTTCTAGTTTTCTACCGCAGCTAAAAGCACACAATGCTTTCCTATGACCCCATTCACACACAATAGCTGCGATTTTGTTGCATGCTGTTTGGCGCGAATAGAAAAAATAGAATTGAATGCGTCTAGGTGCGATTTAGCGCAGCTATATGCACTTAACCGCAGGTAATCGCAGTCTTTTGTGTCAACTGCAGATAGCAGCGTGAGAAAAAAAAAAGAACAACAGGAAGCACATCATAATAAAAAAAAAAAAAAAAAGGGTTGTTATGGAAATGACTACCGCAGCTAAACACGTTCGTATGTAACCGCACGTAATCGCAATGTACAAATGCAGCTAATCGCAGTGCCCGAAGCCTTGAATTTCACAGAAAATTTACATGCTTTTAACTGCAGCAAAACCGCCGTCCATGTGAAAGGGGCCTAAAGGTGTAAAGAGCCAGCACAGCAGTAGTATTGCAAGAACTGCCCTTGTTGTGGATGCACAAAAGCTGGTAATCAGACCACTAGGCCACAGAACAGCTCCACTAGGCCACAGAGCAGCTGTGGCAATGATTCTGATATTATGATTTTGAAAAATGACAGCTAGAATTTGTTATAAGTGATACCTCCACTTTACAGACCCCTTTAAAATCTTAAAAAGATAGCACCATCATATGGAGAACTGCAAATGCACTTGCTTTCATTATTGACTTGTATTTTCCTATAGAATATTATTAGTCCTTACAAATGCGCAGGTCTCATATAGTTAGGAAAATATTTGTGAAGACATTTTTTCCCTGGCAGTAAAGGGGTTAGAGGTCATGTACAGTGTCCTTTTTCTATGTAAGCATGTACCAATCTGGAGAAAGTTATTCAACATGGGACCAGCATTTCCACTCCCATTCCTTATTTATGACACCCATCATATTAATGATGTTGGTGCATTTTAGGTTGATTCTGAATGTGTTGCACTTTACAGTGGTGTCAAGATTCTGTATATATTGATGATGATCATTCTGCACTGTATAATGATACTGAGTATCTGTATACACTGACAATGCTGCATTGTATAATGACACTGAGTATCTCTGTACTTTCTACAGGAATTCAAGGTGTAGGTCAAACCTGGCACTACTTTATGTGCTTACCAGTGTTGATATTTATGGGAGGGGGAAATTGCTGCTTTTGTGGGAGACATTTTCCAAAATGTTGGCTGTTTTAATACACGCTTAATTTCTTTCTTTTTTTTGTACAAAGATGTAAAAAAGTGAAACCAGATGTCTTCTATATTTTGTGGCTGTTTATATTCCCAGAGATATTTCTATGTACCTTATAATAAGGTGAAAATATATACAATCTTTATTTACAGGTACAAGTTGCTTGTGTTGATCTCAGGCTGAGAGATTTCAATGCACACCCTCTGTTTGGGACATAGTCTGTCTGATCCCACGTTTTTTATCCCTCTGTAACGTGGATGTGTCAGGCTTATATATAAAAGCATTTCAATTAAGGACTGACAAAATATTTATCTGTGTGCGAGTCTCATTGCTCTGGTGTGTTGCAGCTGAGGTTGATGTGTGCTGGTTTGGTGAAAGATACAAAGAAATTGACAAAAAGTATCAAAAATGTGAGAATGTGCTCCAATATTACACATGCATCTTCTATATAACATGCTATCTACATTTTGGTAATGGCAAAACCCAGCAATGCATAACAGTGAGGCCTCGTACACACGACCGTTTCCCTCGATAGAATCCATCAAGAAACTTGGTGGGAGAGCTTTTTTGCCGAGGAAAACGGTCGTGTGTATGTTTTTCATCGAGAAAACTGTCGAGGAACTCGACAAGGAAAAAGTTCTCTTTTTCCTCAACAGGAGTCTCAATTTCCTCGTCGTGTTCCTCGTCGGGCTGGTTTTCGACGAGAAACGCGAGCGTGTGTATGCTAAGAAACCCGTGCAAGCTCAGAATAACGTATGAGACGGGAGCGTACCTTCGGTAAAAGTAGCGTTTGTAATGGAGATAGCACATTTGTCACGCTGTAACAGACTGAAAAGTGCAAATCGTCTCTCACCGAACTTTTACTTAACACGCAGTAACATGAGATTAGCAAAAGCAGCCCCAAGGGTTGTGCCAGTGGAATCGAACTTCCCCTGCCGTTGTATGTGTTGTACGTCACCGCGTTTGCGAATGAGGAGATTTGGTCTTGACCGTGTGTACGCAAAGAAAGCTTGTCGAGTTTCTCGACAAGCCTAACAAGGAACTTGTCGAGGAAAACGTTGTGTCTTTTCCGACGAGTTCCTCGGTCGTGTGTACGAGGCCTGAGCCTCATTTACTGGAGACAAGTAACTGCGTTGCCAATAAAAGCTAGTCAGATGCTTCTTTACTTCTTTTAACACACCAAAGATGGCAATACAAATCTCAATGGTTTCTGTTATGGGCTATATCATGGATAAAGAAGGATGGAAGGAAATTGTGGGTCACTGATAAAATATAAATACAAAGAGTAAATGAAGTATCATGAGAACATGATTTACCAAAAGCCTTTGTCTGAAGGATACAACTTATCAACAGTAGCAAAAAGTCTCCAATATTTGCACAATATCTATATTGTCAGAAGAGTAGATTGAAGGGAATTTAGGAAATAGGGGGGTAGATTGAGACACATTTTATAACACGATGGATACAAAAAAGGATTGAATTGGCATTTACCAATTGAGAAAAGTTGAAAAGTATTAACATGCTGTCTACCACTTTGCTTATTATTAATATTATTGTTATACAGGATTTATATAGCGCCAACAGTTTGCACAGCACGTAACAAAATGAAGGTAGACATTACAGTTACATTACAATTTGGTACATTTTTTGCAAAGAGGAATCAGAGGACCCTGCTGGTTAGAGCTTACAATATAATGCCTCGTACACACGATTGGAATTTCCGATGAAAAAAGTCAGACTGAATTTGTTTCATCGGAAATTCCTACCGCGTTGTGGGCACCATCTGACCTTTTTCCATCGGAGTTTAGAAACAGAACATGGTTTTGTTTTTTTCGATGGAAAAAACTCCTATCGGGAATCCCGATCGTCTGTGTGGAACTCCGACGGAGAAAAAAACATGCATCAAACTTCATTTTTCTCGGCTCGTCTAAGTGTTTTACGTCACCGCGTTTTGGACGGTTGGAATTTGGTCTGACAGTGTGTATGCAAGACAGCTTGAACAGAATTCCGACGAAAAATTCCATCTGATTTTATACCATCGGAAATTCCGATCTTGTGTACAGGACATAAGAGTTTATGTCTAATTTATGGTTGCCATATTTTCTTTTCACCTGCAGTAGGTTCTCCATTCAGGTGACAGATGTGATGCATATAACCCTTCTCTTACCAACACACACTCTTTATTTAGGTTGGCCATAGAATTCCTGATGAAAATTCTAAAAGTTTTACTAAACCTACAACAGTAAAATCAGTCTGTATATGCAGTAAATCATGCTTATTATACTTGCTGTGGAACCCAAGGGGTTAATCCTGTGCATTGTGTAAAAAGGTTGTTTAATCCTGTCTTTTCTGATCCTTCCCTTTTTTTACTGTCCCCAATCCATCTGCTGATAATACAGAGCCTTGGAGGCACTTTGCACATGCTCAGTTTGGTGTGTATTGCTAGAGAGTTTTTTTTTTCTGGGGAGGGTGCATGTGATCAGCACAGGGCCAATCAGCACTGTCCAGAAAGAGGGTCAGGAATCATGCAACCTCATAGGACAGTCAGAGTAGAATGAAAACTCCTCCTACAAGCTTTAACCAGTGTTCAGCCGGACACTTAATAGAAGTCACAAGACTGCTGTATAATGCTGATGGAAAAAGGTATTTAGCAGTTTATATTTACTAAAATAATTGCATTTCCATGTTCTGTGTACTGTGGGAGACAAGATATAGTGAATGCAGGGTTTAGTAACACTTTAATAAAAATCTTATGAAAAATTGTATGGAAATTCTCAGAATATTCTCAGGACACTCAAATGTCATTCAAAAATTTGATTTATAAAAATATTTTTTTTAAATGATTAGACTTTACCAAATGAAAACCACATGCTCCTTTAGAAATTCATTCATACGATCCTGCTCCTTCAAATTTTCCCGTCACTGTGGTTGAAAATAAATGTCGATTTGACCCCACTAATGATTAGAAAGATGAAGGAATTTTCTTAAACAGATTATTTTCATAAGAATTTTTTATTTGAAATTCTACCTGCCTGTGGCCAGTTTATTATGTAGTATAATCGATGAGAAGTCAAGGAGCAGAGGGTACCTTTCACTTAACAGACAGAGAGACATGTTAAAAAGGATACCACAACTGAACAGCACAGTCACCATTAACATACAATATTAGAAAGGCAAGAAAAGGAGAAATCACAAACTCCAATGCCGTTCTCAAACAAAAGAAACTGAACCACTGACCACGTTAGAGGATGCAAGGTGTCTAGGTCAGCAAAAGCAAAAAAAAGATAAGAAGAGTAAACATTAAAATAATTTCTTTGATGTAGCATATCATTCACCAGTCATCCAGTTCTCTATAGCAGGGCTCAAAATTTCAAGTCCTGAGCTACTAGCCAGGCCTCAAGGGTTACTCGCCACCAGTTGCCCCACCCAGCCCGCCCCGCCCCTAATTTCGCCCCCATAAATCTCATGAAATGACACTTAAATGTTTTATGCAGAATTAAGTTATAAAAATAAATATTAACAACAACTGTATCCGTACCCACCAATGCAGGCTGCCTATGCCCACCAATGCAGCCCGTGTCCACCAAATGCAGCCCGTGTCCTCCAAATGCAGCCCGTGTTCACCAAATGCAGCCCGTGTTCACCAAATGCAGCCCGTGTCCACCAAATGCAGCCCGTGTCCACCAAATGCAGCCCGTGTTCACCAAAAGCAGTCCGTGTCCACCAAAAGCAGTCCGTGTCCACCAAAAGCAGCCCGTGTTCACCATGCAGCTCGTGTTCACCAAATGCAGCCCGTGTTCACCAAATGCAGCCCGTGTCCACCAAATGCAGCCCGTGTCCACCAAATGCAGCCCGTGTCCTCCAAATGCAGCCCGTGTTCACCAAATGCAGCCCGTGTCCACCAAATGCAGCCCGTGTTCACCAAAAGCAGTCCGTGTCCACCAAAAGCAGCCCGTGTTCACCATGCAGCTCGTGTTCACCAAATGCAGCCCGTGTTCACCAAATGCAGCCCGTGTTCACCAAATGCAGCCCGTGTTGAACAAATGCAGCCCATGTTCACCATGCAGCCCGTATCCAACAAATGCAGCCCGCGTCCACCAAATGCAGCCGTGTCCACCATGCAGCCTGTGTTCACCAAATGCAGCCCATGTCCACCATGCAGCCTGTGTTTACCAAATGCAGCCTACCTGGTTCCTGTGTGCAGGGGAGGAGAGGAACAGGAGAGCCGCCCAGGTGATCAGAGCGCAGCACGCGGAACACAGGATAACAGTTTTCATTTTAATTGCTGTGTTCCCGCCGCTCAACGTCATATTCAGCCCCGGCCCCTGGCCAGGGAACTTTGATTGATAGATCACCCGTCACCAGGATTGGAGGGGTGATCTGTCAATCAAAGTTCTGGGACCAGGAGGCGGGGCTGGATCTGATCGGCGGGGAACACGGCAATTAAAATGAAAACTGTTATCCTGTGTTCCCCGCGCTGCGCTCTAAACACCTGGGCGGCTCTCCCTCTCTTCCCCCTCCGCGGTCACTGGGAGAAGGACTCCCATTACACACAGGCTGCCAGTGGTGCTCGCCCGTCCCCGGCTCCCAGGCAGCCCTTCCTCGCCAGACCTCAAAATCCACTCGCAAAATGCGAGCAGGCGAGTGGATTTTTTGAGGGCTGCTCTACAGCCACCCTGAGTTATCTACAGCTCAGCTTATGTCAGTACATCTAGAACAGGGGTCTCCAAACTGTGGCCGAGGGCCAGATGTGGCCCTTTCCTAGCCTTTATCCGGCCCTTGGGCACTATTCCTCCCACTGGCACCAAAAATGGGGCACTATTTCTTCCACTGATACCAATGGTGAGATACTATTCCTCCTACTAAGAGGGGCACTACTCCTCCTATTGATAAACCAACCCTGAGGTCATATTTATTCTTACTGATGCCGGGCCCCGTACATTTCTACCCCCCGCTAGCCACAATCCGGCCCTCCTAAAGTCTGAAGGACAATAAACTATCTCTTTGTTTGAAAAGTTTGGAGACCCCTGATCTACAACATTACATATTATGAAACCATGTAACAACCATCACTGGTACAGATAAAAAAATATCCTCCATTGAAAAAGATGCAGTAGAACAGGACCATGTACTGGAATAAGTATACATTAACAAAGGTAACACATGGGAAGCATCCCTGTACTACACTCAGTTTTAATGTGGAAACTTGCAAAAGTTGCCAGCACAATTGTTCGTTAATTCCACAAGCTTTATTGTGCCATCATGTATGGTCTTAAATTGTATGGTAGTGGTGCAGGTTTTTTTGGGCGCTGGGGTTGTATGAAGGGAGGTAAGCTCACTTTCTGGTTGCTGCCTGGCTTACCAGTGCCTATCAATGCTGACTACTAAACTCACCTGCCTGACACACTGACTATTACACTGATCTACCTGATATACATACACTGACCTACCTGACATACACTAACCTACCTAACATACATACACCGACCTACCTGCATATACACTGACCTACCTGACCTACATACACTGACAATCAGAGCAGCCATCATGGGGGTACAGCCAGTATACCTGTAAGGGGCCGATGGTCCCCAGGTGCCCGGCCGGAACCCCCCCTTTTTATTTTTATTTATTTGGCAGCTCCCCAAGCCCCCCCTCCCACCTCAATATTTGCGGCGGCAGCACTCCCCCCCTGCTCAATTCACGCCCCCCCCGGTTCTCAATTTGCGGAACCCCTCCGCTTCTCAATTTGCGGAACCCCCCTGCTTCTCAATTTGCAGAACCCCCCCGCTTCTCAACTCGTGGCACCCCCCCCCGGATGGCGGCCCTGGTGACATACATACACTGACCTATCTGACCAGGAGACAGACTTCATGTGTCCTGCAGCTCAGCTCAGCTCACCCGTAGTGTGCAGTGTGCAGTGTGCGGTGCGCCCATCATCATCACAGCAGGTAGCCAGAGGAGGAGAGGAGTGCCGTCTGTCCGAGCGGGGATCACACAGTGATGTGGCGTGGCGGCCGCATTGTAATTTCCTCCTTCTGGAGCCTGCAGTGCCTATGATGGACACAGCGGTCCCGGCATTGGACCAGTGGGACACCCATCATAGGAGCTGCAGGCTCCAGAAGGCGGGACCTGCTATGTCACTCGGCTGCACTCTGCGGCACTCAGGATAAGATCAGTCCCCGCTCGGCGGTGGCGCTCAGGGGTTAAATGCCACTGCTCGTATTATATGGTTTTGGTAAATCTGAAATCAAAAGTATGCAGAAAATTGAATAGTGTGTATGGGTCTAAAGCCTCATAAACACGGTAGGATTGTTGGCCAACCGAGCGTCTGTTTTTTGTCAAAAGGGCATGTGCAAGGATTTTGTCTTGCATACTAATGGTACACAATTGTCGAGGAGAGCCCAGGTGAAGAGGAGAGGAGAGCCGCCCGTGCCCGCCCGAGCAGGGATGTGGCGCCGGCGCAGTGGCTGTATTGTAATTCCCACCTTCTGGAGCCAGTGCAGCACCTATGATGGACGTCACACGTCCCGCGGTCGCGGCATTGGACCAGTGGGACGTCCATCATAAGGCATTGCGCAGGCTCCAGAAGGCGGGGGCGTTGCGCAGGCTAGACCTGCTATGGGACTCGGCCCCACTCGGCGGCGCTCGGGATCAGATCGATCCGGGCGCTCGCCACTAACTCAGCGGCTCGGGGCTAATAATGCAGTCCTGCCACCGTGAGACTCTGGGCTTTACGGGGTCACATTCAGGGCTTCAGCCACGGCTAGCCACCCCCTCCCGACACCCCTGACCTGGAGTACAAAGGAGAAACTATATAATATGAAACTGTATGAAACAATATGCAGGCAAGAAAAGGGCAATTGCTTTTTACACAAGTTTAGGAGTAACAATTCCTACAATGGCAATGGCTGGTGTAAGTTAGTGATGGTGGCAGAAGGATACCAGAAGCATAGAATTGTATAAAGCTCAGGCCTAAGCCTTGCCATGAAATTTAAAAACACCAGGTACAATGAGTCACCAAATTCCTCTAAGCAATGATATTATAAAAAAATTAACTGCTGCTCCTTTTACTACCTGCAGCCCCCAATTTGTGATAATCAGCATGGAAAAAAAAACTATTATCATTAATATATGGGATATACGTATATATCACCACCAGTTTACACAGTGCCTTACGAAATGGAGGCAGACAGTACAATTATAATATAATGCAATATAAAAGGAATAAGAGTGCCTTGCTCATTAGAACTTACAATCTAAAAGAAAACGCTGAAGGCTCCTTTCACACTAGGCGGACTCCGTCGCTACAGAGTCCGCAAGCTCAGCGGGAGATCTGTCCACTGATCTCCACTGAGCCGGTGGATGACAAGCCCCTCTCTGCTCACTGAGTGGGGAGGGGCTTGGGCAGCACCGCTGTCTCCTATGGAGCGATCTGATGAAAACGGATGTCCGTTTTCATCAGATCTTACCCGATTTGATCCGCCATGGACGGATGGGGACGTATCGCCACCCGTCTGATTTTGGCGGATCGGATGTCAGCGGACATGTCTCCGCTGACATCTGACGCTCCATAGGACTGTATGGAGCGGCCGTTCAGGTCCGCCGTCAAAACTGAAACTTCCCCTGCCTGTGTATCCGCACACCTGTACGTCCCTGTCATTCATTACTGTGCATGTGCAACTCACACGCTAGGTCTTTTAGCTAGGGGGCTGATACATTTACGTTGACCAATCCTGGCCAGGCTTTCTGGTGTGTGATAAAAGTTTCAGAGCCTTGGGAAACACCTGGCAGTCCGAAGACCTAGCAGGTAAACTGAATAGCTGAAGTCTCCAGGTGAGATCCAGAGGTTCCTCGGTATGTTCAATTTGATGTCAAAAGAAAGCTGTATTTGCCAATCAAAGCCCCTTGAAACTGGCCATTAAAGAGAATTAAACACAAATGCAAATATTTATTATATTGCAGCTTAGGCTGGGTTCACACTACGGTTTTCCCGTCCGTCAGCCGCATACGATTTCAGTATTGAAAACGTACGGGCCCGGACGGGAAAACGTATAGATAGAGAATGCATTGCAAATCGTATGCACTCAGATGCATCCGGGTGCGTACGATTTGCTGGCAAAACGTTTTTTAAACGTACGCAAAACCGTGTTCAACCACGGTTTTGCGGTCGTTTTTAAAACAGTATGGCAAACGCATACGTTTTCCTTTAACATTAATGTCAATGGAAAACGCACATGTGTGCGGTTCCATACGTTCCCGTCCGTTTCAGCCGCATACGGTTTTCCATATAAATCGTATGCGGCTGACGGACGGGAAAACCGTAGTGTGAACCCAGCCTTACCGATTCCTAGATGTGGTATCTGCATTCGTTTTTATTTTTATTCTTCCTTTCTTCTATTTTCATCTGGTGATTCAGCCAGCAAGTCTGTTGAATTAAAAAAAAAAAAAACAGCTCTCTTGAAAAAGTATTAATTACAGAGATGAGAAAAACTATTTAACACTAGCAGAGGGCTTACAATGATAAGCTTTCATTTACTTATATAAAACCTTTATCCCAAAGAGAAAAAAATGTGTTGCTTGTAACTGGCCTATGAAGTGTTAGCTGGAGTTTGGCATTGATTTGTTAGTGTATTTAAATCTGCTAGTCCATCTAACACTTCCCTCCCCAAAAACTAATAATGCTTCTTTTCAAATGTGTCTCTGTGCTCATTCATTCAGAGTGGGGGCACTCTAATACAGGAGGTGTGTTACTGTCCAGATGAAAACAGAGAAAAAAAAAGAAAAACACCTAATGATTGGTAAGCTGCAATATAAAACATTTCTGATTTTGGGTTTAATACCACTTTAAGCGTGTGAAAAAAATAATAATATTCAGTCTTTTTTATTAAATTTATCATTACTAATGAGCCTAATGCTACTTTAAAAGAGAATTTCAGGATGTAATTCAAAGACCACTGACCACTGGTTGATCAGTTCTCGGTCTACAATGAGCAGAAAGTCGTTGACTGTCAGTCACTGGCTCTCTGCTCTGCCCCTCCAGCACTCATTGGAGTGCCAGGCTGTGGAGGGGTGAGAGTGGCTGGCTCCTAGCGGCTTGCTGAGAGGGTGAGCCAGCTGCCGGTTTCGTGCATCTGGATGGATCTCGACTGTATAGACAGGATCTCTTCAGACCCTAGACTGGCTCAATGGCATCAGCTGACAGCTGACTTTAGCCTGCTGTCAGCTAAAAATGGGTCACAGGAGTGCAGAACAAAGTGCACTGCTGTGATACATAGGAGAAATATGGCCCTACAAAATACATTTTTAATAAGCTTAACACATCTGGTGTATCAGGAACAGTTACCAGCTTTAATACTAGCGCATATATTGCATGGTCACAGGAAAGGAGGCAAATGTTTGAGGACGGGTAGTTAAAAAGTCAGTAACTTCCAGGTGAACTCTGGTCCTCAGATTTCCTCATCATCCACAGTTTCCATATTTCTAACATGTCAGGTTCCTTGTAAAAAATCTTTTTCTTTCAAGGAACCAACATTTTCCAGTAGATGAAATTAGATAACGTGACTACATCTTGATTTAATAGGGATGCAAGATTAAAAGCTTAATGCTGCATTCACACCTTTGCCAGATTCGTTGCATGCTGGTTCACCGTTTCAGGTCAGATTTCAGACAGAATTTGGGGCTGAATTCGGACCTGAAACGAACCAAAAAAGGCACACGTTTTTCCAGCAAATTGCACCGCACCTGCTGCGGAGATATGTGAACCAGCTCCATAGAGAGCCGGTCACATTCTCCTGCTATGCGAATTGGATGCGGAGAAAACCCCATCCAATTTGCATAGGTGTGAACTCAGCCTGAAAATAAAACCACCGTGAATCCCTGCTATGTACAGTGCTTTTAAAGAGAAATTGAACTTTCACTCTGGAATATGTTCGTTCCAAGTGTGCTACACACTTCCTTATATTAAATGTCACAGCAGAGAGTACATGGGAAAATGCATTGCTTTTCTTCTACTTCCCACCAGGGATGGACTGGCCTTTGGGACTACAGGGAGTTTCTTGGCGGGCCGGCTTCAGTGACATCGGACCGCCGCCCCCCTCCGCTCCTCTGTCTCTCCCTCCCCGCAGAGCTCACCTCCTCTCCCTCCCCGCAGCGCTCACCTGGGGGGGAACAGAGAATCAGGGGGAGGACCAGAGGAGCAGGGGGGACGACAGAGGAGCATGGGGGAGGGGACAGACAGCTGACTCAACAGCTATGGCCTGGGAGTTTCTCACTTCTGCCTAAACTTGTCCCATAAGGGGAGGCACCAAACTGATTCTTTGCCCCGGGTGAAATAATGTCTAGCTTCCCCACTGGTACTGCATATAAAAGTACCATTACCAACCGTTCTACTCTAATAAAGTAGAACGGCTAGTGGCTAGTGAAGTGGGAGAGGGGGCTTGGGTGGCCGGGGGGGGGTGCGGGAGTTGTCCGGCCGCCATAGGAGAGACATGTCAAGGTGGGCCAGTCTGTATGAAGTCCAGGGCCAAATTTTTGTCCCAGTCCAGCCCTGCTTCCCAATCAGAATTTTAAACTTACTGGCCCATATTCTCTCTAAAAATCCGCGGGCTGCGCTTAAGGCACTTACACTCCGCTGTCCCAACTTACAGGAGCAAGTGTTGTATTCCCCAAACACTTGCTCCGTAAGTTAGGACGGCGGAGTGTAAATGCCCCGGCGTAGCCTGGCGGATCTCCAAGGGGGCGGCTTGTATTCAAATTAAGCGCGCCCCCGATTCTAATGAACTGCGCATGCGCCGGGCTTCAAAAAGCCCAGTGCGCATGCTCCAGTTCTCGGCGGAAAACGTCAATGACGCCGACGTGTGCGTCATTGACGTAACGTTGTATTCAAGAACGACTTACGGAAACGACGTACCCGACGAAAAAACACGACGCGGACCCGACGCCATCCGTAACATGGCCTACGTGGGACTTGCGGAAACTTACTCCTCATATAGCAGGAGTACGTTTCCGCTTACGCAAACGACGTTAGCGACGGTTACGCGACGCGAACTTGTTCGGGAATCGGCGTAGAAGGATCATTTGCATACGCAAATGAGTCCTTCACGTAAATGCCATCTAGCGGCGGCCGGCGTTATTACATTTAAGATCCGCCAGTGTAAGTGACTTACAGATGGCGGATCTTAAGTGTATCTATGCGAAAATGATTCTAAGAATCAGTCGCATAGATACACGGGCCAAAAAAGGGAGATACGATGGAGTATCCTGAGTTACTCCATCGTAACTTCTATGAGAATATGGCCCACTGAGACTAGTATTTGTGTGAGAGAGATTAAGGATTAAAGGTTTAGTTCACCTTTTACCAAAAAATAAGAAAAAGTAGTAATGGCAGCAACACTGATCTCATGATAAATGTGCACTTACAAATTCTTGCAATGAAGCCTAGGATCGATGTGTCATGGGTGCAATGCACAGGCTCTTGAAATGTATTCCTCAGCCTCAACTCTGCTGTTACAGGGCTGGAGGAAGTTTGGCTGACACCCACAACCACGAGTCGTGAGGACGTGGTTCTTCTCCCCATCGACACACCAACATAGGGACAAGGTACTTTGGAGGGGGGAGCCAAAGAACCCCCCCCCCCCATGTTGAGGGCATGTGGCCTGGTATGGTTCAGGAAATAAATAATAAATAAATAATAAATCTCTGAAATCCTCTGAGAAATTCGAGAAAACAGACAAGTACAGCGAGTCTACAAAAAGGAGATGGACAGAGAGGGAGGTGTGTAGCGGTACCCCTGTGGGGCCGCTAAGTGTAGTAGTTCCACCTGTCATCCTGCCCCAGCCTGGCAGTCGCTTCCAGTTGCTCTCCAGACAATGAACAGTCCATCAGCTTTGGTTTTGTTATTTTATTGAGGGATTTTACTCGGATGGGGTAAAGGGATTATGGGATGCCAAGAATCAATACCATAAAACGATAAGATAATTGATTGGAACCTCTATTCACATTCTCTAAAGCTACAGACTTCTCCAGCACAACACACATTTGTAGACGGTTACTTTATCTCCTGTGCAATTCTTAGTTCCTGGCACAGCTAGCATATGGTTAGGCCCAACTCTGAATTAAGCCCAACTTTAAGGATTTGCCATGTGCTGCCTCCTGGCTGCAGCAGCCTGACTTCAACACCAGTAACATCACAGTTTCTCCCGCTGGCTCTACATCCATTCCTGGCATGCCTCTCCCAACTGTGCCTGTCACTCACCGACACCTGGTGGAACCCTCCTGAAGACTTGTCTAGCAGTGTTCCCCGCTGTCCTCTCCTGATCCTGTTCAGGACACCTCTTTGGGTTGTGTGGGGTTCCTTCACAGCTCCGAGCCCCTGGCTCAAGGTTACCCCCTCCAGACTGGGCGGCTCCCTCCAAGGCCCAACAGCCTAACACTCCATCTCTCAGTTCTTCAACCCGAACAACTCCTCCCCAGCTGGGCTGACCCAAGGTATTTAAGGAGGCCTGCCCCTTGCCAATCCTAGTTGGGGATTGGTCAACGCTCCTTACCACACCCCAGACAGCTGCATCTCTCTTCCCCTTCTCTGCTTCCAGAATCTTCTAAGAGCCAGAGGAAGGTAACCAAGAAGTGACACTGCCTGTGATTTACCAGACTACACTAAACCACTCCCATCCCCACGGATCAAAACAAACAGCTAGGCCTGCCTACATTTACACAGTTCAGGTATCACCGCAAACATCAGAGTGAGAGCAATAATTCTAGCACTAGACTTCCTCTGTAACTCTAATCCAAGAAAGAAGCCACTGCCCCCATCTATAGCTAGCCATCGCAGTAAGCAGCATTGTAAGGCTACATGATATATAAACAAAGCCATGGGTAAATCCATGGGGAAAAAAACAAGCTTACTTACCAACCAGCTCGCAGACAACCAATTAAACTTGTCTAACAGTATGCGTTAAAAACAGGGGTTTAGTCCGCACACATTTGCAAATGCATGCGTAAGCCACAGAGCCTAGCCACGGCACCCTGGTATCTGTAGTACCCACCCCTTCTTAAAAGGTACAGGAGCACACTGAGCACCCAGAACATAGCTCAATGCTCAGTGTGCTCCTGTACCTTTAAGAAGGGGTGGGCTCCCCTTCCGTCCACCTGCCCTAACCTATCCACCAAAATGCATGTGCCTCCACTGTGGGGACACTCATAAGATAGTGTTAGGTACTACAGATACCAGGGTCAGGGCCGCCATCAGGAATTATGGGGCCCCTTACACAGCTTCAGGCATGGGCCCTCCTGGAGCAGAGAACCGGGGGGGGGGTGCTGCCACCTGAGATTGAGAATCGGGGGGGGCTGCCACGAATCGAATTGAGAAGCGGGGGGGCTCTTTACAAAAAAAAAAGAAGAAGTAAAGGGAAATATATATAATAAAAGGGGGTAGCCATCAGGGGCCCTGGGGACCTCTGGGCCCTTTAATAAAAAGAAAAATAGAAATAAAAAATATATAAATATGTAAAAAAAATTAAATAAACATTTATATAAAAAAAAAAAAGGGGTGGTTGCCATCCAGAGCCCTGGGAACCTCTAGGCACTTTAATACAAAATAAATATATATATAAACAAAAAAAAAATGTATAAAAAAAAAGGGGGTTTGCCACATGGGGCCCTGGGGACCTCTGAGCCCTTTAATAATAATAATAATAATAATAATAATAAAAAATAAAAAAATTGGCCCTTTAAAAAACAAATATATTAAAAAAAAAAAATTTTTTTTTATAAAAAATAAATAAAAAAAGGGGGGTTGCCATCCGGGGCCCTGGGGTCCTCCGGGACCCTGGGGACCAGGGGTTGCCACCTGGGGCCCTGGGGTCCTCCGGCCCCTGGGGACCTCCGGACCTCTAAAAAAAAAAATAAAAAAATTGGCCCTTTAATAAAAAATAAAATAAAAATATATAAAAAAAAATATATATTTAAAAAAAAAAAAAAAATGGGGGGTTGCCATCTGGGGCCCTGTGGGCCTCCGGGCCCCTGGGAACCTCTGGACCCCTGAAAAAGAAAAAGGTTTTTTTTTCCTAAAGGGGGTTGCCATCCAGGCCCCTGGGGACCTCCGGGCCCCTTACAGGTGTACTGCCTGTACCCCCCTGATGGCGGCCCTGACCAGGGTGCCGTGGCGAGGCTCTGTGGCTTACGCATGCAACTGCAAATGTGTGCGGACTAAACCCCTGTTTAGAAAGAGCATTCCTCCATAGCAACAAATCAACTTTCATTTTTTTTGGGGGGAAGTTTTGTAAGTTTGTTTATTTAATTTCTGACTGGTTTCTATGGGTTACTATACCCACTACATTATCAGTGCTCATTGCACTTATTAAACAGGTGCAAACATTTAAAAACCTAATAATGTGCCAGATTCCTTACAAAAATTCATATGTACATGTCCATATTCTGATCTTATTCATCCACTTAGATCTTTATACTGTTTCAGCCGACCATCAGGGGTGAAGTGTAAGAGAATTAAACTAATCCTTATTTTATTAGTGACCTTTCAAACAAATATGATTAAAATAAGATTTAAAGAGGCCGTAATTAAAAGAGGCTTCCACAATAGTGATCACTACACTTTTATGCATTTATTTATGTTAATAAGGAAATAATATTTTGTAATGTGTGACCAAAAGAGCATTTCCGCAGATGGACTATGCTCTGTAAACATTTTGCATGATCGGAGAACTAGACGCAGAACCCGAGTTTATGATTGGTTGGCTTCATGCAGCGAAAGTGAGGTAACTAGATCTGAGTTACCATAGCAACTACAGCAAACCTCACAAGAAGAGAACTCAAATAATTAACATTTGTGTCTATGTGTATAAGAAAGGATATGTGTAGTGTCTCTGTGTATGGGAATGTATGCAGGTGCAAAGCTTTAATTGTTTACAAGATGGTTTAAGAATGTAATATTAACTGTGTGAGATGTGTGCTAACTGTGTGACCGGTAATACCCATAATAATGTGATGCAATTCTATATGATGCAATAAAGCAAAAGCTACGTGATAACTGTTTAACAACGTATAAACTATAACTGTTTTTGGCTGTTTTTTTACTTTTTTTTATTGTTTTCAAGTTTGTAAACTGATCATTTATATATTTTTACATAATATATTAGTGACCTGGAACAAGCATGTTAATATCAAGTGCTGGAACACTTGGGAGGCTATTTATAAAAGATTTGCTGTGGGATTCACACAAGTGAACCTGCCTGTATTTAACAGCATTTGGCTATCATTTATGTAAATAGGCCCCTTTTCACCTAATATTTTTAACATAAGGATTTCAACATAAATGTGAGATCGCCAAAAATATTTGCCAGTAACAAATATCGCCCATCAGCATACAATTTAACACAGGTATTATAGTTGCAAACAATATTTGCCCATCAGCTGCCGCTTTAAACATACTGTATGATCTAAAAATAATAGTCCAATGCGGCACTAATACAGACTGCCAAATGCCCAGCAAATGTTCTCAGTGTAAATTCTTTATAAATTGACCCTCCCTGATGTTGCTCTGGGTCAGTGATTCACTAGGCAGTGAGGACAGGGTAAGGGTGACAACCTTGGAGACTGCATCTTTAAAAACGAGTAAGCGATGGCTGCTTCCATATTTCTCTCCTGACAGGTTTCTATTAAAAATTGCAGAGAATGCAAAGCTTTTTTTAAGTGAAAGTACTGCATTGCCAGTGTATTTGACAGCTTCTGCAGATTGTGAAACCTAATGGGCCCCATCTCTGCTAGAAGACTGTTATTGCTGGAGGAACATTGCAAGAGAGAATTTGGGATAGAATTCTCCTTTCCTTCTTTGGATGGGAGAGCTATTGATAAGTGGGGTGGCTTACACTGGTGAGTATCTGTCTAATTTAAGGCGGTGTTCACTTTAAGATTTCTTTATACATAAATGCATCAAGAATTGTTTAGATAGCAAATTAAAATTTCTAACACATACCAATGATGAGTAAGGCCATGTACAGCTAAAAGGAACATGTGACAGTAATTTGGTGGTTTATGTCTATTCTATATTTATACTTTAGGTTTAGAATATTATAAACAGGACTACCTGACAGCTACAGTTAGGTCTATATATATATATATATATATATATATATATTTATTAGGGCTGAGAAAATTAACTATTAATTAATCGATTAATCTTAAATTTTTTTGATCGATCAAAATTCTTTTGATTGGTACTCGCCTCTCCACCGGCTTCTGGGCCTTCAGGGAGTTCCGTCGGAGATCCGGTGACGTCACGGACACCGGCGGGGCTTGCCGTGTCCATCTGAAGGGCTCCTTTGCTGTGCCTTCATATCTGCATGCCGGCGGGACCTTACTATCTGCCACACGCAAGGGCTGTTACACTTCCCTCTATCAACCTGGGATTCTACAACCATCCACTGGGAGTTGTGATAGTTCCCTTCACGGGACATCTACATGCCGACGGACTGATGATAACCTCTCCTCATCTAGATTCAGCAGTGGTATCGTTGTACACATTTTTATACCAGTATCATACTTAGCTACATGTTTTTATGACTGCTTTTGCTACCGTTTGGTATTACTCACACCATTTTTACAGTTTATGTAGCTACATCGATTTTATCTCCAGTGCAATATTTATTTTGTTACCTACTTAAAGACTATAAAAGCTTTAATGCTATTCCCATCGAGCGCTGCCTTTGTGTGTTTTTTGTATCCTGCTATCCATTTTTCCAGCGGTTGGTAGCTGCACTGGGAATCAGCCTGCAAGGAGATCAGCTAAAAGTAGTTGGATCTGTATGTGCGTTATAATTAATCAAAATTAGTTGATTAATCGATTTAAAAAAAAATCGATTAATCGAACACAAAAATTTTAATCAGTAACAGCCCTAATATATATATATATATATATATATATATATATATATATATATATATATATATATATATATATATATATATATAATTTGATGATGTTGATAATTCATCACATGCCTGACGAAGGGGTCCTGTGTGACTCTGAAACGTTGCACTGTTTTTGTAATGCAATAAACAATACATTTGGATGCTACTTCAATCCGTGGTGTGCTGGTGAATATTTACTTTGTGACTTTCTGAACCAGTTTTCCAGCTGGTTGTTGCTGCAGCACCCAAACTTTTGAGAGCTTACTCAGGAATGTGTGTGATGGGAATATTGAGTATTATATATATATATATATATATATATATATATATAATGTATATATATATATATATATATACAGTGGATATCGAAAGTTTGGGCACCCCAGGTAAAAAAAATGTGTATTAATGTGCATAACATAGCCAAGGACAGATGGAAAAATCTCCAAAAGGCATCAAATTACAGATTAGACATTCTTATGATATGTCAAAAAAAGTTAGATTTTAGTTCCATCATTTACACTTTCAAAATTACAGAAAACAAAAAAATGGCGTCTGCAAAAGTTTGGGCACGCTGCAGAGTTTATAGCAAGCACTGCCCCCTTTGCAAAGCTGAGACCTGCCAGTGTCATAGATTGTTCTTAATCATCATCTGGGAAGAGCAGGTGATGTCAATCTCAAAGGTTTTAAATGCCCAGACTCATCTGACCTTGCCCCAACAATCAGCACCATGGGTTCTTCTAAGCAGTTGTCTAGAAAACTGAAACTGAAAATAGTTGACGCTCACAAAGCTGGAGAAGGCTATAAGAAGATAGCAAAGCATTTTCAGATGTCAATATCCTCTGTTCGAAATGTAATTAATAAATGGCAGTCATCAGGAACAGTGGAAGTTAAAGCAAGATCTGGAAGACCAAGAAAAATATCAGACAGAACAGCTCGCAGGATTGAGAGAAAAGCAATTCAAAACCCACGTTTGACTGCACGATCCCTCCAGAAAGATCTGGCAGACACTGGAGTTGTGGTACACTATTCCACTATAAAGAGATACTTGTACAAATATGGTCTTCATGGAAGAGTCATCAGAAGAAAACCTCTTCTACGTCCTCACCACAAAAATCAGCGTTTGAACTTTGCAAATGAACATATAGACAAGCCTGATGCATTTTGGAAACAAGTTCTGTGGACCGATGAGGTTAAAAGAGAACTGACAGGACAAATATCATGGGGAGGGAGAATGAATATTTTTAAGATGGTAATCTTGCCCAAAATCATGTTTAAGATACAGATGCTTCCGATTGACCTACCTCAGAAGTATTTTAAGACTCTACAAACAATTTTATTAAAATTTGTGTGGCAGGGTAAAAAAGCTTGTATCAGCTGGGCAACTTTAAAAAGAAATAAGACACAAGGGGGATGGGGAGCACCAGACATAATAAGTTATTATGAAGCAGTAATTCTCACAAGAGTGATAGACTGGATCAGGGACACTAAGCAAAAAAGGTGGGTAAGGATGGAATACCAGATGAGCAATGTTTCATTAGGGAGTATTATCTGGATTCCAGATAAATACAGGGAGTTAGGGAAGCAATCACACAGTATTACACGTTTGGCTATTAAAATTTGGGATAAAGTTCACAAGAGGGAAAAATGGGACTTCAACTCACCACTAATGCCATTAAAAGACTCGAAATATTTTGCACCAGGGGTAGAGAAGATATCAGGGAAATGGATTAGGAAAAAAAATGCTCAGTTGAAAGATGTCATGACACGAGATAAATTAAGCACTTATGAGGAAATAAAGGGCAGAGGGGAGATAATAGAGATAAATGAATGGCGGTATGGCCAGTTAAAACATTTCTTTGAGGCTCTCCCACAGCCGTGTAGATCTGCGGAAAACCTACGCCCCCTCGAGAGAATCAGTCAAGGAGAAGCAGGGAAAGGAGTTATTTCTAAGATCTACAAAAACGTAATAGAAGTAGAGCAATTGGACATTCCACCATATATTAAAAAGTGGGAGGAAGAACTGGGGTCCTCTCTGAGTATACCAGAATTAAAACAAATATGGAGAAGAGTGTACGCCTCCTCAGCAAACAATAAAATAACTGAATTAAATTATAAATGTCTGACGCGGTGGTATATTACTCCAGACAAAGCCCATAAATATAAGAAAGAAGCCTCAGAATTTTGTTGGTGCGGATGCAGACAGATCGGAGATATGGCTCATATATGGTGGCGATGTCCAAAAATTAAACGGTATTGGAGCAGGATTAGATATTTAATAATCAAAATAACGGACTTAGAGATTCCAGATGACCCCTGGGGATGCTTGCACCAGAGGATCAGATTACCAAATAAACTATATCAGAAAAGTCTACTACCACATCTGTTAACAGCTGCTAAAAGCCTGATAGCCAGTCATTGGCAAGACAGGGAAAGTCCCTCTATTAGCGAATGGTGCAATAAAATAAATCTCATTCAAAATTTAGAATTTTTAAGGTTTTCTGATACAGATGGCCTAGAGGAATATGAAGAGATCTGGTCTAAATGGATAGAGTTCAAAAAGTCAATGACGTTTGCGGATTTGATGGGTGCATAGGACCTTATTAGACTTTTTTTTTTCTTCTTATTTACTCATGCCTTTAAGGATTACGACAATATAAGAAAGTAACAAGATAGAAAGGTAACTGGAGTCCCGGGGGGAGGGGGGGTGGGAAGGGAATGGGTAGAAGGGTTACAACAATTAAGGAAGAAAAGTTTAAAGCTCTGTAAAAGTAAGCAAAATACATACTCACTTTCTTTATATATGGAGATTTATAAATTATTTTTTTACCTAAAAATAAATTACCCACAAATGATGCGAAGCCTAAATAGAGACATAATAAGCAATCTGATTGTGAGCAAGTCTCGTGGTCGGTGGAGTCTGAAGTGGGAGAAAAAAAAAATAGAACTTTTTGGCCGGAATGAAAAGAACCTCTGTCCAACTGTTAAGCATGGGGGTGGATCAATCATGCTTTGGGGTTGTATTGCAGCCAGTGGCACAGGGAACATTTCACGAGTAGAAGGAAAAATGAATTTAATAAAATTTCAGCAAATTTTGGATGGTAACTTGATGCCATCTGTGAAAAAGCTGAAGTTAAAGAGAGGATGGCTTCTACAAATGGATAATGATCCTAAACACACCTCAAAATCCACGGGGGATTACATCAAGAGGCGTAAACTGAAGGCTTTGCCATGGCCTTCACAGTCTCCTGACCTCAACATAATTGAAAATCTATGGATAGACCTTAAAAGAGCAGTGCGTGACAGACAGCCCAGAAATCTCAAAGAACTGGAAGACTTTTGTAAGGAACAATGGGCAAAGATACCTCAAACAAGAATTGAAAGACTCTTGGCTGGCTACAAAAAGCGTTTACAAGCTGTGATACTTGCCAAAGGGGACAGTACAAGATATTTACTCTGCAGGGTGCCCAAACTTTTGCAGACGCCATTTTTATGTTTTCTATAATTTTGAAAGAATAAATGATGGAAATAAAATCTAACTTTTTTTGACATATTATAAGAATGTCTAATCTGTAATTTGATGCCTTTTGGAGATTTTTCCATCTTTCCTTGGCTTCGTTATGCACATTAATACAAATTTTTACCTGGGGTGCCCAAACTTTCGATCCCCACTGTATATATATATATTTGGACACAGGCACAATTTTCATACTTTTGGCTTTGTATGCCACCGGAATAAAATTAAAACAAAACATTCCAAATGAATTTGAAGTTTAGACTTCCAGCTTTAATTCAAGAGGTTGAACATAAATATCAAGTAAAATTTTTAGGAACTGCAACCCTTTTTTATACACAGTCCCCCCATTTCCAGGGGCTTAAATGTAATTGGATAAATGAATTTAATCATAAATAAAATGTTAATTTTTAATATTTTGTCGAGAATCCTTTACTAGCAATGACTGCCTTAGGTTTGGAACCCATGGACATTACCAAGAACTGGGTTCCCTCCTTTGTGATGCTCTTACTTCAGCCGTCTTCAGTTGATCTTTGTGGGTCTTTCTGTCTTTAGTTTTGCCTTCAGCAAGTAAAAATGCATGCTCAATTGGGTTGAGATCGGGTGATTGACTTGGTCATTGCAGAATTTTCCACTTCTTTTCCTTCAAAAGCTCCTGGGTTGCTTTTCCAGTGTGTTTTGGATCATTGTCCATCTGTACTGTGAAGTGCCATCCAATCAACTTTGCTGCAGTTGGCTGAATCTGGGCTTACAGTACATCTCTAAACACTGCAGAATTCATCTGGCTGCTTCTGTCTTCTGTCACATGATCAATAAAACACCAATGACTCAGTGCCACTGGAAGCCATGCATGCCATCACATGTTTTACAGATGACGTTGTGTGCTTTGGATCATGAGCTGTTCCAAGCCTTCTCCACACTCCTTTCTTTCTGTCATTCTGGTACAGATTAATCTTTGTTTCATCTGTCCAAAGAATGCATTTCCAGAACTGGTCTGGCTTTTTTAGATGTTTTTTGGCAAAGGCTAATCTGGCTTTTCTATTCTTCAGGCTTAAGAATAGTTTGGACCTTGTGGTGAATCCTCTGTATTTGCTCTTAATGAAGTCTTCTCTTGACTCTTGTAGACTTTGACAATGATACGCCCACCTCCTGGATAGTGCGTTTCACTTGTCTGGATGTTGTGAATGTTTTTTTTTGACCATAGAGAGGATCCTGCGATCATCCACCACTGTTGTCTTCCATGGACATCCAGGCATTTTTTTATGATGCAGAGCTCATTAGTGCAGTCTAATTTTCTCAAAATGTACTAAACTGTTGATCTGGCCACTCCTAATGTTGCTGCAATCTCTCTGATGGATTTGTTTAGTTTTTGAAGTCTAACAATGGCCTATTTTACTTGCATGGACAGTTCCTTTGAACGCATGATGTAGGCTCACAGCAATAGATTCCAAATGCAAATATCACACTTAAAGTGGAGTTCCACCCATAAATATAACATTACATCAGTAGTTTTAAAAAAATGTCATTAGTCCTTTAAGAAAATGTTTTTTTTTTTAGATGCCTTAAAAGTGTTGTTGCTAGGCAGAATAGTTAATCTTCCCACTTCCTGCAACTAGGTGCTTAAGCTTCCTAACCTACACCGCACAGACTCCTGGGAATGTAGTGGGTGTAACTTTCCAGGAGTCTGTGCACTCCCCAGTCTCGAAGAATCATGTGACTTGGACATTACAGGTGCTGAAACATGTTCTGAAACCTATTACACTGCTTGTGCAGCACTGAGCATGTGCGAGATCTGCAAGGCTGAAATCCAGCAAGTCATACAGTCTGGCTTTATGATGCCCACACTTAAGATGGCCCCAGTCAATTTATATTTTATAAAGTGTCTAAATGCTGTAACAACCTAACAAAACGGACCTTAGTTTACAGACTAACTTTACTAGAATACATTAAGCTTGTGTATTACAGGGGTATTTATATATAAAAAGTGAAATTGTGACCGGAACTCCGCTTTAAGCCTTGTACACACGATCGGATATCTGATGGAATCTAATCTGATAGATTTTTTTTGATGAAGCTGACTTTCATCAGTCTTGCCTACACACCATCAGTCAAAAATCAGACCGTGCCAAAACGCGGTGACGTAAAACACCACAACGTGCTGAGAAAAATTAAGTTCAATGCTTCTGAGCATGCTTCGGCTTGATTCTGAGCATGCATGGATTTTTGACCAATGGACTTCCACACAGACGATTGTTTTTTTCTATCGGTTTTTTATCCATAGGAAAAATGTAAAACATGTTCTATTATTTTTCACCGATGGAAAACAAACCGATGGGGCCCACACGCAATGAAAACGGTCCATCGTGTGTACAGGGCTTGAGAATCAACTCCAGACCTTTTACCTGTTTAATTGATGAAGAAGTAACAAAGGAGTAGCCCACACCTGGCCATGAAACAGTTTTTGATAAATTGTCCAATTGGGGGGGGGGGGGGGGGGGGGAGGGTAGGAGGCTATTCTTAACCACTTCAGCCCCACTTCAGCCCCAGAAAGATTTACCCCTTAATGACCGTTGTACTTAAAAAAAATTGATGTCCCTTTTACTCCACAAATGGAGCTTTTTTTTGCTACATATTTTTTAACAAAATCCCAATAAGCTGCAGCGGGCGAATTTGACCCTAAGTGACACTTTTTGGGGACCAGTGGCACCAATACAAAATCGCTAAATGCAAAAAAAAAAAAAAAAATCGCTGATCGATGTATAAATCGATGTATAAATGACACTGGCATTAAATGACACTGGCAGGGCAACTAAATTGGCACTGGGTGTGTTATAACTGTGTGGGGGATGGGCTCACTGGGACAACACAGAGATTGCCGTTCCTGATCACCAAGAACATCAGATCTCAATGTTGTCTCCTGTCAGAACGGGGACCCGCCTTGATCTGCACCGTGATCGTGGGTGGCTGGTGGACACAGGTGTTACAGGGGGCCAAATTACACAGCACAAGCACAGTGCTGTATAACATGCTTTAAGGGAACAGGATCTGTTTTTTTTCTGGGGGGGGGGGGGGGGGTAACAAACGCTTTAAGAGCTATAGGGCCAGATTTACAGACGAGATACGACGTCGTATCTCCTGATACGACGTCGTATCTCTCAGACTATCTATGCGACTGATTCATAGAATCAGTTACGCATAGATAGCCAGAAGATTCCGACAGGTGTAATTGTTTTACACTGTCGGATCTTAGGATGCAGTACCGCGGCCGCCGCTGGGGGGAGTTTGCGTCGTAAACCAGCGTCGGGTATGCAAATTAAGAGTTACGGCGATTTACGACGGATTTTCGCGTTCGCTACGTCGCCGCTAGTCTAGTTTCCCGTCGCAAAGTTAGTAGTCGTTTTTGGTGCCTTATCCTTACACAGCAATCGTATTGCTGTATAAAGTATGGCCGTCGTTCCCGCGTCGAAATTTAAAAATGAACGTCGTTTGCGTAAGCTGTCCGGGAATACGGAATTACGCTACGAGCGTCGCCGTTCGAAAAAATTACGTCACGGCGCGCAAAGCACAACGTGAATTACGAAACTGAGCATGCGCAGTAGGTCCGGCGCGGGAGCGCACCTAATTTAAATGGCACACGCCCATTTGAATTGGCCCGCCTTGCGCCGCCGGCGTAGGTTTTCATCGCAAATGCTTGGTGAATCAGGCACTTGCGATGAAAACTTGCGGCGGTGTAACGTATCTACGATATGTTACGCCGCCGCTCCCCTACGTGAATCTGGCCCTCAATTCCTAAACCCTTTTTCCGGTTTGGATGTACATACCCTCAAAATAAACCTGAGAGTGTGCACTTTCATCCCATATACATTATATAACTATATTTAGTAAATACCCAAAACAAACTAAAATTGTATCTGCGTCCAATATATATATAACTGTATATATTCAATTTAGTTACCATCCTGGTCTCTATATAGTTTGCGTGTGACCAACTGGCTCATGTTCAGGCCACAGTGTTTTATGTAAGTTCATGTTGCTGGATTTTACATGCTTTATCCTTTGGTGTTTTAATAAAGTAATGTTGCCGCATTGTTACATAGTTAGTCAGGTTGAAAAAACACACAAGTTCATCCAAAAAAAAAATACAATCCTATATACACAAACCTACACCCACAGTTGATCCAGAGGAAGGAAAATACTCCAGCAAAGCATGATCCAATTTACTACAACAGGGGAAAAAATTCCTTCCTGATCCCCCGAGAGGCAATCGGATTTTCCCTGGATCAACTTTACCTATAAATGTTAGTCCCCAGTTATATTGTATACATTAACCACTTTGCACCCAGAGGACGTCATATGACGTCCTGGGCTTTGTGGTATTTTGTGGGGATATAGCTGAATGATGCCTGAAGCTACAGGCATCATTCAGATATCGGCAATTTCAGCTGGCGATTCCCTACACCATAGGAACGATCACAGCGGCTGTTCCGCCACTTGATCGTTCCTACGGGCGGCGAAAGGGGACATACCCCCGCCGCCCTCCGGTGCTTCTACCGACTCACCTGTGCGATCGGTGACAGGTACCGCCGCTCCCCGGGTGCAGATCACAAAGAATTCTGGTGGACCAGATGGTCGCTGAAGTCTCTATGATCGTCGGAGGCCGGGGGCGATGTTATGACGTCACGCCCGGCCTCTGCATTCAAAATAAACGGTGCTGCTTCGGCTTCGGCTTTTTTTAGCCTTCCCAGCCTAGCGGTGAGATGTGGGGTCTTATTGACCCCATATCTCACTATAAAGAGGTCCTGTCATGCATATTCCTATTAGAAGGGATGTTTACAAGTGATCAACATTTTTTTTTTTTTTTTAAAGTGTCAAAATGTTAAAAAAAAGAAGTAAAATTAACAATAATAATAAAAAATTTTTTTTTAAAGTGCCCCTGTGTGCTGGCATGCAGAAGCGAACGCATACGTAAGCCCCGCCCACATATGAAAACGGTGTTCAAACCACACATGTGAGGTATAGCCGCGAACGTTAGAGCGAGAGCAATAATTCTGGCCCTAGACCTCTTCTGTAACTCAAAGCATGTAACCAGTTAAAACAATTTAAAGCGTCGCCTATGGAGATTTTAAAGTACCGAAGTTTGGCGTCATTCCACAAGCGTGTGCAATTTTGAAGCGTGACATGTTAGGTATCTATTTACTCGGCGTAACTTCATCTTTCACATTATACAAAAAAATTGGGCTAACTGTACTGTTTTTTTTTTTTAAGCACTAAAATGTTTTTTTTTTTTAAAAACGCGTTTGAAAAATTGCTGCGCAAATACTGTGCAAGATAAACAGTTGCAATGACCGCCATTGTATTCTCTAGGGTCTCTGCTAATATATATATATATATATATATATATATATATATATATATATATATATATATATATATATATATAGTGTTTGGGGGTTCTATGTAATTTTCTAGCAAAAAATAGCAAAAAAAGATGATCTTTACATGTAGAAACAAAGTGTCAGAATTGGCCTGGGCCTGAAGTGGTGAAGGAAAAAATCCAGGCCTTTTTGATAGCAATTGTCAGGTAAAGCGACGCAGTGCCGAATAGCAAAAACTGGCCAGGTCCTTTAGCTGCCTAAAGGTCCGGGTCTTAAGTGGTTAAAGTGAATAACTCAACACCAAGTTCACTATATGGACCCCTTATATATTTGTACATGTTGATCATAACCCCCTTAATCTCCTCTTCTCAATAGTGAATAAATTCAGTTATTCTAATCTTTCCTCATAGCTGAGCTCCTCCATTCCTCTTATCAGTTTGGTTGCCCTTCTCTGCACTTTCTCCAGTTCCCTGATATTATTTTTGAGAACTGGTGCCCAAAACTGAAATGCATATTCCAGATGAGGTCTTACTAAGGATTTGTACAGGGGCAAAATTATATCTCTGTCTCTGGAGTCCATACCTCTCTTAATACATGAAAGGACATTGTTCACTATGGAAACCACAGCTTGGTATTGCATGCTATTATTGAGCTTATGATCTATCAAAACCCCCAGATCCTTCTCCACCATTGATTCCCCCCCGTTGTACTCCCCTAGTATGTGTGATGCATGCATATTCTTAGCCCACAAGTGCATAACTTTACATTTATCAACATTAAACCTCATTTGCCATTAGGGAAGGAGAAAACTGACGCTCCAGGTGAGTGCACTGTGCAATCAGTGTCCTCTCAGGAATAAGGATGAGCTCCGGCGTGTTCGCATTGAACACGTGTGGAGCCTGCCAGGAAGTCGGCACCCGCGCTGCGCTAATCACAGCCAGGCATACATTTCCCGATGCTCGGGTGAAGAGATCGGGAAATGTCTGCCTGGCTGTGATTAGCGCAGCGCGGGTGCCGACTTCCTGGCGGGCTCCACACATGTTCAATGCGAACACGCCGGAGCTCATCCTTACTCAGGAACAAATGGGTGCCGGCAATCCACGAAGCAAAACTTTTTGGTGTGCGGCTGTCCATATTTCCTCTTTTTCTCATTTAGTTGCCCAATTAGACAGTGCAGTGAGGCTGTCCTGTAAATTGGAGACATCCTGTAAGGACGTTATTCTACTGCATAGTTTAGTGTCATCGACAAAGACAGAAATTTTACTTTTAATCCCAGACCCAATATCATTTATAAAGATATTAAAAAGTAATGGTCCCAGCACTGAACCTTGGGGTACACCACTGAAAACCTTAGACCATTCCAAGTACGAGTCATAAACAACTATTCTGAATTCTGTCTTTTAGCCAGTTTTCTATCCATTTACAAAATTGATCTTTCGAAGCCTGTAGACTTTCCCCTACATATGAGCTGCGTGTGGGGAACTGTGTCAAATGCTTTGGAAAAGTCCAGGTATACCACGTCCACTGTCTAAGGTTTTAGCTACCTCCTCATAAAAAGAAATCAGGTTTGTTTGACAACTTATGTTTTTCATGAATCCATGCTGTCTGTTGCTTTAAGAACTCATCTATGTGGTCTTTTATTAAACTCTCCAGTATCTTCCCGACTATAGAAGTTAAACTAAGAGACTTACAGTTACTTGGTAAAGACTTTGATACCATTTTAAATATGGGCACCACATTGGCCCTGCGCCAATCCAGTGGTACTATTCCAGTTATAATCGAGTCCTTAAAAATTAGAAACAATGGCCTTGAAATTACAGAGCTCAATTCTTTTAGGATCCGTGGGTGGATGCCATCAGGTCCAGATGCTTTATCCACCTTTATTCTGTCTAAATATTTCTGGATCATATACTTTTTGAGCCATTGCGGATCATTTGAGGCTGTGTCAATACCATCCCCATTATGGACATGAACCCCCATCCCCCATGCTTCTTTATATACACAGAGCTGAAGAAAGTATTTAATACATTTGCCTTTACTTTGTCCCCAGTCACCCAATCTAGATTTTTTTTTTGTAAAGTGCCTACATGCTCAGACCTGACCTTTTTACTATTAATATATTTGTAGAATTTTTGGGAGTTTGTCCTATTATATTTTGCAATCTGTTGTTTGTTTTGACTTTTTGCGTCCTTCATTTCCTTTTTACATATTCTGTTATATTCTTTTGCCCATTTTGTCAAGGGGAATCGGGTAGTATTTTTAAAATCGAAGCCGTACTTAACGTTTTAGAGATACATCTTCTCCGCCGCTTCCGGGTATGGTCTTCGGGACTGGGCGTTCCTATTTGATTGACAGTCTTCCGACAGGCTTCCGACGGTCGCATCTATCGCGTCACGAGTAGCCAAAAGAAGGCTCTATACGGCGCCTGCGCACCAACGTTCGGGCTACTTTCGGAAGCCTGTCGGAAGACTGTCAATCAAATAGGAACGCTCAGTCGCGCAGCCCATACCCAGAAGCGGCGGAGAAGATGTATCTCTAAAACGGTAAGTACAGCTTTGATTTTAAAAATACTACCCGATTCCCCTTGACAAAATGAGCATGAATCTAATGTTAAAAAATTTAATTTCCAGGTGAACCTCCACTTTAAGGTAATTATAGCTGTATTAGTGACAAAAAATTGGGTACTGTCTGTGATACTTTTTTTTATTTGCACTAACATCCAAATTTTAAGGACAAGCTTTTGGGGTGTACCCCCTTGATCAAGGTCAAAGCATTACTAATTCCTATTGCTTGGACCTTGAAGAAAAGGGTACACCCTGAAAGCATGTCCTCATGCTCACTGGGTGTTTTTACATAGTGTTATGTTATCCTATGTGTTCATGCACACATAGGCTTTTATCAGATCTTTTTGGGAAGAGAGTTTAGCGTCAGAAAAAAAACCTCTGCCAGCGTGTTCTGGAGCATCAGCGTTTTGTCAGAAAAAAAAACTGACAGCTCCTTAACTCTACTAAATCCTCCTAAACTTTGCTAAACACCGGAATTTGGCAGTTTTGGTTTATAACTAAATGTAAAAAAAAACATTTCCGGCAATAAAAGAAAGTGAAAAAAAAAAAACAGGGGGGGGGGGGTCTGGTATGGATTTTGAGGTAAACTCTACACCATAGGGCCCTTTTACATTGCTTAAAGCAGAGCTCCAGCCCCCCCCCCCTCCCACCAAAAAAATAAAAGTCAGCAGCTTTTAAAATTAGGACACTTACCTATCCAGGGATCTCGCGATGCCGGCACCCCAACTGATTTTTTAATCAGCTCTCGGGTGCTGCCGGCACCGCCATTCCTTATAAGGGAAACCGCCACTGCGCATGCACGAAGCGTGCTTTGTGAATGGTCCAGAGGCGGGGGAATGAACTTCTGTGGGACCTCACCACAGTGAGGTCTCCTGGAAGTGGGAATATGTACCTGCTCCCCCCTCGAAAGGTGTCAAATGTGGCAACGGAGAGGGGGAGGAAGCAAACAAACTGAGCTTCTCCTTTTGGGTGGAGCTTTGCTTTAAGGAGGGGGTAGGTGTCAGAACAGCAGACGTGCTTTTCAAGGGTGAAGGCCTGCTTTAATTTACGGTGTGCCTTTATTTTTAGGACAGTGCTACAACACTGACAGTATTGGAGATTTATTCTACCTAATAACTACAGTTTTATAGAGGGAAGCTTTACTCTGGGTAAGGTGGTTCCTCCTCACAGACCACTGCTCCCCTTCACAGCCGCACTTGCCGCCAATTACTCTGAGCATGCGCAGTTCACTTTGATTGCGGTTCCTATGGAAACTCTCCCGCTTGCTTACGAGGTCCTACGAGAGTAGCCGAACACGTGGCCGCGCCCTCCGATGACGTCATCTCCGGTCAGGCGAGTGAGGATTCGGAATGTAAACTTCCTGTTTGGCGACAGAAACCCGGAAGACGGAGAAGTAAAACACCGAGAGCGGGGAGGACGGACCCGGGGAAGATGAGTTGGTGAGTGGGCGGCCATACCTCTTCTACAGCTTCTGTGTGTGTGTTGTGTCCGGTGTCACCAGCTCTCTCTGCTTTCCGTGGGCAGTGCTAGGCTGTGGGTGGAAGGGACTTGTCTGTGGAAGTGTCACTTGTCACAGTCTATCGTTTTCCATTCAGTTGTGGCTCAGTCGTCTTAGTTATTGGCTTTATCTTTATTATGGTGGCCAATCAAGCTGTGATAATTATCTCTTCCCATAGGAATAATCAATCTCTAGTTGATAATCCATACTATCAATGTGCCAGGCCTGGGGGGAGTGAATTTCGATCGATTACTCAGTTATTACTCTAAGTTATCAATCCTCTGCTCTGTTTGTAATCTCAAAATCTGATCAATCGAAATACAACCGTCTTCATAATCCAAAAATATCAGTGCTGCGGATCGATGTGAAATAATTGATCGTTTTTTTCCCCACCCTGGCTGATCGACTTGGTTTGACTCTGAGTCTAAGGCCGGTTCACACTGATACATACCTCCCAACTGTCCCTGATTTCGAGGGACTGTCCCTGATTTGGAGCAATGTCCCTCTGTCCCTCATTCTCCTCATTCTCCTCATTTGTCCCTCATTTTGGTCTGAACTATACAGATGTATATAAAATGCACTTTTTATCTATCAAAAAGTGTTTCCCAGCACTAAACCTTTCATCTGATTTCTAAATTGCTGCATTTGTAAATTCCAAAAGCCAATATAAAGAAATAGTAGTGGGAAAAAAAGCACTTGTGGGTTCAACCAATCTTATTTTTGTGTACATTTCTCCTTTAAGGGGGCGTGGCAAGGGGTGTGTCCTATGCCTGCATACTTTTGCTGACAGGTGTCCCTCATTCCCATCTCAGAAAGTTGGGAGGTATCCTGATACAGTGCAGGAACTGCAGAGATTCCCACACTGCATCAGAATCGCAGGCAGTTCACACTGTGCTCTGTGAACGGCTATGGTAGGGTTGCCACATCATCGCTTTAATCCAGGACACATTAATTACACAGGTTCTGTGGCTGATTAAGGTGGTAATTAAACTCACTTGGTGCCTTATCTGCATTAAATCAGCTACAGAACCTGTGTAATTAATAGGCGTCCTGGATTAAAGGGATGATGTGGCAACCCTAGGCTGCAGGTGTCAATATAAAGTTAAAGTGGTTGTAAACCCATTACAACCACTTTAATTTACAGGTAAGCCTAGATTAAGGCTTACCTGTAGGTGCAAGAAATATCTCCCAATTCTAAAAGGTTTAGGAGATATTTGCAGAAATAGCGGCACTGATGTCTATGGCGCAGGCGCACTGAGCGTGCCGTTTCTAAGGGCGACCATGCTGTTAGTGGCAGCACCCGTGTGCATGCGCGGGAGTGACGTCATCGCAGCTTCTGCCAGTCACAGCGCCGGAGGCGCGATACCCGGAAAAGATGGTGGTGTCGGAGGAGGCGACTGAAGGCCGCTGCGGGGGCTTCAATCTCGGATAAGTAATTCAAAATGAGCTAGTATGCATACTAGCTCATTATGCCTTTGCCTTGCATGTTGTTTTTTTTATTTTATTAACGAGAGGGTTTACTTCCTCTTTAATGACACCCCTAAATCTTTTCACAGAATGCAGTGCAAACTATGGAATCCGATCGTATTGGTCGAAATACCCATCCGATCCGATTCCAGTGCAGACAAAAAAAGGGTCCTGTATGTTTTTTGGTGCGAATTGAGTCCTACGTTATGTATGGTTCAATTCGCACCGCTCTGAATTCGCATGTCATTTGTACAGGAATCCAGTCTAAATTGGTTGGAATGAGAAGTCATGGCTATTCGGTTGTTTGTAGATTAGAACGTTTTTATTGAATTGAAAATGGATTAAGTGGCAAAAAATTTAAGTAAAAAGCGTGTCGCCACCATAAGACCCCATACACACTATTATTCTGCAGATTTTTGTCTTCAGATTTACCAAAACCATGTAGTACAAGGGCCTGCCTGATTGCATACAAATTGAAACGCTTAAGGTTTGACCTCATATTATATAGTTTTGGTAAATCTGAAGACAAAAATCCTGCAGAAAAATCTAATAGTGTGTTTGGGGTCTAAGGCTGAGCATGCACTATACAATTTGATTGTACAATCTGGGAGGGAAAGGGTTAAACACTAGGGGGCGATCAAGGGGTTAACTGTGTTCCCTCAGTGTGTTCTAACTTTAGGGGGGGATGGGCTACCACTGACATGACAGAGATAGATGTTCCTAGTGACAGGGAACAGAAGATCTCTGTCATGTTACTAGGCAGGTAAACGTGGAAAAATCTGCACTACCCCCTCTATGATCAAAAAGACTAATCTGCAAAAAAAGTGCCACCATGTGCAAAAAAGTGCAACTATTCTTAGAAAGTATATAGTGAATAATAAGAGAGATACCTCATAAAAACACAAACAAGATATATATTCATTTTATCAGTATGACTGGTGCTGCATTTAACAGTTTGGCCGGAATGTACAGCCAAAGGGAAAAATGTCAAAAATAAGGTACAAATGCGCAACCTTTTATGTGCAAATAAAGGTGCAAGTGAATAAACTTAATTAACTTAAAATGTTCAGTGTGATACAACAAAGGACACACAAACAAAGTCCAATAAATGGTGGCTGAAAGCACAGCTAACTTTTGATCAGAAGTATGTGTAAAAAAGGCACTCTTCGTCTCGAATCTGCAGAAATGGTGTATAAAGAGGCCGCTTATCGGATCTGTCATAAAGGCTCAGTGAGTCTCCACAGGGCTCCACAGTAACCGATCATTTCTGCTCTAATCCGATCTTCCTCCACCAAAGGCGTCTGGACCAAGTGCATGCGATCGTGCCACGGACAGGATTACTCCCAACAAATGGAAATCACTCCCAGCACAGGACGTATTGTAGAAGGGTATGGTAGGGGGAAGAAATAAAAAGCTTCTTGGTGCAGTATATCAAAGATAAACGTCCCTTTATTTTGATATTCAGGGTACTGACATCCAAACAAACATTTTCCAAGTAGTAAAACAGTTTGAAAAACACTGCTGTCATCCAGCCGCGGCTCGAGCCAGTCAGCTGGGGGCGTAGTGACGTCAGTGTTGCTCCGCCCGACACTGCGTTTCTCCATACGAAGCTTCGTTACTAGGCAGAACAGGGAAATGCCTTGTTTACATGGACAATTTCCTGTTCTGCCTCACCTCGCCGTGATCGCGGGCCGCCAGCAGACATCGAGTCCACCCGCTATACTGCTTTTGCGAACTGATGTACAGGTACATCAGTTTGCGCAGGAGTGCCATTCTACCGATGTATATCGGCTTGGGCCGGTCGGCAAGCAGTTAAATGCATTTTTGGCAGGAAAAAAATACACTTTAATGAATTTTAAAAAAAAAATTGCGAAAATCGTGATCTTTATTCTAAGCAAAAAAATTGTGATTCTCATTTTAGCCAGAATCGTACAGCTCTAACATATAAATACTTCCAAAAATAATCTGGTGTTGGTGCATCCCTTATCTAGCGGTTTCATATAATGTGTCTCCAGTCTTTGACAATTTCCTAAGGCATGGTCCCAGTTTTCAACAATTCTAGTCTGTTGACAATCTGACAAGTCCTATATGTTGGCAGTCTTTAACCGTCTCTTATTGCATGTCTGCAGTCTCTGTAACATTCCATTTTATATGCGGCTCTTTGGGGATGTCAGGGGCCCCCCATATCAAGAAAGTTGACCACCACTGCTTTAAACCGATGCACAACTAATAAGTGGTCCGGATCAGAAATCATTTTGTTGGAATGTTTCTTTTGGGCAGCTAAGGAAGGCCTTTATGAATTAAAGTGTTTGTTACCCCAACACTTCATATTCCTGATATGTTCCTGCTGTACCATGTACTTGTATGAGAAAGTATCCTGTTCTCTTTGAATTGCTTCCTTTATGTGAAATCCCTGGTGTTCCCGACAGTCCCCTTGCTTTCCTATTTAAAACTGGCCACACTAAGCAGGAGAACACAGGTGTGGTCGGTTCTTTAGCTGTGCTGGGAGCTCAGCCTGCACTCCTCCAATGATCAGACTTGTCCTGACACGCCCCCGCTGCACAACCATTTACTGGGAAGCTCAGTGTACTTCTGCTTCTCCTTCCCCCAGCTCATATACAGCTGAGAACAGAGGGAATGCAATCACTTCTTTTTATTATTTCTTTCATATCTATACAAAATTGTTTTTCCTTTTCATTTCTATTTTAAACTGAATGGGTTCTTCTACAAGTTGATCGTTTTACATTCACTTTAAGCTGTAAAATTCGTTTTATTTCCATATTGTTTTATGGCTATGTAGAATCTGAGGGCTGCATATGTGCACAATCGGCGGTCCAGAAGGTGTTCTCCCTTTTTCTGTTTTCAGTTCTGCCTTTTGGACAGTCTTTAAAAGAGAAGTAAAGGATTTAATTTTTTTTAGAATCATACTTGCCTAAGTGGATGCAGCATGGGTTCAATGCTGCATCTGTACCCCAGCACCTCCACACTGAGAACACCAACACATCGCTCAGTTTTCAGAGCTCCATGAGCGGAGAGCTGTAGACTGTCAGTCACAGCTTTCATCTATTCTCCCTCCTCGCTCATTGGAGCGCTGAGCTGTGGGGGGGGGGGGCGGGGCGGGGCAGCTCAGGCGCTCAGCGGCTCTCTTGAGAGGCTGAGCTGGGTGTCAGTCCAGGCACCTGGTAGAGCTGCGCAATTGATCGTTATCTCGATTCAACCCCCCTGACGATCTCCAATGCAGAGTTTGCCGATTTATTTTATATAACAAGTGGAGAGACTTTATCTGCTCACTCGGCTATCAAAAGATCCGTCTGCAAAGTTTTTTTTAACAGGAAACATTGTAACTAATGTTTCCTTCTTGGATCAAAGGGTATAAACGTCTTTGTGTAAAGAAAAAAAATCTGGGCAGTCTGCCAAGTTTGTAACATGAAACATTGTAAATAACTTCCTTCTTATAGCAAACTTCTGTTTGTAAATGCAGGAAGTTTAACCATTTAAAGTCCAAATCTTTTTCTGACACTTGCTTCTTAAAGGGTTACTAAAGGAATTTTTTTTTTCTTTAAAATAACAAACATGTTATACCTACCTCCACTGTGCAGTTCATTTTGCACAGAGTGCCCCCGATCCACGTCTTCTGGGGTCCCTCGGCGGCTGTCTCTGGTCCTCCCCGCAATTACTCGCCACAGTCATGCGAGAGCTCACATGGTGGTCAGTAATTGCGGGCGTGCTCCCGTGATACAGCAAGAGGCTATGGCCGCTCGCTGTATCGTTCGGGCCCACGTTTAACTGGATGTGATTGACAGCAGCGCCAGCCAATAGCTGCGCTGCTCTCAATCCATCCCCTCTAGCCAATCAGCGGCCAGGCTGAGCGGCGAAGAGAATCTCGGGACCGCGCTGGACTTTTGAGGGGTCAGGTAAGTATAACGGGGGCTTGGGGTGGGGGGATGGCAGCATCCGATGTTTTTTCACCTTAATGCATAGATTGCATTAAGGTGAAAAACATTTTTTCTTTACAACTCCTTTAAGTTAAAATCAATATTTATTGCTAGAAAATTACTTGGAACCCCCAAAAATTATATATATTTTTGCAGGGATCCTAGGGAATAAAATGGCAATTGCTGCAATATTTTATGTCACACTGTATTTGCCCAGTGGTCTTTCAATGCAATTTTTTGGGAAAAAATACACTTCAATGAATAAAAAATGTAAACTAAACAGTAAAGTTAGCCCAATTTTTTGTTTTAATGTGAAAGATGATGTTACACGGCGAGAATCGTGATCTATCTTCTAGGCAAAAAAAAAATCATGATTCTCATTTTAGCCAGAATTGTGCAGCTCTAGCACCTGGCGGATCCAGACTTTGTCGGGTTGATGCAGTGCCTGGACTGACATCTGTGATGTCAACAGAGAGTGGACTTCAGCCCGCTCTCTGCTGCAGACGGGTGACAGGAATGCAAAATAAACTGCACTTCTGTGATCCATAGGGAGAGGTACAACCCAACAAGCTTTGGCTGGGCTTCTCTTTTAACCACTAAAAGACCAGTCGTCGCAGTTGTGCTGTGGCAGGTTGGCTCTCCTGGGCGGATCGCCATCATTGTACTTCAACTAGGAGGCGCGACACTGGAACCGATGCACGTGGCGGGCAGCCTGTCGTCGGCCACCCGCGTTCGCTCTTGAGTGACAGAACAGGGATCTGTCAATGTAAACGGACAGATCCCGTTCTGTCAGGAGCTGATGATAGACATATCGTCTGTACCTAGTGATTAGGAACTGCGATCTGTCTCCTCCCCCAGTCACTACACTGCCCCCACAGTTAGAAACGCCTCCCTAGGGAACACTTAACCCCTTTCCTGCTAGTGACATTTACACAGTAATCGGTGCATTTTTATAGCACTGATTGCTGCATAAATGTCAATGGTCCCTAAAATGTGTCAGAAGTGTCCGATCATCTGTCCGCTTAATCCCCTGTTTTGTAGACTTTTATGCAAACCAATCGATATATACGCTTTATTGCGTTTTTTTTGTTTTTTTTGTTTTTTACATATTGTCTTAAATCTAGACTGATGAAGAAATATGTTTTTTTTTATAAAAATATATATATATATATATATATATATATATATATATATATATATATATATATATATATATATATATATATATATTATTATATTCTAGCAAACAATAAAAACCGAAGAGGTGATTAAATACCACCAAAAGAAAGCTCTATTTGTGGGGGAAAAAGGACAGCGCTTTTTTGCAAAAAATAGCCTGGTCGTTAAGGGGGCATTTCCTTCTGGTCCTTAAGTGGTTAACATATTTTCATGTTCCTTCCATCCCCTTTAAGGACGGGTTCACACTGGTGCAACACAAACGCTCCGACATTGGGAGCTCATGTCGCATGGCGTGTGAAAATAGCATTTCCTCCGTCTGCAGAAACGGAGCATAGCGGGCATGGATGAGATCGGGTAGTGGATGTTCATCCACTGACACCCGCTATCCCATAGGGTTACATGTATGTCCCTTTTTTCATACGTATACGGATGGATAAAAAAATGGACATACGGTCCGCCCGTGTGAAAGGGCCCTTACCAGTATGCCTTTATTGTAAGTAAACTGAAAGGGACCCTTACTTTCCCCACACTAGTATCTGTAAGACCAGGAATAGCTGCTTCCATCATCCATTCACACATGTCTGTTGCTTCCTGGACTCCCGTGCAAAGGAGCTTGGCTTGTCTTCTGGTCTTTAGCTTACTGTTCTTGTTTGTGTCAATGTGTTTTTTGTCCATAGACTGTGATGTCTAGTGCAGCCTGCCTGTTTTCTCCATCTGATTGTGTTACATTAGGAGTCTGGTGATTGACAGGTGTGAATAGCTGTGTAAAGCTGGCACTAATGAGTGACACATGCATCGGTTGCCAGGATATTAACACTTCGCAGTTTTTACAGAGTATTATCATAATATACCAACACAGCTTTAGATAGAAAGGTGAAATAGTCTATTTTAAAGAAGTACAGCCAAGGCTCGTTTGGCTGTATTTCTTCTACTGATCACAGGAGTGCAGTTCATTCTGCCTCTTTTCAGCTGACAGCGGGCTGAAGCCAGTTCAGGCTTGGGAAGGATCGTGACCATATGGTCGGGATCTGCTCACATGTCTGGACAGGCCCCATGTCTCCAGCTGTCAGCGGGCTGCTCAGAGCCTGAGCCTGTCGCTCCAGTGCCCTCTACAGCCCAGCGCTCCAGTGAGGGAGCTCTGTGAACCGAATGATCGCTCGGGACAGATGCAGGATTGGTCCGATGCTGCATTCAGCTAGGTAAGTATGATTTAAAAAAAAAAAAAAAAGCAAATCCCATACTTCTCTTTAAAACACTTCTATACCGGGCGTTTTCTGGAACATTTTTTGTTTTACAAGCTTAAATTTGTATTTTTTGCTAGAAAATTACTCAGAACCCTCCAACATTATATATGTTTTTTTTTTTTTAGCAGAGACCCTAGGGAATAAAATGGCAGTCGTTGCAACTTTGTATGTCACACAGCATTTGCGCACCAATTTTTCAAACAGTAAAGTTAGCCCAATTTATTATTTTTTGTATAATGTGAAAGATGTTACGCCGAGTAAATCGATGCCTAACGCGCTTTAAAATTGTGCACACTTGTGGAATGTCCCCAAACTTTGGTACTTAAAAATCTCCATAGATGACACTTTAATTTTTTCTTTTTAGAGTTACAGCGGAGGACTTGGGGTTTAGTTGTTGCTCTCGTTCTAACGCACGTAGCTATACCTCACATGTGATTTGGGGGGCACTTTAAATGTATTTTTTTTATTTAATTGTTAAGACCCCTTTCACGGTGAGGTAGTTTTCAGGCATTTTGGCACTAGAAATGGCACCTGAAAACGTCCTCACATCACATTTATTGCAATGGGTGCTTTCACACCCGGGCAGTGCGCTTGCAGGACGATAAAAAAAAGTCCTGCAAGCAGCATCCTTGGGGCGGTTTGGGAGCAACGCTCTGCTGCCCGCCGCTGACAGAGCATGCATCAAACGCCGTGCGGGACAGGGACAGGTCTGACCAATATCGGTAAGTTTCTGACCGATACCGATTATTACATGGTACTTCTGGGTATGGGAAGCATATAACTCTGCCCTCCTCCTTCCACAAAAAAGTCCTTAGAGCTTTTGTCTTGTGATGCCAGTCTACCTGTTCTAGTTCCGGGACACTGCCAATATGGGGTTTGTACATTCTCCCCATATTTACATACATACAGTATCTCCCCTGAGAGTTTGTTTCTTTGTTTCTTTCAACAATCCAGAGATGTATATGTACACAAATAACTTTGACATACCAGGGCATTACATAGGCATTACATAGAGGCTTTTAGGTTAAAGTAGGCAAAACTTCTTCTTTTATCTTATTTTTTTAAATTTTGGATAGCGTAAGGGAGGGTTATAACCCCTGTTAGATATTTTTTTTTTATTTTGCCATCTGTGCTCCATTGAGGAGATTTTCCTTCACTTCCTGTAAAATAGTCAAACAGGAAGTGAGATCCCTGCATATTAAAGGAGTAGTAATGACAGAAGTTTTATTTTTTTTATCTTAATGCATTCTGTAGTGTAAATTGTCAGTACGCTATACACATGTAATTTTTGTGCTACATTTATACAACTGCTACTGATTACACATTACACATTATTGATTTTTGCCCCCTGAATGAATCATTTGTGCAGTGGCGATGTATGCGCAGAATGATCTAGCCCAGGCATGTCCAAAGTCCGGCCCGTGGGCCAATCGCGGCCCGCGTTCCAGTTTCAAACGGCCTGCCTGGTAATTTGGACATGTATAGCTTTTGTGGCCCCCCCCGAGCGCCACAAAAGATATACATGCTGCCTGCCTTGGCGGGGACAGTGAGGAGGCGGCACAAGTGCCGTACATACAGGTGAATTTCCTGTTTGCACGATGGCCTCTGTAATAAGTCCCGTCTCCTGCGTTGCCATTGGAGGACAGTTCTGTCCATCACAGGAGGCGGGACTTTGTATTAAAGAGGCCACAGAGAAAACAGATTCTGCTGTATGTAATCTGTTGGCATTCGTCCCACCCCCTTCCTGTTCCATCCGAGGTTGCAGATGGGCATCAATCAGGCTGCATTCATGGCAACGGTGGGTCTGCAGATGGGCACTGATTAGGCTGCATTCATGGGCACTGACCCTTATTTTGCTTCACAGTCCTTTATTTAAAATTTTTAGTTTTTTTTTCTGAAACTTTCCTCTTAAAGTGAAAGGTGCGTGTTATAAGCCGATAAATATGGTATAGCCAAATAACACGCCTGAGCTCATCTCTTCACCACAAACGGCCACAAAGGCAGGAGAACACTTGTTGGGCCGTGTATTAGTGCTCAGACAAATTTTTATGGTCGGGCAAAATGGTCGGCCCTCACGCACGTTCACGCTATCAAATCTGGCCCTCTTTCAAAAAAGTTTGGACACCCCTGATCTAGCTGATTCTAAGACAACAGTTTTGTTTCTCTTGGGATAATGGTTTTACATATAAGCACCCCTTTCAGGGTTAAATGGTTTGACTCAGTCCTGTAACTGCTACATCTGCAGGACAGCTTGCTTTGTTGAAAAACAGACTTGTTGGTCAGATCCACCAGAAATAAAGGTAAAAAGCCTAAAAAAGAAAACGAATGCAGCCATCACATCTAAGAATTGGTAAGCTGCAATATAATAAATATTGATTTTGGGTTTAATCCCACAGGGCTCGACAAATTCTATATGCCAGGTCGCCATTGCGACTAGAAATTGTGACCTAGTGGCTGGGCTTTTGTTAGCCCATTCCCAGGCATAAGCAATCACTATTGCCCAATGCACCAGACATGTAGTGTCGGGCAGCTGGTTGCCTACTACAGACAGCTAGTCCTGGAAGGCCCCCTTTATTGATGTCCTCCTAGAACCCCACTCCCCTGCACACCCCGGGGCCATGCTTCGGGCGCTCTGTGATCGCTTTGTCCTTTGGACACAGCTGATCACAGATCGAGGTAAAGGGCCAATCACAGCAGCCATTTACCATGTGATCGGCTATGTTCAATCACAACTGATCACATTGTAAACAGACTTGACGGTTATCGACATTACTTTCATTAGCGCTGTCACAGCATGAGGAACAGAGCTGGTAACCCGACAATTCTGACAGGCACATTTACACTGGTTCTCAGTGCCGCCTATTGGGACCCATCAATGCAGCCTCATTAGTCGCACCTCATCAGTGCCGCCTATCGGTGCATAACGATGAGGAGAAAAAATTACTTGATTGCAAACATTTAGACAAACCAAAAAAGTGTTGCGCTATAAACAAAAAAAAATGAAGTGGTGATTAAATACCACCAAAAGAAAGCTCTATCTGTCTTAAAAAAAAAAAAAAAAAAAAAAATTATAAAAATGTCATATGGGTACAATGCTGCATGAGCGCGCAATTGTCATTTACAATGTGATACCGCTGATAGCTGGTAATTGGCCTGGTCAGGTAAAAGTGCCTAGTAGGCAAGTAGTTCACATCTAAAAACAAAAACTTTATCTCTTCTGCTCTGTCAAGTCCTGCAATACCAGTTAAATTTCACCTGCCGCCAGGCCCGGATTTCCCACAAGGCCACTGAAGCCTTACCGTTAAGGGACGGTAAGTAATGGGGGAATCCGCTTGCTCGTTAACAAGTGATTGCGGCGATGTCACCGAAATCACTTCTAAAATGTGTGCTCCCGTCCGTCCTCCCCCCCCCCCCCCCCCCCCCCCCCCACCCCACATACCTCTCTCTGCTGACTCTGTCTTCGGAAACTCCATCCTCCCCCCGGCCACCGAGTCTGTCTCCTGTTCCTGCTGCCGATGTACACAGTGAGAGGGGAGAGCTGTGCTCTTCCCATCTCCGCTGTGACAGGAGTTCTAGCACAGTGCTAGGACTCCTGTTTTGGAGGTGACAGGGTCAATAAAGAGAACCTGTCACCTCCAATTGCTATCAAACAGGGAATTTTTTTCTCCTGTATGATAGCAAAAAAATGATAAAAAAATAAATAAGAAATAATAATTAAATTAATAAAATAAAAAAGTAATTAAAAAGTAAAGAATAAGAAAAATAATAAGAAAATTATACAAAAAAAAAAAAAAGTAAGCGACAAGCTACAAATAAAAAAAAAAAAAAAAAATATTTGAACTAACCGTGCCGCCCCTGCCATCCGGTTGCCATTCTCCATTGATTTGGGGGGGGGGGGTAGTTTGGTTTGTGGGGAGGGTGTGCATTGCGGAACCTGGCCATGGCGGCAGGGAGAGCATATCCGGCCCTGCCTGCCACTTGGATAAAGTAATTCAAATAACAGGACAACGTAAACCCTAGGCAACTAGAGCGTATGTCTGCAAATACTTCGGCTTGCCACAGATTTGAGAGATTTTTGTTATGCGTTTCTGCCTGTTAATCATTTTAACTAATCTCTTAATTGATCATCTGTTATAAAAATCACAAATAATGTTGCTTTATCTGTTTTCCTAAGTGCGGTGGGAATTGTCTAATTCGGTATTGTACAGTATATAATATATATATTTTGTATAATCCAAGCTGTGTTTGAGATACATCGGCTATAGCTTTCCTCAGACTCGCATTACTCATTCAGGAAAACATTGCTATCTGCACATGCTCCTAGATGTGCATTTCTTGGCAACAGAAGGGTTACAGAGCTTTGGAAGCACAGAACTTGCTGCAGAGCCCATTCTAGGGTTTTCTGGCTAAGTTCCAGCTCACAGAGAAAAATATCAAATGCAGCCAAATATGCTCCGCAAACAAATTCTATCTTAAGGGCCCCCTCCTCTCTTTTTCCAAGCCCTGACTCACCTTGCGCTACATTCAGCAGGAACAGATCTCAGTCAAGATGCTTAAAGAGAACCTGTGCCCACATCATGCACATTAAAGTATTTACATATTCTGTGTACAAGCTGTAAAAGCATTTTTAAAACATGCCCTCATTCATCTCTGTACCTTTAAGCACTGTGGAGAAAATTAACTTTCAAAAGTTCACAACACAGCTTTTTTTTTTTTTTTTCTTTTCTTTTTTTTCTGCAGATCTTGGCAGCCTGCCAGCCTGCTAATGTTGGCACACAGCAAGCTTTTAGGCCTCATTCACACAGGTGCACTGTTCCATACACCTGTGCAAAGTACTGCATTTACCTGCACAGAGGGCACCAATGTTCTGTGCCAAATGGAGTCACTGTTCATATCAGTGACGGGCAGATGGCTGCACAAATCTCCAAGCGCATCACTGAGTGAACATCTATGCAGGGTCAATGCATTCTGATCCATGTATTGGTCATGCACAGATGTACATTTGGGGATGACCCTTTGCACAGGTGTGCAGGACGGCACGCCCCTTTTGTGAATACGGCCTTAGAAACCAACTGAGACTTAAAGTGGAGCTCCACCAAAAATGGAAAGTTCCGCTTTAATGCCTCCTTCCCTCTTCCTCTTTCAGTCATGCCACTTTTGTGAAAGGGGGAGGGGAGCAGGTACCCGATTTTTGACAGGTACCCGCTCCCACTTCTACTTCGCTCACCTAGGCTATCGGAAACCAAAGTTCACAATGCACATTGGGCATCCGACTGTGGAGCTGCAAACTCTCACGGTTGGGTGCCCACAGTTAAGATGCCGGCGCATGTGCAAACAGGCGTGTAGACCTTTGCTGCATATGATGTCACATCGCCAGTACATAAAATATCCACATTGTAAAATGCAATGCAAAAAACAGTCTGGACTCACTCTGATGGCTGTGGATTTGACTCCTGCAAGTGGCAGTGTGGTGTCGGCATTGAAAGGTCCCCCCAAGGGGGCTGACGTCATGCCGCAGCTTCCGAGAGCTCGATCAGCGACCATCAGAGTCAGTCCGGACTTTTTTTTTGCATTGTATTTTACCCCGTTAATATTTTATGTACTGGCGATTTTATTTACAATAACAGACTGCACTATATGCTCTGGGATCCATGGTGTGAGCTTTTATTGCCTAGGAGGTTGATGCTGTGGCCTGAGACTGGAGTGCTGAGGATTGTCTGGTGATACAGAATCGGCTATTATACACGCCATTGTATTTTAGCCATCTGGTCAGTGCATAAAGGAGGTGGAGGTTTTGCACACTGCTGGTGACGGAGTGGAGTACCTTTTACATCTTGTGGACTTAAAAAAGCCTCTTGCACATGATACTCCTGTTTAAGCATCTACTTTTTCAGACTTTTTTTGGTACAGTATATATTTGTGTGTATTTACACGCATTTTCGCGCAAACCTATTTTCGCATTCTCTTTCTGCACAATATGGAAATGAGCATTTGTGCGCATGGGGTGTAAATCAAAAGCATTTTTTTCACTTTTTTTTTGTGTTTTTTTTTTTTTTTTTTTTGTTTTCATTTTACTGAAGAATGCACTGCGCTTGTTTTCACGCCTGTGCGCATAGGCACATTACAATGAATGGGCTGTATTTTAGCTCCGTAAAAAGTGGGGGGGGGGGGGAAGCTGTACTGAGCTTTTTCAAGCTGCAGTGTGCAAGAAGCCTTATGCGTATTATGGAGAACATTGAAGGCGGCACATGTTCATTTCGGGACTTTTTATTTTTTATGACTTTATGAGAGACTGGCTTGTCTTTATTCATATTTTATTTTGCTTATTGGTTGCACCTTTAATGGTCCCAAAAATGTGTCAAAAGTGTCCAATGTGTCCGCCATAATGTCGCAGTCATGATAAAAATTGCTGACCGCCATTACTAGTAAAAAAAACTAACTAGGTGCAGTGAACAATGTAAGAAAGTTCAGTGATCAGTAAGGAAAGTTCATAGGTATGCTTCCCAGTAGAAGGGTGAAACACTTCACAAATGATGCAGGTTCAGATAAGAAAAACAACAGTCATGGCTTGTCTGTAGCAATCTCCAAGGTATCATATAAAAGAGAATGGGTACTCTTACCAGCTGCGGTGGACTTGCATGTTAGTACTAACACCAAGTCAGGTAAGGCGTGGTGGTCACAGCGGACCCTGGGTTCTGTGCGGATGGCTCTGTCGGATGGTCACTCCATTTTCAATGATGGGACCGGTCTGGTCAGATGCTCTCTCAGGAACAGGAACCCGAATGGACAAGGCCGATGGTAAAAAGGGCCACACTCATAGATCAACACAGCATGTGTAAAAGAGGAAAGAAATACTTCAATGGTGCAGATCAAAAATTAAAACCGTGAAGGCTTTATTTAAAAGGATAACAATAAAATCATGTGAAAAAGTTATAAAAAGCAGTATGGGGTACTAGGCATGTTACCCGACGCGTTTCGGCTCAGCCATCAACAGGGGCATGTATCTGTACCCCCACACTGCTAAACTTATATGTACCAAACAATCTGAAACTCCTCCCCAGGAAGGGAGGAGACAGGAAGTTGAACAAACATGGTAAAAACAAATGCATATTTACAGGCAGAAGATGTCCTACCAATATTCAACATATAAACCTTCAATGCTACTTATCTTATATAGCACAAAAGTGTAAACAGTACCATGCAAAGGATAGTAATTTACTTATATCAACCATATATATATAGCAGACCATTTAACTCAATGTGCCACTTTGTTGTGTCACTGCCGCATCACCAGCCGTCCCATTAAAGTGAATGAGGCGAGTCGGAGGAGCTACTGTGGGACAGATGACAGTTGCGCTTTAAAAATGATGATTGAAATCAAATCCACCCTGGAAAGAAGAAAGCCTAAAAAAGGAAATTAATTCAGTCATCACATCGAAGAATTGGTAAACTGTAATATATTGTGTGAGTGCAGTACCCCCCCTAAACCTGATCCTAATACAATGATCTGCATAACGGCAGTGGCTCTCCCAGCTCTCTCCCTCCTTGCTGGCTTAGAGACAGCAGTGGGAGTCATTGGTTCCTGCTGCTGTCATTCACAGCCAGTTAGCATTAGGTGGAGGCTGGGGGCCAAGCCACACTCTTTATCTATGGTATGGTGTCCCCCATAGCAATTGGCTTGCTATGGTGGGCACAAGATGAGGGGTGGAGCCAGGAGCGCTGGTGGGGGACCCAAGAAGGAGCGGATCCCAGCTGCTCTGTGCAAAAACATTGCAAAAAGTAGGTAAATGTAATGAATTTGTTAATTTAAAAAAAAATATGATCATGCCATCCTCTGTTACATAACGCTATGTATGCCTGTGCTGTATAAAAAATAAAAATGCCCATTTATAATACCGTATATATATTAGAATTAGTAGTGATCCCTTGCTTGTGACCAATGGGACAGGGAAAAAAAAAAAGGAATGACAGGAGTTGCGCTGTAAATATGGCAGCTGTAGAATTTGCTGCTGTCGAAAAACAGACTGCCTGACACAGTGCTCACACTGAAAGAGATGCAAAGTATTTTTCATCTGCAGATTAAATTGATCAGCTTCTAATCTGCATAGGTTATAATTTACTGCAACACTGATGTAATGGAACTTGCGTTTTAAAGCAGAACTTTTTTAACCTTGCACTGCATGGGTTAAATTGACTGTTTTGGTTTAGTGGATTGGAGATCAGAGATATATTCACCTAATCCTTAGATCCTGCAAGCCCAAGACCAGTCCCTTTTGGCTCCTTCCCCTCTTCGATTTGGCGGTTATGGACTGTTTTGACGTCATCACGTCCATAGACCGGCTCTGGATGTGAATACTTCAGGAACAGTCCACTGCTGAATGTGGGAGAGTGCCGTTTTCCTGAGGATGGAAGGATCTGGTGAGTATAGGTGCTGTGTTCATCCCTAGACAAACAAGCTGGTGACCTATGCAGTATGGGCACAGCCCCACTGCATGAAAACATTTTATTTTTGCCTGGAGTTGGACTTTAACCCTTAGTTTTCCTTAATCAGTTCTCCAACCACATTGTGTGTGTGTGTGTGTGTGTGTGTGTGTGTGTGTGTGTGTGTGTGTGTGTGTGTGTGTGTGTGTGTGTGTGTGTGTGTGTGTGTGTGTGTGTGTGTATATATATATATATATATATATATATATATATATATATATATATATATATATATATATATATACTTGCCAAATGTGCTGCAGAAATCTCCCTCCACAGAGTCTGGTTGCACCCATTTTAACTGTGTGCAGCTGAAGCTGCGGCCTGTTTTCTTCCTGGTTTTACACAGACACAGAGGCACACCTCCAGCTCTGAAGCGCTCATTGGCCCTTTTATGACTCCCCCCCCCCCCCCTTTCCTTCCTTGTAAACTTTCAGGAGAGTGAGAGAGCTGTGCATGATGTCATAAGCCTAGGCTTTTTTCCCAAACAAACGGCAAGTGGGCTGTATAAGGTATTTACTGGCAGAAAGAAAATGTTTTACTATCCAAAGTTAAAACAACAAAGGCAGAAGATTTAATAGATGGAAAGATACAAAAATGACTGAAGTTCCACTTTAAGTTATTGCTAAATCAGTAGACCTAGTGGGAATATAAAAAGTGCTCTGGTCCATAGGCGGTGTATATTTGTGATAGCTGAAGTAGTTGATGATAATTTTTTCATTTGTAAATGTTACTGAGCGGTTCGGGTCGGTACAGTTTGGAACGGTTAGAATGGTCCGGTCTATTCAGGTGAGCGTTTCTATTGCAAGTCGGACCGTCATGGGCCATACAGGGTTTAGAAAAAATGCCTAGCATGTCCACCAATCAGTGGAATGTATTGTAGCTCCGCCCTAACCGAACCGTTCCATTTTCTATGGCCCCACATCTGAAGCAGGACCTAGAATCGTGCGGTACGGTTCGATTTTATGGCAAACTTTCATAATGGAAACACCCAAAATAGCGTACCGTACCGATTCGCTCAGTGGAAACGAGGCATCATGCCGCGTACACACGATCACTTTTTGTGATGGAAAAAAAGTCATTTTTCATCATGGGGAAAAAAACGTAATTTTTACAACTTCATCATTAAAAATGATGTTGCCCACACACCATCGTTTTTGAAAAATGATGAACAAAGTGACGGCACTCTAAAGGGGAAGTTCTATTCGCCTTGAGGTTGCTTTTGGCTGATTCCTTGTTAGTAAAAGACGATTCGTGCTTTTTTGTCTGTTACAGCGTGATGAATGTGCTTACTCAATTATGAATGGTAGTTTTACCTCCCGTCTCATAACTTGCTTCTGGGCATGTGTGGGTTTAAAACGTCGTTTTTGCCCACACACGATCATTTTTTTATGACACAAAAAATGACATTTTAAAAAATTGAAGCATGTTTTTGACGTTTTTCAGAAGACAAACGATCATTTTAAATGACGTTTTTAAAAATGTCATTTTTTTTTTCAGCACAAAAAGTGATCGTGTGTACGGGGCATGAGAGAAAATTCAAGATTTCCCCCAAGTCTCATCCATTGGTATTGTCTGTTTCATCCTCTGTTTCCCCGGCATGTTTGTGGGCATGTTGTGAACTCAGAGTGGTGTTTGTTGTGACATGTTATGTTTTTTATAGGCTTTTATCCCTGTTTCTACATAGCCAAGTCTATCGGAGCCTGGCTCGCTCTTATATGACCTGAGTGACCAGAGCATTACATGAAGTATCTGCTGAATTCCTGCCCACCAATGTCTTGAAGCTAAGCTTGGGGCACCGTCCATGACCCATCCAAGCACTTAACTCTTACAGCCCACCAGACATTTGAGTAGCTAAAAGCTATCTCTGGGTAAGCGTGAATTCAGGGGTTAATGAAGCCTTCCTCCTGGGATGATAAAAAGCAGTAATATATCTGTATATTTTCCCTGCAGTAGATTGTGCTTTCCACGAGTCCATCTGGAGATCTGTACTGTAAACAAGCTGTGAGTCAGGCCTTCTAAATATACCGATGCATAGCCAGCCTCTCAAAACTGGTCCAGCCACTGCTGCCATCCTATTGGTTGCTGGAGAGCTGGTTGCCATGTGCATATCTAGCTTTTTTTTTTCTTTATTATTTTTTCTTTTTAATTATCTGCTGCTGCCAGAGAACCCCCAGTGCCAGAACTTTGGCACATAGCGTTGGTGGGGGGAATAAAAGTTGGGTGAGGGAGAATGGGAATGGAGGCGACGAGGGAGATGATGGTGGCATTATTTGTGACCTGGGCTTAGTGGTCTTCGCCTGTTTGTATTACAATACACCACTTGGTTGTCAGGGTTGTGCTAGGACATCCGTTGATGAGCGCTTCTGCATAAATGTATGTGCCATCCAGAAATAAATAATCCTTTCATCAATAATAGCAGAAACAGTTTGCTGAATACATCACATTGTAATAATGAATCTCTACATGCGTCTATTCGGGTAGATTTCTGATTAAGATGGAACTAGATTTCTATTTTACAATCAACCTGGTGTGCAATGTAATGACAGGATCATGAACTTTGTACACTGGTAATAAATATGCTGTACGCCTTATACACTGATCATAAACACTGTGTACCGACACTGATATCTCTATATACACTGTGTACCGACACTGATATCTCTATATACACTGTGTACCGACACTGATATCTCTATATACACTGTGTACCGACACTGATATCTCTATATACACTGTGTACCGACACTGATATCTCTATACACTGTGTACCGACACTGATATCTCTATACACTGTGTACCGACACTGATATATCTATACACTGTGTACCGACACTGATATCTCTATACACTGTGTACCGACACTGATATCTCTATACACTGTGTACCGACACTGATATCTCTATACACTGATCATAAACACTGTGTACCGACACTGATATCTCTATACACTGTGTACCGACACTGATATCTCTATACACTGTGTACCGACACTGATATCTCTATACACTGATCATAAACACTGTGTACCGACACTGATATCTCTATACACTGTGTACTGTATAAAGATGACGAGTATCTCTATACACTAGAGCTGCACGATAAAGCGCGAAAAGATTCACTCCCCGCGATCTCCAGGCTGGATGACCCGCTTTTTTTTTTTTTTCTGACGTCGCCGGTCCCAGGTCAGTCATCAGTAGGGGTGCAACGGATCCTCATTGATCCGTACGGATCAGCACCTTCGGGTCAGGACACGGCGGTCCGGGGGCCTCCCTGTCCTAGCTCCCGGAGCAGCGGGCCATCTTGGTCCACCCAGCGCGGAGAATGCAGGCTGCTCCACGGAAGTGGATTGGCGGGCACTTGAGCTCATGGTGACTTGCTCCTCACAGCCCAGCGATGTGCTTTATGCTGCACCTTAAGGGATCCACACGAGGAGCCGCTGCCGCTGCCGCCGCCGCACCGCACGTCCTGCTGCCAGAGAGGAGGAGATCGGGGGGATCTGTATGGACTGAGCAGGGTGGGAGGGGGGATCTTTCACTAGACACAACACTCAATGACACTGATGGGATCTGATGATGAGTCCTTGCAGAATGCAGATGACAGTCAGACAGGCTATTAAAGGGGGGCATGTGAGCCTGTGAGAAGTGTACTTAAATACCGGCAACCAATGTCCCTTAAAATATATTATGAATATTACCACAGTCTGTGTCCGCTACCCATATTATGAATATTACCACAGTCAGCTACCCCAGACTCAGAGGTAGCTGACTGTGGTAATATTCATAATATGAGTAGCTGACACAGACTGTGGTAATATTCATAATATATTATAAGGGACAGTGGTTGCCGGTATTTTAAATCTACTCGTCTACAGCTGATTTTTCCTTTTTTAAATTTACCATTTTAAAGAATCGTGATCTTTGTTCTAAGCAAAAGAATCACGATTCTCATTTTCCCCAGAATCGTGCAGCTCTATACACTGTGCTCTGTATGAGGAGGATGACGAGTATCTCTATACACTGATAATGAACACTGTGCTCTGTATAATGATGACGAGTATCTCTATACACTGATAATGAGCACTGCTCTGTATAATGATGACGAGTATCTCCTATACACTGATAATGAACACTGTGCTCTATGGGGACTTTTTATACTCCAGGTATTAAAATGGTTCTGAAGCCTAAAGGTTTTTTACTTTAATGCATTCTATGCCCATTATATTTCCCTGAGCCCATTATTACCGATCCAGCGATGTGCATGAGAGCTCTCCCGGCTCTTTTCCCTCCTCACTGGGCAGATTGATAGCAGCGGGAGCCATTGGCTCCCTCTGCTGTCGGGTAAATGCTTTGAAAAGGAATTGGGGAGTGTTTAAAGGAGAAGTCCAGCCTCAGATTTTTAGGCTGGACTTCTTCTCTGGGTCACAGGAGTGCAATTCGTTTTGCACTCTTGTGACCCGTTTTCAGCGGAAATCAGTCTGACGTCCGCTCTCCGCTGACGTCACTGCCATCAGTCGAGGCAGCGCATCATCCTGACCCCAAGTCTGTATCTGCCAGCTGCCTCGATTGACGGTAGTCTTAGCGAGCCACTGAGACAGTCTCCCTCCACTCCTCCATAGCTCAGTGCTCCAGTGAGCGTGGAGAAGCATAGAGGAGAGATGCTGACAGTCGGCAGCTTTCCTCTTGGGGAGTAGTAAGAACCGACCCATTGGTTCGGTTCTCAGTGCAGAGACGGCGGGGGGACAGATGCAGCATTGGTCTGATGCTCCATCCACCTAGGTAAGTATGGTAAGAATAAAAAAAAACTGGAAACCCATCCTTCTCTTTTTTAATAAACACAGACAGGGAAGCTCAGGAGCGAGCCTGTGTGAGTGCCCCAATAGGAAGTGGCTTCTTATGGGGGCACTACTCGAAGAGCAGCCTGGAGCGCCACCAGGAGACCCCAGAAGCGGAGGATTGGGGCTACTCTGTGCAAGACCATTGCACAGCACAGGTAAGTATAACACGTTTTTATTTTATTAGATAAAAAAGGAACTTTTTTTTAATATAATTTAATTAAATTTGTAACGGTTATTTCCTTGCAGTCATATATCCAGGAACTTTTCCTAGGCTATAAACACAATCGCCATCCCCTCTGAATAGAGCAGGTCTAATCTGGTGTGGTGGGCTGGGTGTGAGATGGCTCTTTCCCCTGTGGTGTGGAGACTTGTATAGTGCCCATGTGTCATACTTCCAGGGGAAAACTCTTCATTAGTGGTTAGACCTCAGTCTCTCGCTGGCAGTCTCACTTCTTCCTGTTCTCTTCATGAATCTCTCACTCTTCTTCCTGTCTGCTATATCTGTACACTTGTTATCCAAGGTGAGCAGCCCAAATGTTTTTAGAAGGTCTATTTGCAGTTAATGTGACTCTCCTTGACCTGGGTGACGAGCATGTTACTCTGCAATGTATGTTCTAGCTGATGAATGCATACATTTTCTCCATGCGTTCTATTGGATGATCTCTATGATCCAAATGTCCAAATAATGATTGGAGGTTTCCAACTATTCAATCTAATTTCTCTTGCTATAAAAGATCATGATGGCGAAGCGGTTTTCAGTCATCACTTGGAGCACAATACAGAGAAAAATCTGTGAGTCACTAAATTCCAATTTTTGTTTTTTATCCAGCTGTATTTACAAGTGCAGTAATGTTTTACAACTTCTAACATCCAAGTGAAAGATCGATATAGCTGCTGTTTCGCCTTCCCCAGCACTTAGGTGCAAATGCCCCAATACACATACAGTAAGGAAAATAAGTATTTGAACACCCTGCTATTTTGCAAGTTCTCCCACTTGGAAATCATGGAGGGGTCTGAAATTGTCATCGTAGGTGCATGTCCACTGTGATAGACATAATCAAAATTTTTTTTCCCAGAAATCACAATTTATGATTTTTTAACTATTTATTTGTATGATACAGCTGCAAATAAGTATTTGAACACCTGTCTATCAGCTAGAATTCTGACCCTCAAAGACCTGTTAGTCTGCCTTTCAGGCTGGGTTCACACTACTACACTACTTTCATCCTACTTTGCTCTGTGTTCAATGTTTCCCTATGAGAGCGTCTTGTAGCGTCCTACACAAGTCGGTCCGACTTTGAAAATGCTCCCTGTACTACTTTTGGTCCTACATTAATCCTACTTCAGGCCCATTGAATATCATTGAAGTCGGACCAAAGTAGTATCCTGTTCATGAAAGTAGGATGGATGTAGGACCAATGTAGGATAAATGTAGGACCAATGTAGCAGAGCAAAGTAGGATGAAAGTAGTGTAGTAGTGTGAACCCAGCCTTAAATGTCCACCTCCACTCCATTTATTATCCTAAATTAGATGCACCTGTTTGAGGTCATTAGCTGCATAAAGACACCTGTCCACCCCATACAATCAGTAAGAATCCAACTACTAACATGGCCAAGACCAAAGAGCTGTCCAAAGACACTAGAGACAAAATTGTACACCTCCACAAGGCTGGAAAGGGCTACGGGGAAATTGCCAAGCAGCTTGGTGAAAAAAGGTCCACTGTTGGAGCAATCATTAGAAAATGGAAGAAGCTAAACATGACTGTCAATCTCCCTCAGACTTGGGGCTCCATGCAAAATCTCACCTCGTGGGGTCTCAATGATCCTAAGAAAGGTGAGAAATCGGCCCAGGACTACACGGGAGGAGCTGGTCAATGACCTGAAAAGAGCTGGGACCACCGTTTCCAAGGTTACTGTTGGTAATACACTAAGACGTCATGGTTTGAAATCATGCATGGCACGGAAGGTTCCGCTGCTTAAACCAGCACATGTCAAGGCCCGTCTTAAGTTTGCCAATGACCATTTGGATTATCCAGAGGAGTCATGGGAGAAAGTCATGTGGTCAGATGAGACCAAAATAGAACTTTTTGGTCATAATTCCACTAACCGTGTTTGGAGGAAGAAGAATGATGAGTACCATCCCAAGAACACCATCCCTACTGTGAAGCATGGGGGTGGTAGCATCATGCTTTGGGGGTGTTTTTCTACACATGGGACAGGGCGACTGCACTGTATTAAGGAGAGGATGACCGGGGCCATGTATTGCGAGATTTTGGGCAACAACCTCCTTCCCTCAGTTAGAGCTTTGAAGATGGGTCGAGGCTGGGTCTTCCAACATGACAATGACCCGAAGCACACAGCCAGGATAACCAAGGAGTGGCTCTGTAAGAAGCATATCAAGGTTCTGGCGTGGCCTAGCCAGTCTCCAGACCTAAACCCAATAGAGAATCTTTGGAGGGAGCTCAAACTCCGTGTTTCTCAGCGACAGCCCAGAAACCTGACTGATCTAGAGAAGATCTGTGTGGAGGAGTGGGCCAAAATCCCTCCTCCAGTGTGTGCAAACCTGGTGAAAAACTACAAGAAACGTTTGACCTCTGTAATTGCAAACAAAGGCTACTGTACCAAATATTAACATTGATTTTCTCAGGTGTTCAAATACTTATTTGCAGCTGTATCATACAAATAAATAGTTAAAAAAATCATACATTGTGATTTCTGGATTTTTTTTTTTTTTTAGATTATGTCTCTCACAGTGGACATGCACCTACGATAACAATTTCAGACCCCTCCATGATTTCCAAGTGGGAGAACTTGCAAAATAGCAGGGTGTTCAAATACTTATTTTCATCACTGTACTTCCCAATATTTTGAGATGGTAACGAGGGACACCTACTTGCAAATGTATGTAGGCATAGGACACGCCCCCTTTTTAAAGGAGAAATAACCCAAAAAAGTTAAAGTGGAGGTTCACTTGAAAAGTAAATTTTTAACATTAGATTGATGCTCATTTTGTCTAGGGGAATCGGGTAGTTTTTTTTTAAATCGAAGCACTACTTACCGTTTTAGAGAGCGATCTTCTCCGCTGCTTCCGGGTATGGGCTGCGGGACTGGGCTTTCCTATTTGATTGACAGGCTTCCGAGTCCCGACGGTCGCATACATCGCGTCACGATTTTCCGAAAGTAGCCAGAACGTCGGTGCGCAGGCGCCGTATAGAGCCGCACCGACGTTCGGCTTCTTTCGGCTACTCGTGACGCGATGTATGCGACCGTCGGAAGCCTGTCGGAAGACTGTCAATCAAATAGGAACGCCCAGTCCCGAAGACCATACCCTGAAGCGGCTGAGAAGATCGCTCTCTAAAACGGTAAGTACTCCGCTTTTGATTTAAAAAAAAAAAACACCGGATTCCCCTTGACAAAATGAGCCTCAATCTAATGTTAAAAAAAAAAATTCGGGTGAACTCCCGCTTTAATTAAATCCACAAGGACTTTTTTTTACCCACGTCTTTTCCTTTTTATTGGCTTTTAAAATTTACAAATGCAGCAATTTAGAAATTTGGATGAAAAGGTTTAGCACGGGAAGCACTTTTTGAAAGATAAAAAGTGCATTTTATATACAACTTTTATAGATCGGACCAAAACGAGGAACAAATCGGGGGCGAAGAGGGACATTGCTCCAAATCAGGGACAGTCCCTTCGAAATTTAGGCACAGTTGAGAGCTATGAATACCTGAAACTGATACCTTTCCCATTGCGATTTGAGCCCCTACAAAACGAATGGGCTCAAATCGCAGTGCAAAGAATTGCATATGATTTGAACAGGAAGGAATGTAGTGCAATTCCAGTCTGAATTGCATGTGGTTTCCTCCACCGCTCCTATGTGAACTCAGGCTTGTCATGGCGACTTCAGCTTGGGTTTACACAGGAGCGGTGTGGGAAACTGCATGCGATTCGGACAGGAATTGCTGTTCAAATCAAATGCGATTCTTTGCCGTGCGGTTTGAGCCCATTCATTTTGTATAAGCTCAAATTGCACCACAAAGGTATCGGTACTCTCTATCGGCAAGTATTTGACCGGAAGTGTCAGCATTCGTACTTGCCGGTAAAAAGGCTGGGCGCCTGTACTAGTGGGTTTTACTTTTATGTCTTGGATGGAGTTAGGGAAGAGTCACATTTTCTGTCAGGTTTTTTTTCTGAGCTGTGATACCTTTTTGGTATTATCCGACCAGAGCACCTTCTTTCACATGTTTGCTGTGTCCCCCACATGGCTTCTCACAAACTGCAAATGAGACTTATGGCTTTCTTTCAACAATAGCTTTCTTCTTGCCACTCTTCCATAAAGGCCAGATTTGAGTTGTCCTGTGGACAGATTCTCCCACCTGAGCTGTGGATCTCTGCAGCTCCTCTAGAGAACAATGGGCCTTTTGGCTGCTTCTCTGATTAATGCTCTCCTTGGCAGACCTGTCGTTTTAGCTGGACGGCCATGTCTTGGTAGGTTGCAGTTGTGCCATACTCTTTCCATTTGCAGATGATGGATTGAACAGTGCTCTGTGAGATGTGTACAGCTTGGGAGATTTTGATATAACCTAACTCTGCGTTTAAACTTTTAAACTTCTCAACTTTTATCCTTGACCTGTCTGGTGTGTTCCTTGGCTTTCATGATGCTGTTTATGCACTAAGTTTCCCTAACAAACCTCTAAGAGCCCATTCACACAGGGGCGACTCGTCAGGGGTGACAGCCGCCTGAAAAGTCGCATCTCGTTCTGTTCAATAGAACCATTCTAATAGGAGCGACGCAAGTCGCTCCGACTAAGAAAAAGGTTCTTATACGACTATGGGGGCGACTCGGGGCGACTTGCATTGACTTCTATACAGAAGTCATTTTGCAAGTCGCCTCTGATGTCGTCTTCATGTCGCTTTGCCGAGTCGCCCCCAAAGTCGTGCCGCCCCTGTGTGAGTGGGCTCTTAGGGCTTCACAGAATGGCTGTATTTTTATACTGAGATTAAATTACATACAGGTGGACTCTATTTACTAATTAGGTGCCTTCTGAAGGCAATTGGTTCCACTAGATTTTAGTTGGGGTATCAAAGTAAAGGGGGGCTGAATAAAAATGCACACCACGCTTTTTTCAGATATTTATTTGTAAAAATTTTGAAAAACCATTTATCATTTTTCTTTCACTTCACGATTATGTGCCACTTTGTGTTGGTCTATCACATACATTTTTTTTGGTTGTAACATGGCAAAATGTGGAACATTTCAAGGGGTATGAATACTTTTTCAACGCACTGTACCTAACCAGCTCAATAGTGAAATAATAGTTGTTCTTCCATCCTCGGACAAGTTGGTGAAGGCATTAAATATCTAGTGATTTCTGTAATTCTTTTGCGTTGTTATATTGTCTTTTTAGTTTGCATGTACTTCCTCTTTAAAGTTGAGTGGAGACCTTAATTATAAGTTGTGTGGTTGCTGAGGCAATCCTTACAACTTATGTAATAATGACTAACGAGTCCGTAAACAATCTGAACACTCATGAGGAACACGTAAAGGTCCATCCAGATGTTTGTGATTAGGAGGCTTCATGACTTTCTAGTCTATTTTTGACTCCCGATTGGACTTTTCAGCGACGTAGCAAGCATGCTCTCCAGTCAGTAAAGGGTTAATGGAGTCATGTTTTATTCTCCCACTGGGGTGTAAAGGGTGAATATCTAAGATCCTCCTTATAGAAGAGTAACACAGTATTTATGAGTTTGTATTTTGAATTTCCCGTGAGTGACGTGGTGCTGTGTCCTCCTGTGCTATAACAATAAACAGGAAGGAGTCCAGGCCGCAGCCTGTGATTACCTGCCCATAATTGCCTGAGCTGTGGGCACAGGCGGAAAGAGGGGGAGAGGAAGCCAGGAATAAGTGATCGGAAGTTTTTGGGCCACTTGTAGCTCCTTCAGGGAGGAAGGCAACCTGCAGTACTGTAGCTGATGTTGGAACAACAAGTCCCAGCAAGCTGTGGCAGCAACTGTAATGTCATGCTGGGGGTTGGTACTATCACAGGGCCGGAGAGCCCCAGGTCACCTAGCACAATGTGCATGGCAGACTGATTCCTGTGACTACTGCTTTTACCACTTGTCTGCATTCGTTTTCTTCTTTTTATACTTTTTTCCCCCCTGTTTTTTCATCTGGTAAACCTGTCAGTAAATCTGCTGTTTTTCAACATTCTGTAACAAGGACAACATATTTTACAGAGGTGCTTACAATGGGCAGTTTTTTTATTCTTTTTGTAAAGCATTTATCTGAAAAGGGGAATTTAATAACACACGTCATACTTTAACACAGAGCAGCCCCAATCCTCTACTGGGGTGTCCTGCCGGCGCTTCTGACCCCCCCCCCCCCCACCTCCACTGGATGCATTCAAAGCAAACCACTTGCTATGGTGACACTCTTGCCATGTCCTTCATGTGAAAGGATGAGAGAGCAGAGAGCTGCTGCTCTTGGGCACAGTGCTCGATAGAGATCAGTATAAGGGTGGTGAGGGAATTGCACATAGGTTTAACAGCTTTTATACCGGCAGTTTCACAGGGCGCAGTACAAGGGGTCCTTATCCGCCGGGGGAACTTTTTCGGCAAGACTCCGGGAATTGGAACCATCAACTGCGCATGCCCGGCAACTGCACACACGCTGCTGTGCCGGGAATCGCTGGGTGGTAGGGGTTGGTACTGGCAATTGTGCGCGCGCTGCTATCCCGGGACTCGGGCAAAGCCAATGGGCGCAGCTTAACCAGGAATCAATGGTGGAGGAAGGGATTGCATGCCGTGGCAGAAAGCAATACTTGGCTTGCGTGCCATCATAAACACAGCTGCGTACCATATCCGGCACACGTGACGGGGGTTGCTGACCCCTGAATTCGAAAGTTAAGAGGTTGAACAACGTACCGTATATCTGTATCGCAGTAAAGTCAACACTTTGGGAAGAATCCTTTTAACATCTTATGACCTGCACCTCTGTTACAGTTCGTTACTCCATATCAGGAATAGGGGGGAAAAAAAGAATTGCACAGCAAAACAACATTTCTACAACCAACCCAGAGGTAATAAGTATCTAATGGTTTCCCCCGTCGCTCCACCACACCCCATATGAGGAAGGAGGGGGAAAACCATGGTGACATAACTGACACCAGTATCCTCTGTCCCATTTATCATGGGATCAGTGTGGTCTAGAAATACCGACCACGTATTATAGCCTTCCCTTTAATGTTCTACTCGTTATAGATTTTATCACATCCATCTCCCTGGCGCTGCAGAGAGAGTATAAGGAAAGGTGTAAGCCAAGGAAAAGTGGGGGAAAAGAATAGAAAGAAAAGAGGATAGAATACCAAAGAGAGTGCACATCATAGTATGAGCTTGCCAAGCTCACAAGGGCTCAGACAAGTATTTAATCCTGGGTTCCCAGATCTTGTCAACCCTAGCTCGTTTGTCTTCTAGAATTGCCGAAAGGCATTCATTTACCTTGATCCGTGACAACTTGTTTTTTTACCAATGATTTGAGTAGATTCATTTAAGTGAATAAATGAAGTTGTAGATACGGATCCATAAGCGTTTCACTTTGGTGCAGGACCACCATATATATAATACTGTGCCTTCCATCCCGAAACCCTCAAACAAGAGAAAGGGGTCATTTTGACATACGCGGCAATTCTTGCTGGAACCATCTACAATCTAATCCATACTTTTTTTTTTTTTTTTTTTATAGTTGGCTTTGATGAATGATTTATGTATGATTTTGATGCACACTGTAACATTTTGGACCACATAGCTGTTTCTTGTTCCCTCTTCTTCATATATAACCATTTTACTGACTTGGAAGTCGGTACATTATAGATTTTAGAGATGTGGCCAGTGTGCTTGTCAAAGGACCTACACAAATACTCCATTGAGGTAGATGTGGTCACCTCGTCTCCTTTCAAATGTCTTCTAAAAAGTGATCTGCCACAGATCCCTCTTCAGAGATAGAAGTTTGTGTAAATGAGCCCTTATAATTTGTTTAGATTTGTGCTGGTTGTGGATTGAAAGAAACTGGTCTAGTCATTGCAGCTTCCAGTTCCATTCTTTTATAACGGTGGTCTCCAAACTGCAGGCCTTTGCTTGCCTTTATCCAGCCATTGGGGCACTATTCCTTGTGCTAACACCAATAATGGGGCATAATTCCTACCGCTGACCCCAAAAATGGCGCACTATCCCTCCCCCTAATATCAAAGATGGTGCATTGTTTACTCCAACTGATGCCAGGACAATTTCTGTCAACACTGGCTACAGTCTGGTGTTCTATTGAGAAATGCCCTCCGTCTAAAAATGCCCCAGATGGGTCTGCACATGCGTAGTAACAAACGGAACTCCAGCTGATATGATGATCAGCTGGCGTGACGTCAACAGTGCATGTGCAGAGCATCGGAGGCATTAGCCAACGTTATGCAAACAGCAGGGGAATGTAGTTGTCAGATTGAGCCTCACTGTTGCGGGGTGGGTTTTGTATGTGTTGCAACCCACCCTTAGAAACCCACCGTTCAATGAACCCGTCCTGCAACACAGACAAAACCCACTCTTCAGCACACGAAGAACCTGCCCTGCAACAGCGAGGCACAATCTGACAAGTACGGTCTCCCTCCGCTGTTTGCATAACTTTGAATACTGCCCGTTCAGTCCAAAAATGACTTGGACGATCCGCGCATGCGCTGCGTTTACGTCACGCCAGCTGATCAACATATTGGCTGGAGTGACGTTTATTACTGCACATTCGCAGGCTCATCGGGGGAATTTTTCAACGGGAGGCATTTCTCGATAGAACACCAGCCCGTCTGAAGGACAGTAAACTGGCCCTTTTTGTTTAGAGCAGGGGTCCTCAAACTTTTTAAACAGGGGGCCGGTTCACTGTCCCTCAGACCGTTAGAGGGCCGGACTATAAAAAAAAAAATATATGAACAATTTCCTATGCACACTGCACATATGTTATTTTGAAGTGAAAAAACAAAATAGGAACAAATACAATATTTAAAATGAAGAACACGCCATCATTGCAAGCCCCCCTCACCACCATTTCAAGCCCCTCACGATCATTGCAACCCTCCCCCTTCATCATTATAAGCCCCTCATTGCAAGCCCCCCCTCACGAACATTAATTGCAAACATATCATGATCATTGCAAGCCCCCCCACCTCACCATCATCATCATCCCCTAATTGCAAGCCCCCCTCGCCATCATCATTGTAAGCCCCTCATTGCAAGCCCCCCCCTCACAATCATTAATTGCAAGCCAATCAAGATCATTGCAAGCCCCCCATCATCATTACATCATCAGCCCCTCATTGCAACCCCCCCTCACCATCATTAGCCCCTCATTGCAACCCTCCCCCCCCCTCACCATTGTAAGCCCCTAATTGAAAGCCCCCCCCCCACCATCATCATCATCATTACATCATCATTTCATCATCAGCCCCCCTCACCATCATCATTAGCCCCCCCCCCCATCATCATCAGCCCCCCCACCACCATCATCATCATTACATCATCATTTCATCATCATCATCCCCCCTCACCATCGCAAGCCCTCACCTCACCATCGTAAGCCCCTCACAGCCTTACTCCTTACTGTGCCAAACTGCTGTCACGGTCCCGCTGTGTCACGGTCCTGCTGTCACGAAGCTCACAGTGTTGGTAACAGTTCTGGCGGGCTATGATAAATGTCCCACCCTCCTCCTCCTAGACCAGCTCGTGTGATAGACAGAACACTGGCTCTATCACACAAACTAGTCTAGGAGGAGGAGGGCGGGACATTTATCATAGCGCCAGAACTGTTAACACTGTGATCTCCGTGACACAGCGGGATCGCTGTGTTACAACCTGCCGTGTAACGGCGTTGCTTGTCAGGGTGGAGTGGGCCGGTTAAAAGTCCTCCGCGGGCCGTAGTTTGAGGACCCCTGGTTTAGAGGGATTTGAGACCCCTGATTTATAATGACCTACCTAAGTATATGCCTCTACCATGAATCTAATTTAATGGTTGTGATTGTATCTTTTTTTAGTTTCACTTTCAGGAGCTCGTTGTAGAATTCCCCAACTGTTCTATGACTGTCAATTGCTATGTATATGTGTATACATCTTTCCAGCTTCCTATGTAAATAAGTTGATACGCAAATATGAGCTAAAGGAAACCCAGTCTGATCTGTTCCACTTGAAATGTACAGTCCAAACAAAAAAAAGAGAAGCGTGGTTTAATTATAGCTTATCAGTCTGTTCTTATATTTATCTTCCTCTTTGAATTCTTTATCACTCAGCTTTTCCACTCTGTGTATACCTTTTTTTTATTTATTTATTTTTTACTCTAGGAAAGCCGAGACCAGTGTGCGCGTGTATGTTAATTTACAGTGTGCCCGTGAATAAATATTACACACACACACGCATTTTTGGAAATATTTTATTATATCTTGTCATGTGACAATACTGAAGAAATTACACTTTGCTACCATGTAAAGTAGTGAGTGTACATCTTGTATTACAGTGTAAATTTGGTGTCCCCTCAAAATAACTCAACACACAGCAATTAATGTCTAAACCGCTGGCAACAAAAGTGAGTACACCCCTAAGTGAAAATGTACAAATTGGGCCAAAAGTGTCAATATTTTGTGTGGGGTTACCATTATTTTCCAGCACTGCCTTAACCCACTTAGGCATGGAGTATACCAGAGCTTCACAGGTTGCCACTGGAGTCCTCTTCCACTCCTCCATGATGACATCACAGAGCTGGTAGATGTTGGAGTTCTTGCGCTCCTCCACCTTTGATTTGAGGATGCCCCACAGATGCTCGATAGGGTTTAGGTGTGGTGACATGCTTGGCCAGTCCATCACCTTTACCCTCAGCTTGATTAGCAAGGCAGTGGTCATCTTGGAGGTGTGTGTGGGGTCGTTATGTTGGAATACTGCCCTGCGGCCCAGTCTCCGACGGGAGGGGATCATGCTCTGCTTCAGTATGTCACAGTGCGTGTTGGTATTCATGGTTCCCACAAGAACTGTACCTCCCCAGTGCCAGCAGCACTCGTGCAGCCCCAGATCATGACACTCCCACCACCATGCTTGACTATAGGCAAGACACACTTGTCTTTGTACTCCTCACCTGGTTGCCACCTCACACGCTTGACACCATCTGAACCAAATACGTTTATCTTGGTCTCATCAGACCACAGGAGATGATTCCAGTAATGCGTGTCCTTAGTCTTCAGCAAACTGTGGACTTTCTTGTGCATCGTGCTTAGAAGAGGCTTCCTTCTGGGATGACAGCCATGCAGACCAATTTGATGCAGTGTGCGGTGTATGGTCTGAGCACTGACTCTGACTCTCCAACCCTTCAACCCCTACAGCACTGCTGACAGCATTCATACGTCTATTTTCCAAAGACAACCTCTGGATATGATGTTGAGCATTTGCACTCAACTTCTTTGGTTGACCATGGCCAAGCCTGTTCTGAGTGGAACCTGTCCTGATCTACCCCTGTATGTTCTTGGCCACAATGCTGCAGCTCAGTTTCAGGGTCTTGCCAATCTTCTTATAGCCTAGGTTGTTTATGTAGAGCAACAATTTGTTTTTTCAGATCCTCAGAGTTTTGTGCCATAAGGTGCCATGTTGAACTTCCAGTGACATGTATGAGAGAGTGAGAGCAATAATGCTAAATTTGAATGCGTTTAAAGGAGGTGAAACAGGCCATTATAAGGCTTAAAAAATGAAACCACTCCTTCAGAGAGATGGCAGTAACATTAGGAGTGGCCAAATCAACAGTTTGGTACATGCTGAGGAAAGAAGAACGCACTGGTGAGCACAGCAACATAAAAAGGCCTGGATGTCCACAGAAGAGAACAGCGGTAGATGATCGCAAGATCCTCTCTATGGTAAAGAGAAAACCATTTACAACATCCAGACAAGTGAAGGACACTCCATGAGGTGGGCATATCATTGACAAAGTCTACAATCAAGAGAAGACTTTACAAGTGCAAATACAGAGGGTTCACCACAAGGTACAAACCTTTCATAAGCTTGAAGAATAGAAAACCCAGATTAGACTTAAAAAGCCAGACCAGTTCTGGAAAAGCATTCTTTGGACGGATGAAACTAAGATTAATCTTTACCAGAATGACGGGAAGAAAAAAGTGTGGAGGAGGCTTGGAACAGCTCATGATCCAAATCCCACAACATCATCTATAAAACATGGTGGAGGCAGTGTAATGGCATGGGCATGCATGGCTTCCAGTGGCACTGGGTCATTGGTGTTTATTGATAAGACATAAGCAGTCAGATGAATTCTACAGTGTTTAGAGATATACTGTTAGCCCAGATTCAGACAAATGTAGCAAAGTTGATTGGATGGCGCTTCACAGTACAGATGGACAATGAACCAAAACACACTGCAAAAGCAACCCAGGAGCTTTTGAAGGAAAATAAGTGGAATATTCTGCAATGGCCAAGTCAATCACCTGATTTCAACCCACTTGAGCATGCATTTCACTTGCTGAAGGCAAAACTAAGGGCAGAAAGACCCACAAAGAACAACTGAAGACGGCTGCCGTTAGAGCCTGGCAAAGCATAAGAAGGGAGGAAACCCAGACTTTGGTAATGTCCATAAGTTCCAGACCTAAGGCAGTCATTGCCGGTAAAGGCTTCTCAACAAAATAAATATGAACCTTTTTATTTATGATTATATTCATTTGTCCAATTACATTTTAGCCCCTGCAAATGGGGGGGGGGGGGGAGTGTAAAAAATTTGTACTTGATATTTATGTTCAACCCCTTGAATTAAAGCTGAAAGTCTGCACTTCAATTTCATTTGGATTTAGATTTATTCTGGTGGCCTTCAGAGCCAAAAGTATGAAAATGTGTGCCTGTGTGTATAATGCAAAGGGATTATAGCACAGTGAGTATACACTTAATTTATTATGGTGTGGTGCCAACAGGGTAAACTCGCTGCTTAAATTTTGGTCGATTCAGCAAAAATCGGACACAATTCCAGCAGCCAATGGCCAACTTTTAGGCTGCATTCACACCTGAGTGTAGGTCGTTCGGTAGTTTTTTACGGCGTTTTGTCGCACGTATTCATGCTTATTTGCGCGTTTGCATACAGCATCGTCCGACATTTTTGTACTTCGACTTTTTTTATTTTAGCCAATAGGAAAAATGATCATCTTTTCATTACTTGTTGCTATGTTGGTAGATTTTATTTATCTTCTGCCTGGGTGAAATGTTCTATTGATTAAAGCGACAAAACGCCCGTAGTAAACGCTCGTTGTCGCGCTAGTCGCTTGAATCGAGTGTTTCCATTACTTTCTATGGGAAATAAACGCTCAAACGCCCAAACCGCCCGATTCGCGTGTCAAAGGGTCCGGAACTTGTTTGAGCGTCAGGCGTTTTGGAGTGGAGATGTGAACCATCTCCATAGGGAATAATGTATTTTTTCCCCTCTAGCGTTTTTGAGCGTTGCGCTTCAGGCGACAAAACGCTCAGGTGTGAATGGAACCTTAGTCCTGCATTAGTCTAGCTGTTCCACGAGACTGATTTATTGGCCAGTACTCATGGTGGACAAGGGGATGGCATGTAACGTTAACAAAGGGAAACTAAATCAGAGAGGAGCTCAAAGGCTTTTCCGGCGAATAAATGTAACCCAATTGGTAGAACAGCTTTACAGTAGTTATTAAAGATTTATTTTGCTCAGTTTTGGTTTTGCATTGCATGTTCTTTCTTCTGGATACATGTATGGACCCAAATGGTTTTATTTTTTTTTTTTTTTTTTTTTCTAGGAATCCGTTTAAAGCCGGTCCAAAAAAGCAGATTGTCCCGAAAACAGTAAGTAACAAAATGGTCTAAGATTGAAGAAGAACTCCATTCATTGCAGCCACAGGTCCACACTAGTTCACTGAAGCTGTATTTAAAACAAGGCATGCAGAGAGCAAAAGGCTAGTCCTAATTATCGCTTGGGTTCTCCCTGCATCTGATTGTTTCATAATTACTGACTTACCATGTCTTATTCTGTACTGTGTCCCTGTTTGGAGGTGGGCATCTTGGTAGAGGCAGGGCTTTGCTTCCTCATGTCAAAGCCTCCAGCAAGGAGAACAGTGGGCAGCACAGAAACAACATAACCAAATCTCACTCCGAATCACCCCCCCGCCCCCACATATCCGCACATGCGTCGGGGGCACCTACGCATGAAATCGTTGCTTGTGATACACACATTACATATCGCCATGCACGCCAGAGGAAGAGCAATAATTCCAACACAAGACCTCCTCTGTAACAGTAAACTGACGCTTTTGAAGTGTCGCTTATAGAAAATATAGGGTACTGAAGTTTGTCGCCATTTCACGGGCGCACACAAATTTAAGGTTGGACATGTTTTGGTATCTATATTTTGCCAAACATTTGGGTAGTTTATTGCCTTTGTTTGCCCTAAAATTCACTTCACTGTGTCTTTTACAGGAATTTTGTGTTCTCCTAGACCTTTGCGGTAAAGATGTGAGACAAAAAAAATTGGAACTACCACAATTTTTTATTCTCTAGGGCAGTGATGGGGGACCTTGGCACCCCAGATGTTTTGGAACTACATTTCCCATGATGTTCTACTACACTGTGCATGAGCATCATGGGAAATGTAGTTCCAAAACATCTGGGGCACCAAGGTCCCCCATCACTGCTCTAGGGCAGTGGTCATCAACCCTGCCCTAGATGGCCCACTAACAGGCCAGGTTTTATGTATTACCTTGGGGAGATGCAGATTAGAATACTGCAATCACTGAGCAGCAAATGATATCACCTGTGATGTATTTCAGTTATCTTGCAAACCTGGCCTGTTGGTGGGCCCTGTAGGGCAGGGTTGATGACCACTGCTCCAGGGTGTCTGCTTTCAGTAATATTTATAATGTTTGGGGGTTTTGTGTAATCTTCAGGTTGAAAAGTATTTTTTAAAACGTGTGCAAAAACAGCTCTGGCAGTGAAAATGTTAAAGTGGTTGTAAACTCTTATCCAGTGAAATCACTGGATTCCGTGATATACAGAGATTAAACAAATCCTCCTACATAAGTTTTTTACCTGTTTATCTGCAGCCCTCTCTTTACACCTGTTCAAAGGCTAGAATTTTTTAAGCTGATTGGAGGAAAGGGAACCCCCCCCCCCCCCTTCACACAGGCACAGAGTTGAGGCTGTCAATCAGCTAGAGATCCCTTCCCTGTCACCTTTTTCTTGGTGTCAGGAAAATGACACTTGGTGCTCTTAATTGGGACAAGTACACACTATTGAGGGATATGTTTTCTTCATATTTCATGTCACAACATCTTGTCTACCAAGGTGCATTTATAAACAGCATGGCAGACAAGTGGTTAAATCAAGCTCATGGCTGATGCTGCAGCTGTGAGATTGGTTACCGGCTTTAGGGCCCAGTGCTGTACTTTCCGATAAAATCTGATGGGCTCCAAGACCACCCAATGGGGCTGTCAAAGTGTGTACCAGCACCCCCCCCCCCCTCCTTAAGAGCGTGTGATTGCAATAAAAAAAAAAAAGAGAAAATAATTAAAACATATTTTTAAGGCACCCCTGTAACACCCATACACACCCCATATAAAAAAGCACATTCATTAATGAATTATTTAGTCACAAAAAAACTGTAGTTACTCTTCAAGTTGCAAAAGCAGCAGACAATGATGTACACATTACATGGCTGCAATGTTTTCCATTGTACGCAGCAAAAATAATCTCCTTTTCAACTAAATGGGGCTGCACTTTATCTACGTGTAACAATGCGCAGTGCATGTGGTTTCGGTGGGTTTTTAGGGGTTAGATGGTGACGAGGAGGTCACATTATGCCTCCTCATGGTCTGTCAGACTCCCTCTGAAAAGTGATCCACCTCGGATCACTCTTCAGAGGGTGACACCAGTGTAAACGAGCCTGTATAGATTATCACATTTTGTTTTCTCACTTTTGAACTTGTTTTCGGCCTCCTGCTACTCATTTATTGCAAGCAACCCTTGAATTCCTAATCTACTGGGACTTATTTTTCATACATGTGTTTGTGTGTCTGTTCAATAAGCAACTGCTGCCTGTTGGTTCCTCAGACCGCGTTTTGCTGTGTGAGCTGCATGCCTACTCTCCGCTATATAGTGTGGGAAGCTGATGATGTGTGTTTTGGGATCTTGCTCCAATATTTTACAAAGCCCGCATTGTGTGTGACTGTGTACCTCTGCACCCACAGGATTAGCATAAATTCCACCTTGTTTTACAAAGAGTGGGTGGGAGCAGCTATGACATCATGGACACACAGATTAGGCTGCTTTTCTAAAAGCGACTTCATTCGTACCTGTCATTGCAATGTTCTGCTTTCCACAGCCCGAGTGTCAGGGACCAGGGGAAGGGCGCAGTCATGGAAAATGGATATTCTGCAACTTCCTTGCTAAAACACACGCAGGATTTCTATTGTAAAGATGTCAATACAATACATAATTGTCTCAGGGTTGACAGACTTTATTATGGAATTTACTACATTAAAAGATGAACTTTAACCACTTCAGCCCCGGAAGGATTTTCCCCCTTAATGACCAGGCATTTTTTTGTGATACGGCGCTGCCGTCACTTTAACTAACAATTGCGCGGTTGTGCGATGTTGTATCCAAACAATATGGACGTCCTTTATTTTCCCACAATTCGAGCTTTCTTTTGGTGGTATTCGATCACCTCTGCGTTTTTTTTTTTTTTGTTTTTTTTTTGCGCTATAAACAAAAGAATACAGACAATTTTGGGGAAAAAAAAATGTTTTTGCTATAATACATATCCCATAAAAAAAAATAAAAAAATAAAAAAAATGATTCATCAGTTTAGGCCGATATATATTCTTCTACATTATTTATTTATTTTTATCACAAAAGGCATATTTTGATTGGTTTGTGCAAAACGTATCGCGTCTGCAAACTATGGGATAGATTTAGGGACTTTTATTTTGATTTGTTTTTAGTAGTAATCGGCTATTTTTTTATTTTATTTTTTGCAGAACTGCGACATTGCCGCAGACAAATCTGACCCCAAATGACACTTTTTGGGGGCCAGTGACCTTATTACATTGATCAGTGCTATAAAAATGTATTGATCAATGTAAAAATGACACTGGTAGGGAAGGGGTTAACCAGGGGGCGATCAAGGGGTTAGCTGTGTTCCCTGGGTGTGTTCTAACTGTAGGGGGGATGGGCTTCCTGGGACATGACCGAGATCACTGTTTCTGAAGACTGGGAACAGTAGATCTCTGTCATGTCATCTGTCAGAATGGGGATCCTTGTTTACAAAGGCAGATACCCATTCTGCCTCTGTACTAAGAGATCGCGGGTCGCCGATGAACATTTGACCCACGGGCACGCTCCCAGCTACAGCGATTTACGCGAAAGCGCCAACCTGCTACCGTACAATGTGAAAAAAAGTCCATCTCATGGAAACTGTTGATTTTTTCCAAACTGGTTGAACATGCAAACATTAGATATTGAATCATTTAGTCCCTACAGAGAAAGGTGATATACCTGAACAAATGACACATGAACAGTGTTACTTTTCATGATCTAAATCGGAGGTGTCAAGCACAAGGCCTGCGGGCCGAATCCGGCCCTCCAGGCCAATTCATATGGCCCTCGCACTTCTCCTGCAGCTGCAGGAGAGCTCCAGCCCTCCTCTGGTCCTCCTCTAGACCCTTAATTTTTGCTTTCAAACAATGCATCCAGCTTCTTCCCAGCAGCAGCATAAGGTAAGGGGGGTGCACTGTGATGTAAGGGAGAGTGGGGGACTCAACTTCTCATGGTGGGGTGGCTGTTGACATCTAAGATATGGGGAGGGGATGCGCTGCACATCTAATCTTACAGATACAACCGGCCCTTTTGAGGGCAATTATAATGCTCATGCGGCCCACGATAAAATTGTTTGACACCCCTGGTCTAAATGAACAAAATTGCGATGCTTGTTGCTAGAGCGCAACATATCCTTTACCGATCCCTTCACTATCTGTATTAGGTAAGCACATAGATTGTTGTGTTCTAATGTTGTAAAGATATGCATTTTTTATTTTTTATAATGGTGTACAGTATAACCCAAGTCTGGATTCTACCTCTTGGAACTATAAGTGTGGATTGTATTGTCATGCAATGTTAATAATTGTCAACCTGCTGTTTTCATTAGTTGTTCAATAAAACACTTTCTGTTTTTTAACAAAATTGTGGATTTGCATTTTGAAAAAAGCACACCCCTACATTTATCATCACTTCAAATTTAAATTCTATATTTTATTTTAAACTATATAGATAGAGATTACTATAGAGCGATATATATATATCTCTCATTTCAATTGCATGCACATCTCAAAATATAACATACCACAGTTCGATTCTAATTTGCAATAAGTATACAAAGCCTTAAGAATCACTTCAAATTCATTCTACTAGATTCAAGTGTGCCAGGTTAGGTGCCAAGGAGTAGGTGGCATGTGTCTTATTTAACCTTAAGTCTGCCCTATAGTAGTTTTACTTCTACAGAGCGACAGCTCATATATATATATATATATATATATATATATATATATATATATATATATATATATATATATATATATATATATACATACATACATACATACATACATACATACATACATACATACATACATACATACATACATACATACATACATACATACATACATACATACATACATACATAGTGTGTGTGTGTGATCCAACACCTCCAGGTAAGGAGTGCATATGCCCGCCGGTGGTGGCTCACTTCCACTGTAATTACAAACAGCGGAAGTCAGTCGACGGGTGCAGGGTCATTTATGTCCTCCAGCCCCCACCGATCGTCGGGCTGAGACACAGAACTGCGATCTGCTCATGTAAACAAGGCAGTTTGCTGTTCTGACAGGAGGTAAGGGATGTAGTTTGTGTCCCTGCAAAGCAGGGAATAAATGCCATCTCTTCCCCCTAGTAAAAGCACCTCGCACAGCATAGTAAAACACTGGTTAGGCACACAGTTAACTTTTTGAGCGCCGCTGATGTTAACCCCCGTCCCAGCCAGTGTCATTAGTACAGTTACCGTGTATATTTTTGGCACTGATCACTGTATTGGTGTCATTGGTGCCCAAAAAGTGTTGGTGTCAGAATATCTGCCTCAATATCGCAGTCTTGCTATAAATTGCTGATTACCGCCATTACTGGTAAAAAATAAATAAAAACAAATAAAATGATCCCATAGTTTGCAAACGTTATAACATTTACACAAACCAATCCCAAATCTGCTTTGCCAAAAATATGTAGCAGATTACAAATTTGCCTACATTTATGAAGAAATGTTTTTTTATTTTTATTTTTTTATTTGATATGTTTTATAGCCGAAAGTAAAAAAAAATATTATTTATAATTTTCAAAATTGTTAGTATTTTTTTTGTTGAATCAAAACCACACAGGTGATCAAATACCATCAAAAGAAAGCTCTATTAGTGGTTTAGATACATTTTATTTGGGTACAGCGTTGCACGCCCAGCGCAATGGTCCGTTAAAATAACGCAGTGCAGAATCACAAAAAAATTGACTGGTCATGGAAATCTTCCCGAAGGTCAAGTGGTTAAACCTCAAGCATATAGGGTCTGGTGTTTTCTTTGCTGTTGACATGTATGGTGTCTTCATGCCAGGATCACAAGAGCTTTCTAAGGCCCCCCAGAAAGAAAGCTGTAGATGTCTTAAGGGCACACTGCATCTCAAAGAAGCGGCTCCTACAGGCTTTGAGCTCTTTTGAGCTTTCATTTTTTCTTCCTGGAAACTCCCCTCCATGTTGGCCAATGTGTCCATGCACACTATGGCTTTTTCAGAGGCATGATCTTACAGGCATAGGTGTCACTGCTGCGAGACACTACAGAGCTGGAGACGCAGTGAAGCCGGAGACACAGTGAGTAACATTACCTGTGATTAGAGTTACCATTAAAAGTCCCCAGTACAGTTCTCAGATCAGCAGATGACCTTCATCAAGAGCACCTAAGTTGGCTGATCAGAACTCCCCCAGATCTGCTACTGATCCCATCCCATCCCTCCCAGTACTGCCACTCATCCCAACTTCCCGCCAGCACAGCCACTCATCCCTTTCCCCCCCACACCCCCCACCAAGGAGTAAGAGAAAGAATAAAAAATAGAGAATACATGGAATGGAGAGAAAAAGAGGAGGGGGGGGGGCAAAGAAAAAGGGAGAGAAAGAATAAGAGGAAGAACAAAAAAGATGGCTAGAGAGAGGGATGGGGGAAAAAAAACAAGAAGTTATTATGGAGAGCGATAAAAGGGAAAGAAAGGAGACGAGAGAGTGGTGCATCCCAAAATGTACCATAAGGTTTTTTTTTTTTTTTACTGTTCGAGTGGAAGGGACTCAGGGAGCACTAAATGTCTGTGGATTAAGGGCGCAAATCACTTGTCTTGCCTTGGGTGCTCACAACCCACGCTAGGAAAATAATTTTACTGTTAGGGGTCCCCACAACTTGGGAAATTTTATCAAGGGGTCACGGCACTAGAAAGGTTGAGAACCACTGCCTTAGAGTCTGGCAAGTGATTTTATAAAGCTTGCCAAAAAATTGAATATAGATGTTTGGGTAAATTTTTTATGTAAATAACCTGATGTTTTGTGATGAAAATGGGTGTTGTACTGTTGGAAGTGTCACTTTAATTGGACATAATTGTAATTGGACATTAATGTTTCTTCTCTGGTTTCAGGTAGAAAGGGACTTTGAACGGGAATATGGCAAGCTCCAACAGTAAGTTGCCTATTTATACCGGTCATTGGCTCAATTCAAAGACCAAGACGATAAAGATCCTTATTGTGATTTATCCTCTTTTGTGTAAAAACGGAATTAAACACATCAATTTAACTGCTTCCCATAGGCGTGCGCACAGGGTGTGCCAGGTGTGCCCAGGCACACCATAATCACTCCCTGCAGTGTAGATTCCCCCTGCTGCTCGGTGTCCCCTCCCACAGCATGGCTGGCTTCCCTCCTCTCTTATTGGCTACTGCAGTGGGCACATATAGATGATATTTTAGGATGAGTGGGGGAAGGGGTAATGTCCTTTACCAGCCCCTACCTTTTCTAAATGAACATAGTGAGAGATCGATACCATGTTTTTGAGCTTTCAGGTGCACCCCCTAATGCAACAGGCTGCGCACACCTATGCTGCTTCCCAAAATGGTTACATACAAGGCATGAAGTGAAGGATGACTGTCAGTCACTTGTGCTCTTAGCTGAAGTGTCATGCTGTCAAATGGTTGGTGTCATAGTTAATCACATGTGCAGCACCTTTTGGCGTTGCCACTGTCCTGTTTCAATTATATCATGAAAGTTATTACAGGTGTTTATCTTATCTGATGCATTGTATTGTTTTATTGTATATACCATCAATGCTTTCCTCCCCCACAAATCTTACACACGCGACACTATAACATGTTAACCATTATTTTTCCTTCTGTATCTCATAGGCTAGAAGACCAGACCAAAAAGCTGCAAAAAGACATGAAGAAAAGCATAGAGGCTGATTTAGGTATCGGTATCTTTCCTGTTCCTTTTGTTTAGCTCCCATCCACTAATAACTTTTATATGCCTGGTCCTATGGGCTTCAATAGGAAAATGCAGCCTGCTTTTCGCATCATTTTGAGAAACTTGCGAGACCATTCAGAAGGGAAGTTGACTTGCAAGTTGATCTCTTTGAATGAGAGAAAATGCTGGACAGCCTCACTCCAAAAATTAGCCTTTATTCTTGGAATTTGTATAAAAAAATACAAGCCACAGCAGAACACAGGACAAAAGAGCTGACGCGTTTCACACTAACAGTACTTAATCATGGCTATGAGTAAGCACTGTTAGTGTGAAACGTGTCATCTCCCCCTTGGTGCTTTTTTTCAGTGTCTGACCTTGAGCAAGAATGCATTTAGTGAAGTCTAAAGTACTTGTTCAGTGACTGCGACTTTATTAATCCCTGTTGGATTAGCAGCCAGACAAGTAGCATTTTCAGATTAAGAGGAGTGCAGTGGCAGTCTCAACATTTTCTCTCAGCACTGGTTTCCTCTAAAACTTAAGTACTCTATTCATGGGTAGTTTCATATTAATGTATTTCTTTCCTTACCAGCCATGTCCAAGTCGGCTGTCAGGATCTCCTCCGACCTATTAGGGAACCCCTTGTGTGAACCAGATGCAGATTTTCTAGGAATGGTGACCGCACTGGACACAGCAATGAAACGTATGGATGCATTTAATCAGGAAAAGGTATTTGTGACATTAGCTATGTATGTATATTTGATCCCCTGCTGATTTTGTATGTTTGCCCACTGGCAAAGAAATGATCAGTCTATAATTTTAATGATAGGTTTATTTTTTTAACAAAAATATCTAGAAAATCGCATTTCAGAAAGTTATAAATTGATTTGCATTTTAATGAGCAAAATAAGTATTTGACCTCTTCACAAAACATGACTTGGTGCTTTGTGGCAAAACCCTTGTTGGCGATCAGAGGTCACATGTAGGGCTGCAACTAACGATCATTTTCATAATCGATTAGTTGACCGATTATTGTTTCGATTAATTGGATTATAGCCTTAAAAAAAAAAATAGAATTTTTTTATTTTTTTTGAGCCAATTTGTTGTTGGGCAGATTACAAAACACAAATTGCCGCAAAAACACATTACATGTTTTTTTGCAGCTTCTCCATTGAAGTATATTGAACCAACAAAAAAAAATAGCACTATTTTGCGTTAAAAAGTCCTCGCCCTTTCCAAATACGCAGCAGCTGGATAAAAAATCATGGATGTGAACGTGTCCCATAGGAAAACATGTAAATTAACTGTAGTGTTTCTGCAAAAAGCACCAAAAAACAGAGGTGTGACCCCAGGCCTGAGATATTTAATAACCTAATGGTGTTAAAAGTACAAAAAGAGTAAATAATCGCTATTGTAAGGGGTTCATTTTTTTACTGTGGGACAGTGAAAGTAATATTTACAGTAGCGATTTGCTTTTTTGTACTATAAAGGGCTAAATTTAGTTTTTTTTAACCCCATTATGTTACTGGCCGATTAATCGATTAATTTCATAATCGATTAGTTGTCGATTAATGGATTAGTTGTTTCGGCCCTAGTCAGATGTTTCTTGAAGTTGGCCACCAGGTTGGCACACATCTCAGGAGGGATTTTGTCCCATTCCTCTTTGTAGATCCTCTCCAAATCATTAAGGTTTCTAGACTGACGTTCGGTAACTCGAACCTTCAGTTCCCTCCACATATTTTCTATGGGATTAAGGTCTGGAGACTTAAGCCACTCCTTTGTTGCCTTGGCTGTGTTTTTTGGGTCATTGTCATGCCCAGCCACAACACATTTTCAATGCCCTGTCTGAGGGAAGGAGATTCTCAACCAAGATTTGATGGTACATGGCCCCGTCCATCGTCTTTGTCCTGTCCCCTTAGTAGAAAAACTCCCCCAAAGCATAATGTTTCCACCTCCATGTTTGACGGTGGGGATGGTGTTCTTGGAGGCATAGGCAGCATTACTCCTCCAAAGAAGGTGAATTTATAACTTTTTTTTCTGAATATTTTTGTTATCCTGTCTCTCACTGTCAAAGTAAACCTACCATTAAAATTATAGACTGATCATTTCTTTGTTAGGGGGCAAACATACAAAATCAGCAGGGATTAAATACTTTTTCCCCTCACTATCCACCCAAAATCAATGTAACTTTAACACTCTAATGTTCTTGGTACAGGTTAACCAAATTCAGAAGACTGTGATGGATCCTTTGAAGAGGTTAGAAATAGTCCATGTGAAATCCATATTACTGCTTTAGAATGGCAGCAATGCAGTTGGCATGTAATTAATGTGTTAGTCAACATTTATGAGTTACAACATTATTTAAAACGGTGCTATTTGTTTTACTCATTCAGAAGGCTTAAAGTGGTTGTAAACCCATATTGACAAAAAAGAAAAACAAACAAACGCTTGCAAGACAAAGGCATAATATAATGAGCTAGTATGCACGGCATACTAGATCATTATGTAATACTCACCTGAGATCGAAGCCCTCGCTGCGTTGCCCATACACAGCACCGGCCACCGACATCACTCCCTGAGTTACTTCCAGGTATTGCTGGCTCTGGCGGAGTGATTGGCCGGAGCTGCGATGACATCACTCATGCGTGCCGGAGCTGGCGGTAACGGCACAGTCTAACTGAAGCAACGGCACGACGTGCCGTTGCTTCAGTGCGCATGTGCCAAAGACTTTGGCCCATGCAGATACAGGGGATATCTCCTAAACCATGCAGGTTTAGGAGATATCCAGGGTAGCTACAGGTAAGCCTTAATATAGGCTTACCTATAGCATAAAGTGGTTTGTAAGGGTTTCCAACCACTTTAAAGTTTACTCCCAGTTTAGCTAAGAGAAACTCTATCACTTCTAGGTGATATACAGTTGTGTTCAAAATGGCAGTCTAACGTCACTAATCAGATCAATCGCTGTTTTTGGTATAAATTCTATTTCTACATGGAAAATCATTTACTCTTAGGTGTGGTAGAGTAATAGAAAACCAACAGTCATGACATGAATGCTGCCTGATTCTGTGTAATTGAATCATTAATTGAAAGGGGTGTTTCAAAATAATATCAGTGTGGAGTTCAATTAGTGAGGCCATTTAGTCTGTGATAAAACGGGTGTCAAACGGGTGGCCCTTATTTAACCACTTGCCGACCGCCGCACGTCAATATACGTCGGCAGAATGGCACGGGCAGGCAAATGGGCGTACCTGTACGTCCCTTTTAAATTTGCCGCCCAGCAGGCGCCGCGTGCCTCGTGAGTGTGCCCACGGGTCCTGGGAACTCTATGTTCCTGGGCGGCCCGCGATTTCGGTCGGCAAAGGCAGAACAGGGGGATCACTTTGTAAACAAGGCATTCCCCTGTTCTGCCTAGTGACATGTCAGGGATTTACTTGTGATCGGGAACAGTGATCCCTGACGTGTCACTGGTAGCTCCCCCCCCCCCCCCCCCTAACATTTAGAATCACTCCCTAGGACACACTTGACCCCTTCAGCGCCCCCTTGTGGTTAACCCCTTCATTGCCTGTGTCGTTTTTACAGTAATCGGTGCATTTTTATAGCGCTGATCGCTGTAAAAATGACTGGTGTAAAAATGTCCGCCATAAAGTCGCAGTCACGATAAAAATCGCAGATCATCGCCATTACTAGTAAAAAAAAATATATAAATAAAAATGCCATAAAACGATGCCCTATTTTTTAGACGCTATAACTTTTGTGCAAACCAATCAATATATGCTTATCGCAATTTTTTTTTTTTTTACAAAAAATATGTAGAATACATATCGGCCTAAACTGAGAAAGTTGCTTAAAAAAAAAAAATGGGGATATTTACTATAGCGGAAAGTACTATATATATATATATATATATATATATATATATATATATATATATATATATATATATATATATATATATATATATATATATATATATATATATATATATATATATATATATATATATATATATATATACATACAATTGTATATAGCGCAGAAAATAAAAACCGCAGAAAGATGTGGAAGAAAACAGAAAACTACCATTCAAATGGATGGAAGAATAGCCAAAATGGCAAAGACTCGGCCAATGATCAACTCCAGGGTGATCTAAGAAGCTTCCTTTACCTTAGTGCAGTCCTCCTTCACTTACCTTATCCTTTCGATTTTGCTTTTAAATGTCCTTATTTCTTCTGCGAAATCCTCACTTCCTGTTCTTCTGTCTGTAACTACACACCGTAATGCGAGGCTTTCTCCCTGGTGTGGAGAAAGCCTCTTGAGGGGGCGAGCAGGAGTATCAGGACATCCACTAACACACAGCTCCTTTCTCGATCTGCAAAGTAGAGAGTGTCCTGACACTCCTGCTCGCCCCCTCCCCTCTCAAGAGGCTTTCTCCACACCAGGGAGAAAGCCACGCATTACGGTGTGTAGTTACAGACAGAAGAACAGGAAGTGAGGATTTCTCAGAAGAAATAAGGACATTTAAAAGCAAAATGGAAGGATGAGGTAAGTGAAGGAGAACTGCACTAAGGTAAAGGAAGCTATTTAGGGGGAAAAAATTACCTTTATAACCCCTTTTTAAGCTTCATGTACACTGCTGCTGGTAAACGAATGTTTAGGAGCAGTTGGGCATTTTTTTTTCAGCTGCCCCTGAACTCTCCTCTGTTATCTTATCAGTACATGTACACAGGGTCGTTTCTAGGCAGTTCAGTTAAAAGCGTTTTTTGGAAAGCAAAAAAAATGCATTCAAGATGGCTGTTCAGAGGCATTTTAAACACTTGTAACCGCTTGTAAACGCGGTAACTCGCATTTAGCCGCGTCTCGTTTACAGGCGTCTTTAATTTTGGACTATTTGAAGAAAAAAGAACGCTCCTAAACGCATACCTGCCATGTAAACACGGCAAATCGGGCGTTTTTTAACGTGGGTTACTATCTGTCAAGTTAAATCGTTCAGGAGGGGTTGTAAAACGTCCCCTGTACATTAAGGCTGCATTCACACCTGAGCGACAAAACGCCCGACGCCGGGCGCTTCTGCCGCTAGAGGGGAGAATTCCCATTGCTGTCTATGGAGATGGTTCACATCTCATAGACGCCGAACGCCTGTCGCCTGAAAAAAAGTCCCGGACCCTTTTTTTCAGGCGACATTGGCGTTTGCCCATTGACAGCAATGGGAAGAGTTTAAAAAAAAAAAAAAAAAAAAAGTTTAACACTCGCGGCAAAATACGCCGCGTACGCCGAACGCGGCTGTCGCTCAGGTGTGAATGGGCTCTCAGCCTTATAAAGACTGGTGCATGCTTCATGCCTGCACCACTCTCCTAGGCTGAGAAAATATAGTCAATGCTGCATCTATTTATCAAAAGGTGCAAGGAGGAGTGATGTGCTTCGTGTTCTATTGCTGTGTCTTTAGCAGGCGTGTGAGCTGTCTGCTGACAATTCATGTCCCGTTTGCCAGGTCCACTCTGGCAGGAATCTGCTGCTTTCCCTTTGTTGGAAGCGGATCTTGCGCCAGTTTTTATTTCACTCAGAAATAGAAATGAGTGTGGGCGGAACACAGGGGAATTGCGGTATTAAGGGGTTTTGGGCTTCAGTGGGTGACAGTGTTTTTGCACCTGGCTTCATTGGGTAAAATTTTAAAGACTAAGCACACCTAGAAGTTTAACTTGTATCACACGCACAAATTATTATTATTTTTTTTAACCGTTTAACACAATAAAGCATTTTATAAAGCACAGTGCTTGTGCTGTGTCATTTGGCCCCCTGTAAGGCTGGGTACTCACGAGCAAACATGTACGGTGAAACCGGTCCGTCGAACCGTTTTCACCGTACATGCCTGCCAGAGGGCTTCTGTACGATGGTTGTACTAACCATCGTACAGAAGTCCGCGTGTAAACATTACGCGGGGCGTGTCCGCGTTGTCGCTGCGGCGACGTGGGCGGGCCTGCCATTTAAAGGCTTCCACGCATGCGTACGGTAGGTCTGTACTGACGACCGTACATGTCCGAGCGGGCAGGATTCCAGCGGACGGTTTTAAAACACGTCCAGGAATATTTGTCTGCTGGGAAAAGGCCCGGCGGGCAAATGTTTGCTGGAATTCGGCCCGCTCGCGCCTACACACGACCGAACATGTATGCTGAAACTGGCCCGCGGACCAGTTTCAGCATACATGTTTGGTCGTGTGTACGGGGCCTATCACCTATAAAACCTGGCTGATCCTGCCTGGCTATGACCTCCCCCCTTTAAACTGACCACGATAATCATGGCTGCTGAGCCCTGACACTGTGGTCAGTTTATGTTCCTCCATCATCTGCAGCCTGCTATTGGTCTTCTGCGATATATATGGTATATGTAGTACACACCCGTATGTCAGTGTAGGTTACACATTTATTGGACCAGGCTGTGTAATTTTTCATGTTTTTATACACAAGTGTAGCAGCTTTGTGATAGATGTATGTGTACTGTATGGTAAATGCAGTGCACACTGGAATAGCAGCAAGTAGTGTAATTGTGTTTGTGTCAAACAGGTATAGCAGCGTCTTCCCCTCGCTGAACATGGCTGTGAAACGTAGGGAGCAGGCTCTGCAGGAATACAAGAGACTCCAGACCAAGGTGGAGAAATATGAGGAGAAGGAGAGGACCGGGGCTGTGATTGCGAAGTTACACCAGGTCAGTGTATGGTTAATAGTAACCAAGTTGTGCGGTTTTTGTTTTTTTCTTTGTATAGGGACTGGAGTTGGACATTTATAGAGCTAATTTTTTTTAGAGATGTGTAAAGAGCAGCACCTCCCAGATCACTTACAATATCAAAACGTATTAATATTCTTTTCCTCCTGTGCCTATTTCTGACATTTCCGCTGCTATTTCAAGAAACCACTTCCTTTCAGTTTGGTGAAGTGTCTTGTACAGTATCGGCATGCTTGTCATGGGTTGAATATGCAACGTCATCCACTCTGGCCGTGCCCCTCTAGTCCAGTATGTATGATGCAATGGCTTGCCTGAGGCTTTTTCTATGACTTGTATATCTGCATTACTGCCACTGAACCCCACAGCAGGGATTACCATTTACAGTATAATATTGAGACCTGTCTGATCTCCCCCCCCCCCCCCCTATTGCTGTCTCTCTCCTCCACCCACATCTCTCTCATTGCCAGCGGCAACACAGAATATTCATGAGGGCTTCCGCTTTTCTTTTTCTTATGTATAAAATTATACCGATACATCATTTGCTTTCCACTGTAAAAGTGGAATATTCACATGTATGTATTTACAATGTGCATTCTCTGCAGTGCTGCAGATAAACATTACATACATGAATAGAAAGTGTCCAGGGTTATGAAGCGATGTCCGAGTCCCATGCAATTACCTGATTTTCAAATTAAATTAATTTCCTATTAAAGGGTATGTCCACTTCAAACTTTTTTTATATTGTGCAATATGTAAGTGCTGCACTGCGGATAGCCCAGTGTGTGATAATGATGGGAAGCAGTCTCCACTTTGGCTCCTCTTAAGTAACGCCCCCTGATGTGTTCAGCACCACCCCTGGGGCTAAGTCATAGAGATGGTCCACTGCTTAGTCATAGAGGTGACTGCCTCTATGACCAAGCCCCGGGGGCGAAACATGCCTGGGGGCGTGGCTTCTTTCCACCATTATCACTCCCTGGGCTATTGGCAGTGCAGCGTTTACATATCACGGGGCTGCTATGTTTCCCAGGATGAACTTTTAGACTCCAGCACCCATATAGTGGATCACCAGCAAATTTGTCACTTTGAGCGGCACTCCCATTTGTCTGTACAGGTCACAGTGAGCAAAAGGTTTTACGGCTCATGCACATGTTCACAAAATACACTGCGTTCAGATTTGTAATGTGTGCATTTTTTCTTGTCTTACAGAACTGAATGCAGCTGCACACACCTCTGTATTCTGGAGCTGAATTCAGCTTCATCAAAAAAAAAAAGAAATCTGCATACAAGCGATTTATATATGGACTGTATTTAAAGCTGTATGCATGTAAACAGTTGTGCTAATGTTTACATGTGTCCACAACTTGGCATGTATGTAGACTTTTTGGCCCTGAATGCCAAGGATGCTAAGCGATGGGATCAGTTTGCATCCCAGCAAATTGGGTACATTTAGGATGTATGCTGGAAACATTGGCATAAAGATTTTACATAGGCTCTTACTCCCAGCATAAGCCCTTAGGAATTGTTTACGTGAGTGACACTCTTTACCTACACTCTGAACAAGAATGAGTGGTGAATCGCTTTTCAGAGGGCAGGGTTGCCAACTGTCAGTGCATTTATGAAGTTTGTAAAATCCATAATTTTTACAGACTGCATGTCGTTAACAGACATGCATGGACAGATGTAAAAATTACAGATTTTACGAACTGTTGCTAAATTTACTGACAGTTGGTAACCCTGTTGTAAAGCACAGTGGCTGCCAGGCATTCCAAAGGTGGTAAACCCGTGCCTCAACCACATATATTTTACCACTGCCCATGTAATCCATGCCTTACCGCTAACTGGGGCCTATTGCAGAGATTTCCCCTCTTACTGTTCCGCTGAGAGTACTTTCACCAGATATAGAGTGGAGCATAGTCTGTAACAGAGACAAATTTTAATAGTTGATAAGGGTTAATAGCATTACCTTACTCTGTCTTGGTTTCAATCTACTCCCACTTCCTGCCTGGTGAAACAGCTGTCACCAGTACTTCAAACAACAAATCGCTTGAAAACCCTGACAGGGATTCTAACCCATCTCCCATTCTATCCAAAACTAAAAAAAAGTGCTTTGGCTGAATGTACTGTACACTTTAATACCTTTTATAATAGGACAGTGTGTGTGTTCATCCAGCAGTCTCTGCCCTTTTAACCTTTAAAGTGATGTAAAGTCTCCAGGTTTTTTTTTTCTATAAAAATAATAAACATTTCATACTTATCTGCCCTGTGAAATGGTTTTGCACAGAGCAGCCCAGATCCTCCTCTTCTCGGGTCCCTCTTCTGCGCTCCTTGCCTCTCCCTCCTGTTGAGTGCCTCCACAGCAAGCACCTTGCTATGGGGGCACCTGAGCCGAGTCGCAGCTCCCTGTGTCCATTCAGACATGGAGCCGCGGTTTGGCCACGCCCCCTCTCTCCTGATTGGCTAACTGACTTTGTAAGCAGTGGGAGCCAATAGCCGAGCCAATCGGGAGGGAGAGTCCAGCACGGCCAAACACTCCTGGACATCGCAGGATAAAGATGGGGCTCAGGTAAGTAATAGGGGGCTGCTGCACACAAAGGCTTTTTATTTTAATGCATTAGGATAAAAAAAAAACTGCCCTTACAACTACTTTAAAGCTGAATGCCAGTTATGATGAATCATGGCTATGACATGATTGTTTTGTACAATGTATCCAGTATTTCTGCTTGATTGTATACGGGATAAGTCATTGTCTGAAACACCTCGGTGACTCTTATAAGTGTAATGTGTGATGCAAAATGTGATTCTTTAATGAGCACAGATTAAATAAAAATGAGTATTTGGGTTGTTAATCTGTTGGAAAGTGATATTTCATGTATTATGTTTTCAAGAATTTCCAGTGAGCGGATATGGTTTGGTGGCATGATCTTGGCACTGATTGTTTAAAAGGCCTGGATATCATTCATTCTTTTGAAACCTGTTTTGGATGCTAAACGCTGCCATCTAGTGTTGTATTAGTGAAATGCATTTGATCACCCAGTAAATCATGTATGATAATGAAATCTTCTCCACTTCAGGCCAGAGATGAATTGCGTCCAATTCGGGAGGACTTTGATATAAAGAACCGCCAGCTATTGGATGAAATGCCAAAGTTTTACAATAGTCGCATAGATTTCTTCAAACCCAGCTTTCAATCGCTGATCCGAGCCCAGGTATATAGAGTCCTGTGCATCAGGCATTTATTTTTGTAGGTAAAAGTATAATGAAAAGTAGGAAAGCATTAATGTTGTTTATATGTATTTTTTGCTCTCTGAATTTGGTAAGTGTGAGAAGAGTAGTGTTCCCCCAGCGTCTTATGTCAGGTAAACCCTGTCCCTTTTTCTACATGCATATTTCTATGACAACCCTGTGAGGTGTGTGAAATGGTGTACAGTCACTCACAATGATATAGTGACACCAAATAACAGCTGTGCCTGTAATACTTTGACAACCTTACAACCTTTAGGAGTTTCACTAACCTGTACACATGAGAATCAAAAAGGCTCTAAAGGACAATTCTTTCTTTAAAGTAAAAATATAAGCAAAACTTTTTTTTTTTTTTTTTCATGTTGGATAGAGGAAGGGAGGTTTTTTTTTCACCATCTGTGTCCCATTGGGGAGATTTCACCTCACTTCCTGTTCCATAGCCAAACAGGATGTGAGAGGAAATCCCTGAAAATTAAGGGAATTCCTTGAGGACCACCGGGTTAACAAATCTAGTGTCCCCTTTGAAAGATTTCTCCCCTATTATCTTTCTGGGGTCAACCCAACATTTGGCATTTTCTTTTACTGTCAATGATAATGGTAAACAGGACAAATAGAGAGGATAAATCTCCCTAATGGGCACACAGACAGTGATAAAAGTGAAGTGGAAGGAAAATTTATAAATGGTTTTCAATTTTTTTTACAAATAAATATGTGAAAAGTGTGGGGTCCATTTGTATTCAGCCCCCTGAGTCAATACTTTGTAGAACCACCTTTCTCTGCAATTACAGCTACAAGTCTTTTTGGGGATGTCCCTACCAGCTTTGCACATCTAGAGAGGGACATTTTTGCTAATTTTTCTTTGCAAAATAGGTCAAGCTCTGTCAGATTGGATGGAGAGCGTCTGTGAACAGAAATTTTCAAGTCTTGCCACAGATTCTTAATTGGATTTAGGTCTGGACTTTGACTGGGCCATTCTAACACATAAATATGCTTTGATCCGAACCATTCCATTGTAGCTCTGGCTGTATGTTTAGAGTCGTTGTCCTGCTGGAAGGTGAACCTCCACCTCAAGTCAAGTCTCAAGTCTTTTGCAGACTCTAATAGGTTTTCTTCTAAGATTGTCCTGTATTTGGCTCCATACAGCTTTCCCGTTAAATCTGGCCATCTTCAGTGTCCCTGCTGTGGCTCTCTGTAGATCTTCCAGAGTTACCATTTCTCTGATTTAATGCTCTCCTTGCCTGGCTTGTCAGTTTAGGTCAGGGGTCTTCAAACTACGGCCCCCCAGGTGTTCAGAAACTACAATTCCCATCATGCCTAGACATGTCTGTGAATGTCAGAGTCTTGCAATGCCTCATGGGATCTGTAGTTCTGCAACAGCTGGAGGGCCGTAGTTTGAGGATCCCTGGTTTAGGTGGACGGCCATGTCTTGATAGGTTTGCAGTTGTGCCATACTCTTTCCATTTTCTGGTGATGGATTGAACAGTGCTCTGTGAGATGTTTACAGCTTGGGATTTTTTTATAACCTAATCCTGCTTTAAACTTTTCTACAACTGTATCCCTGACATGTCTGGTGTGTTCCTTGGCCTTCATGATGCTGTTTGTTTAGTAAAGTTCTCTAACAAACCACTGAGGGCTTCACAGAACAGCTGTATTTATACTGAGATTAAATTACACACAGATGGACACTTTACTAATTAGGTGACTTCTGAAGGCAATTGGTTTCACTAGATTTTAGCTAGGGGTATCGGGGTAAAGGGGGCTGAATACAAACTACAAATGCACGCCACACTTTTCAGATATTTATCTGTAAAAAAAATTGAAAACCACTAATAATTTTTCTACCACTTTGTGTTGGTCTATCAAATACAATCCCCAAAAAATACATTTACATTTTTGGTTGTAACATGACAAAATGTGAAATTTTTTCAAGGGGTATGAATACTTTTTCAAGGCACTGTATAGCCGCCAGCAGTAATCGCATGTAAAAAATCCGACAGGCTAGTTGTACCCAAGTCAATCAATGGATCAACTTGGGTACAACCAAGCCTGCCCATAGATGGGTGGAATCGTGGCTGGTTCCTGCTGAACTGGCCGAGATTTGATGCATTTCTAATCTGCTTCAGTATCTCTAGTCTACTGAAGGGGAGTGGTGTGTCTGGGTTAGATTAGGTTAATGGGCTAGAAATGGTGGCCTGTTTTATTTATATAAAAGGTGTCCTTTTGACAAGTAGTGATAGGACCAAGTATGATGGCCGCCTCTCTCCATTTCCTTATTCATAGCATCCTCTTTACCACCACATTACAGGCATGCTTCAATTCACACTTCCTGTTATTTTTGTCATTTTTCTGCTTCTTATGCTGGACCTACAGTGAGTCCTTGTGTCCTCCTTGCCTTTTGTAGGTGGTGTATTACACGGAGATGTCCCGGGTGTTCGGAGAGTTGGCCCAGCAGGTGGATGAGATCCAGCTCACAGATGCTGAAAGAGAGCGGGAGAATGAAGCCAAGCTAGCTGAGCTCCGCGCTCTCTCCATTGTAGCGGATGATTGATACTGGACAGTAATGAAGAGATTGGGAAATTGTTATATGGAGATGTTACCCAAGGTGACCTCCACAGAAGCACTAACTGGATCCATGTTAAGTAAATAAGGTACTCACAATCTGAATCCTGCTGGGCCTGTGCTGACACTGAAGTATTCACCATTGATATTCCATGATGCCTGACAATAGCTGCTAATACACTCCTTGTACAGCACAATAACCCATATCGGATATCCCACATAGTCCTTTTCTGAATGTATGACTCCGTATTTTCCTGTTACATTGGAAACTGCAAGTATGTGAAGTATGGGAGATGGAATGAACTCCTAAAGTGCCTTTGTAATCATTTTTACTAAAAGTTGACTGTTATGGATAAAAGCCTCTATATGTGGAGCTCTTCATTTTGTCAAATGATCTCAAATGAGAATGTGTTTTTTGTTTTTTTTTTGCCAGTGCAGCATAAAAACATGACGGCTTCAAGTTGATTTGTTGCTATGGGCTACAAAAAAACATTTTCCTTTCAGACCATTTGAGAATTGAGGACAAATGTGGTTAGCTGGACCTGCGCAGCAAGTACCAACAACGGGATTATATTGTTCAGATTTACAGATCTTTTTCTTTTAAATTCCTATTTTAATTTCTTTAATTATTATTATTTTTATTTTCCTTTTAAAGCTGAGCTCCAGAATTTGTATACTTACATTGGGCCAGCTTGGCTCAATCTAATTATACATTTCTGATGTCCAGAGGGTCTTTGGGGATGTTGTAAATCATTGTAGAAGTCTGCGCTACATACTGTACAGTAAGAGCTGTGATCTTCAGGTTCTGTGAACTAATCCCCTTCTGCACACTGACCACAGGGGGGCACTCTCTCAGCACCTCCGCCACTCATAGAACGCCATGTATTTTTTTTTCAGTGAATACAATGTATTCTTCTATTGGTCAAGGTAGAGATTGTGATGTCACCGCCCCTCCTCTCCACCTTGTCCGCCCAAGTCTGCCATAATGTGCCTGCGGGGACACCTCCGCGGGATAGTTAATTGGAAATGTCCACATCACCCAGGCAGGAATGTGGGTACCTAACAAAAAAAGAGACCTTCCCACTCTGCAGTCCAAATAAGAGAAGAACTGGAACTCTTTGCATCACTCAGCGTGTCATATGCCTGCAGGTTTAATTAAAATGGTCTTTTAGGTATTTTTTTTTTGTTTTAATTAACTTCAGTGTAGTGGATGGTGAGGATTAAAGGGTAATGGGTTACAGGAATGACTTTTAACTACTGCAGAGCAATTTTTAAATTTGCACTATTGGTCTATTGCTTTGCCATAGCACAAAGTTACAGAGTCCTGTATTGATCTGTGCCTGCCTGCCAGCTGCTTGACTGACGGCAGTGGAAGCCATTGGCTACTGCTGCTGTCAGTCAAAATCCTGTGAGCAAGGGTGGGGTAGGCCCAAGCTGTGATGTGTGTCAATGAACATACACAGCCCGGCTCCCACGATCGCGGGCACGAGAGCCAGAATACACACACAAATCCTTGTTCGGACAGGAGAGAAGAGACAGATCTGCTGTTTGTAGTAATTGCGAACAGCGACATGTCTCCTCCCCTAGTCGGTCCCATCCCCACAGAGTTGGAAACACTCCCTAGGGCAGCCTGTGTGAAATTGGAGCCCTTTTCCGAGAGAGAGAGAGAGAGAGAAACCCAGGTGTTCAGAGCGCAGCGGGGGGAACACAGTGATAACAGCTTTCATTTCAATAGCCGTGTTCCCCGTTGCTCTCTGTCAGATACAGCCCCGCCCCTTGGTCCCGGGACTTTTATTGACAGATCACCCGTCACTGGGATTGGACGGGTGATCTGTCTATCGAAGTTCCCCGGCCAAGGGGCGGGGCTGTATGACGTTGCGTGAAAGGAACACTGCTATTGAAATGAAAGCTGTTATCACTATGTTCCCCCCGCTGCGCTCTGAACACCTGGGCGGCTCTCCTGTGTTCCTCTCCTCAGCTGTACAGGTAGGCTGCAAGGTGGACACAAGGCTCCATGGTGGGCATTGGGCACACGGCTGCATTGGTGGACACAAGACTGCATTGTGGACATAATACTGCATTGGTGGGCACTGTGCCCTTTAATTCTGTATAATACATTTGCGTGTCATTTTATGAGAGCGTGTTTAGGGGCGGGGTGGGCTAACTGGTGGCGAGTAACCCTTGAGGCCTGGCTAGTAGCTCAGGACTTGAAATTTTGAGCCCTGCCCTATGGAACACATTTAACCCCTTGATCGCCCCTAGTGTTAACCTTTTCCCTGCCAGTGACATTTATACAGTAATCGGTGCATTTTTATAGCACTGATTGCTGTATAAATGGTCCCAAAAAACTGTCAAGTGTCCAATCTGTCCAACGCAATCCCGCTAAAAATCGCAGATCACCGGCATTACTAGTTAAAAAAAAAAAGTATAAATAATAAAAATGCCATAAATTTATCCCCTGTTTTGTAGACGCTCTAACTTTTGGGCAAATATATATATATATATATATATATATATATATATATATATATATATATATATATATATATATATATATATATATATATATATATATATATATACAGTGAGGAAAATAAGTATTTGAACACCCTGCTATTTTGCAAGTTCTCCCACTTGGAAATCATGGAGGGGTCTGAAATTGTCGTCGTAGGTGCATGTCCACTGTGAGAGACATAATCAAAAAAAAAATTCCAGAAATCACAATTTATGATTTTTTAACTATTTATTTGTATGATACAGCTGCAAATAAGTATTTGAACACCTGTCTATCAGCTAGAATTCTGACCCTCAAAGACCTGTTAGTCTGCCTTTAAAATGTCCACCTCCACTCCATTTATTATCCTAAATTAGATGCACCTGTTTGAGGTCATTAGCTGCATAAAGACACCTGTCCACCCCATACAATCAGTAAGAATCCAACTACTAACATGGCCAAGACCAAAGAGCTGTCCAAAGACACTAGAGACAAAATTGTACACCTCCACAAGGCTGGAAAGGGCTACGGGGAAATTGCCAAGCAGCTTGGTGAAAAAAGGTCCACTGTTGGAGCAATCATTAGAAAATGGAAGAAGCTAAACATGACTGTCAATCTCCCTCGGACTGGGGCTCCATGCAAAATCTCACCTCGTGGGGTCTCAATGATCCTAAGAAAGGTGAGAAATCAGCCCAGGACTACACGGGAGGTCAATGACCTGAAAAGAGCTGGGACCACCGTTTCCAAGGTTACTGTTGGTAATACACTAAGACGTCATGGTTTGAAATCATGCATGGCACGGAAGGTTCCCCTGCTTAAACCAGCACATGTCAAGGCCCGTCTTAAGTTTGCCAATGACCATTTGGATGATCCAGAGGAGTCATGGGAGAAAGTCATGTGGTCAGATGAGACAAAAATAGAACTTTTTGGTCATAATTCCACTAACCGTGTTTGGAGGAAGAAGAATGATGAGTACCATCCCAAGAACACCATCCCTACTGTGAAGCATGGGGGTGGTAGCATCATGCTTTGGGGGTGTTTTTCTGCACATGGGACAGGGCGACTGCACTGTATTAAGGAGAGGATGACCGGGGCCATGTATTGCGAGATTTTGGGCAACAACCTCCTTCCCTCAGTTAGAGCTTTGAAGATGGGTCGAGGCTGGGTCTTCCAACATGACAATGACCCGAAGCACACAGCCAGGATAACCAAGGAGTGGCTCTGTAAGAAGCATATCAAGGTTCTGGCGTGGCCTAGCCAGTCTCCAGACCTAAACCCAATAGAGAATCTTTGGAGGGAGCTCAAACTCCGTGTTTCTCAGCGACAGCCCAGAAACCTGACTGATCTAGAGAAGATCTGTGTGGAGGAGTGGGCCAAAATCCCTCCTCCAGTGTGTGCAAACCTGGTGAAAAACTACAAGAAAGGTTTGACCTCTGTAATTGCAAACAAAGGCTACTGTACCAAATATTAACATTGATTTTCTCAGGTGTTCAAATACTTATTTGCAGCTGTATCATACAAATAAATAGTTAAAAAAATCATACATTGTGATTTCTGGATTTTTTTTTTTTTTATTATGTCTCTCACAGTGGACATGCACCTACGATAACAATTTCAGACCCCTCCATGATTTCCAAGTGGGAGAACTTGCAAAATAGCAGGGTGTTCAAATACTTATTTTCATCACTGTATATATATATATATATATATATATATATATATATATATATATATATATATATATATATATATATATATATATATATATATATATATATATATATATATATATATATATATATATATAATATAAAAAATTATATTTGGCCTAAACTGATAAAGAAATTTGCACTGTGTTTTTGATGTATAGTAACATGCGCTTTTTGTTCTGCTTATAAAAGTTTAGTATCGGATGCTAAAAGAAAGTATGACTATATCCTACCTCACATTTTATGTTCCTTTCTTAAGTGAGCTAGACATACACCACCATCCGTCCAATAACATTGCCCTACATGACCGTTGTTATAATGTGACTGAATCACCAGGAGATCTGAGGTTATGTCGCCCTCTTGTGGACAGTGGAGAAACTGGTGGCGTTTCCTAACAGACGGTTTTCAAAATTTGTAGCTAGAAACAGAGCTATAGTAATTGACAGCTAAAAATGTGCACACTATAAAAAAAAATTTCTGTGATTCTGCTTAGAGAACCAAAAACTGTTGCTTGCTGAAGCTCACAATAATTATTCAAAAAGCTCAAACTTTATGTGCTGTTTTTAACCAATGTGTAGTTACATGATCAGATATCTAGCACAGTTGGATCAGAAATTTGCTACAATGTGCAGTCCTTACTGGGGTGATCAATATCATCTAGTGATCTCAATTGAAGTGGAGCAGTTTACCAGCAGTTGCAGGGATATACAGCTTGGCAGCTGCTAACAGGACGGGTCTTCTGATAATCGCACTAATTGCGCTCCTATGGTCTCAATGTTGAGTAAAACTACTTAGAATTAATTTAAAGCTCCAGGCAGAAAATATATATTCTAATAGGGCTGTACTTGCACTGCTAGGGTCAATTGCCCATTTTTGTCTAATGGAGAGATGAAGGGTTATATAACTTATGTGATCCTCCCACACAAGACCGTTCCCTGCAGCTCCTGTACCCCCACACTCTGAACATGAGGACGCCCCAACATTCCACCTCCTGGATCGTGGTGGAGCGGAGGATCGGGTACATATAAGGATCTTTTCTTCCCTGGTCAAAATGAGCATGTAACCCTTGTAGTGCGAGACAGTGGTAATTTCGTAGACTAATATTGACAAACTTAACACTAATATAGTTGACTTAAATACAACTAAAACAATGCAGATTACTAAAATACGATTAAAACTAAAATGGCATTTTAGTCTAGAACTATATTGAAACTTGACATCAAAATTAACACTGGTTATATATCATAATGGCTAAATATGTGTCTGCACTGCGTGTTCAAACCTTAAAGTGGATGTAAACCTAATTCATTAAATATGAGCTGGGCACATATATCTGCAGTATTTTGTTCTCTCTTCAAAGAGCAAAGTCTTATAGCTCTCTCCTGACCAGTTCTACTTTATCAGCCTAATAACTCCTGACAAATTCTCAGACACATCAAATAAAAGCAGCCTGACCTTTCTGTTTGGGGAGGTTGCTATAAATAGATTAGCAGGCAGCTGGTTCTGTTACAAAACACATCTGAGAGTCTCTGCCTATGATGAGAGGGGGTGTGTGCCTTTCCTCCAATCAGCAATCTTGGCTGTATGCCACTTTGTGTTTAAACGGGAAGAGAAAATCTCCTAACAGGATCTGAACTTTCTAAACCGTATATAAATGTGAAGACAGCAGATATATGTGTAAAACGTATGTAGGGAGATTTGTTTCATCTCAGTGTATCATCTGAGGCTGTTCACTTCACTGGGTGTATGGAGTGTTTACATCCACTTTAAGACCAGAAATAATAACATGTTAGATTTTTACTCCAGGAGTATATGAGTTTGGCAGATGACTAAAGTCAGATGACTAAAATATGACTAAAGCTAAAATTGCATTTTAGTCAAAAGACTATGGGCTAGATTCAGTAAGAAGTTGCGTCGGTGTATCTGTTGATAAGCCGCGTAACTTCTAGGATGCACCGGCGTATCTTTTTTTCTGTATTCAGAAAGCAAGATACGCCGGAATTTTGCCAAGATACGACCGACGTTAGTCTCTTACGCCGTCGTATCTTAGGGTGCATATTTACGCTGGCCGCTAGGGGGCGCTTCTGTTGATTTCGGCGTAGAATATGCAAATGAGCTAGATACGCCGATTTAGAAACGTACGTGCGCCCGGCGGATTTTTTTACGTTGTTTACGTAAGGCTTTTTCCGGCATAAGGTTACTCCTGCTATATGAGGAGTAACCAATGTTAAGTAAGTATGGACGTCGGGACAGCGTCAAATTTTGCGTCGTTTACGTAAGTCATTCGCGAATAGGGCTTTTCGTAAATTACGTTCATGTCGAAAGCATTGACTATTTGCGACGTGATTAGGAGCATGCGCACTGGAATACGTTCACGGACTGCGCATGCGCCGTTCGTTAGAGACGTCATTTATGTGGGGGTCATGTTTTATTTATATAAAACACGCCCACCTCTTCACAATTTGAATTCGGAGCGCTTACGCCGGCAGATTTACGCTACGCCGCCGTAACTTAGGGCGCAGGTTCTTTGTGAATCCAGCCCCAGCCTCACTAAGTTACGGCAGCGTAGCTTATCTGAGATACGCTACGCCCGCAAAAACTTACGGCGGGCTATCTGAATCTAGCCCTATGACTAAAACTAAATTGAAATCTGACGTCTAAATGATCACTGGTGCGGGCTCAGCCCCACTGCAAGAGAAAACAATTTATTTTTCCTGTAGTTGGGCACGACTGTTACATTTCTGAGTGATCAATTAAAGTGTATTAAACCTTAAAAACAAAAACTGAATATACTGTATATTGCCAGTCTTGGATGTGGTGGCTGCTTTAATTTTCAGGCTCCCCCCCCCCCCCCCCCATATTTTCTCCAGGTAAGCTAGCGGATAAAACACTTCCAGTGCCCTGGGTGGTTTCAATAATTTCTCCATTGTATCTCTGCAGGCAGCCTTGGTTGTCACACAGGCTGGGCTTTAAATATGTCTGCCTTTGTTCATTCCTGTTACATTGGAGTTGATGATATTAGTAGTAGTTATTATAGTAGATACAAATAATTTTATGCCTCCAGGTCAGCTTATTGGAAATGATTAAATGGTATTTTCTGCACTTGCTGAGCCTGAAAGCAGAAAACAAATGCAGCCGTCACATCTGTAGACTGATAAGCTGCGATATACATATTTTTGTGGCTGGGGTTATTTATCCTTTAGTGTGTATGCACCTTGTGAGGCAATGGCACCCCCCCCCCCCCATAGAATAATATATAGCTTAATGAGAGGTTCCCAATAAATCACTAAATGACCTGTCTTCATTCTGGACTGAGCCGTGTCCTCTAACCCACCTTGTACTGTTTCTTATCTCTCTTATTTTGTGTTGTTTGCTTGTGAGCCTCGAGCACTGAGGGATTCCTGGATTACCTGTCACAGAATCGGCTTTCTTTACTTTTTGTGGAATGGGCCAGTCTGTTCTAGAATTCCACTACATAATTCTCATTTTCTCACTTGTGTCAATCATTTGTTTTGTTGTCATGATTGTTCTAGAAAAATGTCTTTTTGTGTTTCTGTAACTCGGGTGGGAATATAATCTTCTATTTTAATAAAAATCTTAAATACATGTCATCTTGTTTTTCTTCTAGTACGATAAGCACATTACCGCATAGCGGGCAGCACAGTGGCTAAGTGGTCAGCACTTCCACCTGGCAGCACTGGGGTTTTCAGTTTGATACCCAACCATGGCACTACCTTCCTGGAGTTTGCATCTTCTCCCTGTGCCTGCCTGGGTTTCCTCTAGCTACTCTGGTTTCCTCCCACACGCCAAAGACATGCTGGTAGGTTAATTGGCCCCAGTATGTATGTGTATGTATGTATGTATGTATGTATGTATGTGGGATGGGGTCTTTAGATTGTGAGATTCTTGAGGGCAGGGACTGATGTTAATGTACAACATGTAAAGCGCTGCGTAAATCGACGGTGCTATATAGGTACATAAAATAATAAATGGTACACAAAATGTTTCCAACCACGATCCCTGAAGGTATTGGCCGGTGCCAATGAAATGGAAAGCATGATATTGCTTTGACTACCCTAGTGGTGTTTCTTTGGCATTTTTTGTGATGGCTCGACCCTAATAGCACAAACTACTACCGTATACACGCGAGTATAAGCCGGGGTACCTAATTTTACCCCAAAAAACTAAGAAAATGTATTGACTCAAGTATAAGGCTAGGGTGAGAATGCAGCAGCCACTGTAAGCGGAAAAGAGGGTCAACAATGCCCATTTTCACGCCTCATTGTACCCATTGCAGCCTCCCTGTGTCAGTGTACCTGAAATTTTTACAGGCTGCGGGCGTCCATTCATTGTTTAAAAGTCGCGGTCTCCTCCTGGTCCCGTTCCGTGATGGGCGTTTCCCAGCAGCCTATCACGGACGTCTTCTCATCCTCAGACTTGGTTTGCCAACAGACACTGTTCGGTGTTCCACCAATCACGGACGTTCTCTTGTCCGAGAATGAAAAGACGTCCGTGATTGGCAAAACACTAAACACAGTGGCCCGGATTCAAAGGATTTACGACGGCGTATTTCCAGATACGCCGTCGTACGTCTGAATGTGAGGCGTCGTACCTCGGCGCCTGATTCAAAGAATCAGATACGCCAGAATTTGTCTAAGATACGACTGACATAAGTCTCTTACGCCGTCGTATCTTAGGTGCATATTTCCGCTGGCCGCTAGGGGCGCTTCCGTATATTTCCGCGTTGAATATGCAAATGAGGTAGATACGCCGATTCAGAAACGTACTTGCGCCCGTCGGATTTAGCTACGCCGTTTACGTAAGGCATCGGTCCGGCGTAACTTTACCACTCATAAAGCAGGGGTAAGTCATGTTAAGGTGTGGATGTCGGAACAGCGTCGTATTTTTACGTCGTTTGCGTAAGTCGTCCGTGAATAGGGATGGGCGTAGGTTACGTTCACGTCGACTAAACATTGAACCGGCGTAACTTTGCGAGAAAATTTGAGATGCGCTACACCCGCCTAAAGATACGCGATTCTTTCTGAATCCGGGCCAGTGTCTGCTGGGAAACGCCTATCACGGAAGAGACCAGGGGGAAGCCGCGACTTTTAAACAATAGATGCTTCAGGTACACTGACTTGAGTATAAGCCGGGGGGGGGTATTTTCAGCCCTAAAAAAAGGGCTGAAAAACTCGGCTTATACTCGAGTATATACGATAATTCATACTTTAAATGCATCTTTCGCAAGTTTTGCTCTATCCATGTTATACTTTGTTATTAAGCTATTGCCATCCTAGCCCTACATTTAGGGAGGAATATCTGTACACTGTGTATTAATACCTTTTTATCTCTATTTGCTATGCACTGCTACTTCTCTTTTTATTGCATAAATCCAATACATTTCAGTAAAAGAAAAGGTATTGGCTGGCTGTGCAAACAGTAACAATTACCTGCAGCCACCAACAAGCTTGACACTGCAGTGTATGGGCTCAGCGGCTACAACTACCCACACACAGTTGGCAGTCTCAGCCACAGGGATCAGTAGATTCTTGCCACTGGAATTCATAGCATTTGTGATCGCCCATGATGGTACATCCTTTATAGATATGGTGGTCTGGTGCACCGTCTTTGACAATATAGTTTAGCTGTAGGGAGAAATTGCACAGAACTGAATAATTTGCCATGGGACTGAAAGAGGAAGTAAACTGATGAGTTTTACTTTCTCTTTTTTCCCCTGCAAAGTAAAAGCATAATGGGCTAGTATGCATCACATACTAGCCCATTATGTGCCACTTACATGTAATCAAAGCCTGTGCTGTGGCCGCATCCATCTTCGCTCCTATTCCTTCCAGGGCCTTGGACGCCGGCTTTGTGACTGGCTGGAGTTGCATGAGTCACTTCTGTGCATGCGCGCCGGAGCCCTCAGTCGCGGCACTTGCTAGTGAAGAAACGGCGCAAAGGGTCGTTTCTTCACAGCGCAATATTGGGGTAGATTCAGGTAGGGGCGCGCACTGATACGGCGGCGCAGCGTATTGTCTTTACGCTACGCCGCCGTAAATTACAAGAGCAAGCGATGTATTCACGAAGCACTTTCTCCGTAATTTGCGGCGGCGTAGCGTAAAAGGGGCCGGCGTAAGCGCGCGTAATTCAAATGATCAGGTAGGGGGGCGTGGATCATTTAAATTAGGCGCGTTCCCGCGCCAAACGTCCTGCGCATGCGCCGTCCCTAAAATTTCCCGACCTGCATTGCGGTAAATGACGTCGCAAGGACGTCATTGGTTTCGACGTGAACGTAAATGGCGTCCAGCGCCATTCACGGACGACTTGCGCAAACAACGTAAAAATTTTAAAATCGCGACGTGGGAACGACGTCCATACTTAACATTGGCTGTGCCTCCTAATAGCAGAAGCATCCTTGCGCCGAAAAAGCCTTAACGCAAATGACGTAAAAAACGAACGCCGGGCGAACGTACGTTTGTGAATCGGAGTAAGTATGTAATTTGCATACTCTACGCTGACAACTACGGAAGCGCCACCTAGCGGCCAGCGTGAGAATGCACCCTAAGATACGACGGCGTAAGAGACTTATGCCAGTCGTATCTTAGGCTAATGTCGGCGTATCTTGCTTTCTGAATACAGAAAATAGATACGCCGGCGCAGCTTTGGAATTACGCGGCGTATCTATGGATACGCCGGCGTAATTCTTTCCTGAATCTACCCCACTGACTGGTATTTGGAATTGTTTGTTTATAATTCCCTCTACCTTTGTCTAAGGCCCCTGTTCAAGCTGAAGACAAACGGCCCCAAAGCATGATGCTGCCACCACCATGCTTTACTGTGGGTATGGTTTTCTTTTGGTGTTATGCAGTGTTCTTTTTGCGCCAAAACCTAGAAAAATGTGGCTGCCGCTTTAAAGTGACACTAATTGAGGGTCGGCGACCTGTCAACCGTGGGCAGGCGACAAGTAGATTGCTTCCCTTCCTTACCCTCCCACGGACTGCTCCTCCCACATATGCAGAGCGGCGCAGAGAAAGATTAACTTGGTATGCTGCGCTGCTGACAAGCCGAAGGAAGGGGAACCTAGACAGGAGCAGGGGTGGCATTTACTGGAACCGATCCCCTGTAGTCTCCCCCCCCCCCCGTTACAGCAGCTGAAAGCAGGCTTCTCCCGCCTGCCGTCTTTCAGCTGTTGCAGGGATTAACTACAGGGGATTGTTTCCAGTAAATTCTGCCCCCCAGCACCCCTCCTGTACAAGTCCCCCCTTCTATCCCCACTACCCAGGACTTTGTGTACTCCTCCTGTCCCCCCACACGCTTGCAGCACTGCTGGCTGTAGCAGAGGATTGTTTCAAGCTGGAGAGCCAGGGTAAGGGGCCAGTAAATATGTCATTTATCAGCCCCTTCCTTTTCTGAATGAATCACTGTGTTCATTCATAACTGAAGCATAGAAAACTGTGTTTACTATACTTCCCTTTGTGAATGAAAAGGAAGACTTGTGCAGAAAAATGAAATTGTAAAAAAAAAGAAATTATTAAAACAACAAAATAATGCAAATAAACATAATTCTCTTCCTTACTGACATCATCTATGGCCCTAATAACACCGTCCACTGCTCTACTGACCAACACTGTCCATTTTAAGGTAGGCAAGCTTATTTATTTTTTACAGTGACATTTGCTTCGTTATATTTCTCGAAGTGTTCCTTATTTAGTTAGGCCTTGCCGTTAATATATTTTTTTTTTTGGGGGGGGGGGGGGGGGCCCCCTCAGTCTGGTGATCGTTGAACTCTTTCATGTTGTTTAGGTAGATCGCCACCTCTCAAAGGTTGCCTACCCCTGCATCTCAGGAGTAAAAAAAAAAAAAAAAAGAGGGACTGTGGAAAACAGCCAGTGGGAACACCGCAAAGAAGGGGGATGTGGAGGGGTCATTATATTTTCAAAAGTATTGGGACGCTTACCTTTACAAACACATAAACTTTAATGGCATCCCAGTCTTAAGCTTGATACACACTATACAATTTTAATATGATATTTTCTTTTAGCTTTACCAAAACCATATAATATGAGGTCAAACCTAAACACTTTTTCAATTTGTATGCAATTGGGCAGGCCCTTGCATTACAAAGTTGAAGGTAAATCTAAAGGAAATCGAACAAAAGTTGTATCGTGTGTATCCAGCTTTAGCCTGTAAGGTTCAATATTGGTCCAAATCATTTGGTGGAGGGGGGATTAGGGTGTGTGGTTGTTTTTCAGGGGTTGGGCTTGGCCCCTTAGTTCCAATTAAGGGAATTTTTAAGGCGTCACCATACCAACACATTTTGGGCAATTTCATGCTCCAATTTTGTGGGAACAGTTTGGGGGATGGCCGCTTCCTGTTCCAACATTACTGCGCACCAGAGCACAAAGCAAGGTCCATAAAGACATGGATGAGCGAGTTTGGGGTGGAGAAACTTGACTGGCTGGCACAGAGTCGTGACTTCAACCCGATAGAACATCTTTGGGATAAATTGGAGTGGAGACTATGAGCCAGGCGTCCCAATACTTTTTTTTTTTATTTTTATAAATTCTTTATTTTTTCTTTCACAAAGATATTAATGCACCATTCATAAAATAAATCTATACAACAGTTCTATTATTTTAAGCATAACATCTTCTTTTCCTTAACATTAGTTACTCTTTCACCAACTATAACAGTTTTTCAGTTCTACTTCCACTATCGCATCATTTTAATCAAATTTGTATATAGATCTACTATAGTCCCATTTAAAGAAAAAGTATACACATATATATGCAAACACGCATATGTGTAAAACAGATGATGGTCTTTGAAGGCATAATAAGTTAAAAAATTGGATATTTATTTAAGAAATTACAAAAAATAATAGAAATACATAAATTACATAATTGAGGCCACAATAAGGCCTAAAAATACATAACCACTGGCATGATAGACCACCTACTACTTATGGGTATAATACACAAAGGGGCAGATCCACAAAGAAGTTACGCTGGCGTATCTATTGATACGCCGCGTAACTTCTAGTTTGCTCCGGCGTATCTTTGTTTTGTATCCACAAAACAAGATACGCCTGAAGCTGTGCTAGATCCGACTGGCGTACGTCTTAGTACGCCGTCGGATCTACGGTGCATTTTTACGCTTGCCGCTAGGTGGCATTTCCGTCGATTTCTGCGTAGAGTATGCAAATTAGCTAGATACGGCGATCCACAAACGTACGTCCGGCCGGCGCATTTTTTTTACGTTGTTTCCGTAAGGCTTTTTTTTGGCGTATAGTTACCCCTGCTATATGAGGCGTATCCTATGTTAAGTATGGCCGTCGTTCCCGCGTCTAATTTTGAATTTTTTACGTCGTTTGCGTAAGTTGTTCGCGAATAGGGCTTTGCGTAGAATGATGTTCACGTCGTAAGCATTGGCTTGTTGCGGGTTAATTTTGAGCATGCGCAGTGGGATACCCCCACGGACGGCGCATGCGCAGTAAAAAAAAAACTTAATTTATGTTGGGTCAAGACGTATTTACATAAAACACGCCCCCATCACATCCATTTGAATTACGCGCACTTACGCCGCCAAAGTTACACTACGCCGCCGTAACTTACGGCGCAAATTCTTTCAGGATACCAAAAATACGCTGTAAGTTACGGCGGCGTAGTGTATGATAGATACGCTACGCCGGACAGAAAGATGCGCCAGGGTACGTGGATCTGGCCCAAAATTACTAGGAGTGGAAGACTAGCGACCAATTCTCATTAATGGTTGAACAGAACCCTTGAAGTTTTCAGAAGGTGAAATGTCATACGATGATCAGCCCAATATGTTGCGCGTTGAAAAACGCTTCTTCAGGAGCTTAAAAACGAATTCTACAAAGTAATGATGATAATGACACATTTTTACAATGAACAACAGAACACACACAACAAATAACCAATGAACAATAAAATTATTATTGTAAGTCTCTACCCAGAACCTGCTTAATTATTATTGCATGGCCCAGAAAGATGGTCCAAACAGGAGATGAGACAAAGAAAGAAAAAAAAATGTGGAAAGAGAGAGAGAAAGTGGAAAGAGAAAAAGAAAACAGAGGGGAAGATGGACGGGGGAGAGAAAAAGTGTGAAAAGGAAGAAGAAAGAGGAGAAGACCGGTTGATTGCCCGGGCCATAGTAACTACATAAAGCCGTAGAGGTCATAAAATGAATAAAAGTATCAATAACCTTCCATGAGTATAACCACCAGAAAAAGTGGTGTATATACATATAATTATCACTGTAAATGACTTACCTTCCAAATATGGAAGATAAAAAAAACTATACTATAGTCCCATATCTTTGTTCTATTTTCATTACCCTGTTCCCCACCCTGGTTATCCCCCAATACAAGAAGAAATGTATCATAGAAATTAAAACGTGTCTCAATACTTTTGACAATATAGAATATATACTTAAATTGAATATATTTTTAAAAACAAGAGTTTAGTGTCATTTTAAGTGGTTAAAAGAAAAGCAAGGTCCATTCACTGTACTGCAGGTGTGTAAAGGAGATGCATCTAGCACCAGTTCTTCATAGAAACACAAGAGGGTGCTCAACTGTCATTATTTGCATAGCTGGGTCTGTGCGTTGGAAGTTGCAGGTCAGGAAGGTGTTAGGAGTAGCCAGTCGCCAGGCTAACACAATAGTTGACAGAGTAAGCTTTGCAGACAATACTCTGTTCTCTTTCTCTGTAGGGGAAGTGAGAACTTCACACCAACTGTGAAGTCAAACAAAGACTAAAGAGCTAATTAGCAGGTTATCCTACCTACTGCAGTGGTATATCTTCTTCCATGTGTTATAGAGACATTAACACACAATACTGCTTACTGTACTGTAGTCATAGAGCATCTGCCCCATAGACCTGTGTTCTCCTCTCCAAGTAAATAATAATTACGCCAATTAGATTCCTACGTCCCCTCAGCTGTCTACACAGTTCTAATGGAATCATCTGTTTGTTCCCCACATTCTAATCCCCTTTAGTCTCAGGGTCCCCCCCTTCTGGTCTAACAATCATAAGAGTTTGCTGAGATTGTGCTTTAGCTAATCCTGAGATAGGCCAAATAGATGAAAGTACTATTGTGTATATGGGAAGTCATTGCACACACAGGATGGTATTGTGTGCTGGGCATTTGTAAAGTGAAGCCCTCCGTCGACACAGATTACATTTAATCTCATCAAAGGATAATCATTTTACTTTATATTTTATACTTTTTGAGCTATGCTTTTGTAGTTTGCACAACAATTTTTTTTATGTGGCTCTTGAAAAATGAGACATTGAGATCCAAGCACATTTTATACGGAACAGGCAGGGCCGATCCGCCCTATAGGCTCACTATGCAAGCCGCTTAGGGCCCCGTAAAGCTGCGGAGGGCCCCCCCCCAAATTACTAGATGTCCCACCTGGTGAGAAGTCATTTTCGGCCCCTCACCCTGCTTCTCAACCCGCTGGCTGCATGGGAGAAGAGGTAAGACGTCAGCACCAGCACATCACTTTAATGTAAGATGTCATTTCCAACAGCAGAACACCCCCTCCCCCCGCTTCTCAACTTTAATGTGAAATGTAATTTTGCTTAGGGCCCCAGGGAGGTCAGGATCGGCACTGGGAACAGACATGATCAGAGTTGCTAGTAAAACTCGCACACATGTACAATAAAATGTGTTGGCACTGCTTTCTGCCTTTAAAGTGGTAGTAAACTCTTGTTTTTTTTATTTTTACCTACAGGGAAGCTTATAATAAAGCTTAGCTACAGGTAAAATGAACATCTCTTAAGCGTGCACCGTTTAGGAGATATTCTAGCGAGCAGCAGCCAGTGACCTCAACGGAGCATGCGCTCTGAAGAAATGGCATACCTATTCTGTTCATTCAGAGCCGTATACCATGGCTGAAACTCCTGTGGCATACGCGGGAGTGTCATCGTGGCACATCCATTCAAGCGGCCGCGAACCTGGAGGGAAGACTGGGCGAAGATAGAAGCCCCAGCAGTGGTGACAGAGCACCGCCGAAGGGCTTTGTTTTAAGACAAGTCTTTTATAATGTGCTAATATGCGATGCATACTAGCACATTATGATATTGCCTCGCAGGGTTTATTTTTTATTTTTAATTCCCAGTTCAGGCCAGTTCTGACATTCCTTTCCTTCATGTAGTTTTCAATTGTACTCGCCACTGTGCCCGTCAAATAGATACCAAACATGTCACACTTAAAAATGATGTACTCTGTACTATGGTACCTAAAAAAGCTCCTTAGGCGATGCTTTAACCAATTCCCGCCCGTCCTATGGCCGATTTACGTCTAGGAAGTGGTTCTGAAATCCTGACATGACGTCCTGCAGGATTTCATGCCGCGCGCGCGATCGGTGATGCGGGGTGTCAGTCTGACACCCTGCATCTCCGATCTCGGTAAAGAGCCTCCGGCGGAGACTCTTTACCACGTCATCGGCCGTGTCCAATCACGGCTGATCACGATGTAAACAGGAAGAGCCGTTGATGGCTCTTCCTCACTCGCGTCTGACAGACGCGAGTAGAGGAGAGCCGATCGGCGGCACTCCTGACAGGGGGGGTTAGCGCTGATTGTTTATCAGCGCAGCCCCCTCTCGGATCGCCACACTGGACCACCAGGGAAGCCCACCCTGGACCACCAGGATGGGCCAAACAAAAAAAAAAGCATTAAAAAAAAAAGATGATGCCAATCAGTGCCCACAAATGGGCACTGACTGGCAACATGGGTAGATCAGTGCCGCCCCACAATGTCCATCAGTGCCACCCCAAGTGTCCATCAGTGCCACCCCACAGTGCCCTTCCATGCCCAGTGCCCACCTATCAGTGCCCATCTGTGCCACCCATAAGTGCCGCCTATGTGTGCCCATCAGTGCCGCCTATGTGTGCCCATCAGTGCCGCATACCAGCTCCGCCAATCAGTGCCACCTCATCTGTGCCCGTCAGTACTACCTAATCGTAGTCCATCAGTGCCATCTCATCGGTGCCCATCAGTGCCGCCATATCAGTGCCCGTAATTGAAAGAGAAAACTTACTTATTTACAAAAAAATTAACAGAAAAAAATAAAAACTTAATTTTTTTTTCAAAATTTTTAGTCTTTTTTTAGTTGTTGAGCAAAAAAAAAATCGCAGAGGTGATCAAATACCACCAAAAGAAAGCTCTATTTGTGGGGAAAAAAGGACGCCAATTTTGTTTGGGAGCCACGTTGCACGACCGCGCAATTGCCATTCAAATTGCGACAGTGCTGAAAGCTGAAAATTGGCTTGGGCGGGAAGGTGCGTAAGTGCCTAGTATGGAAGTGGTTAAAAGCCTTTACAGATTACCAGTTTATAGTTAAAGAGGAGGTCTGTCTGTAACTGACTATGATGTAATGCTGAATTGTTTAATAAAGAAAACTTTTCTGTTAAAAAAAAAAAAAAAAAGAGGAGGTCTGGCACTAAAATTATTTCCCCCGCTCTGACATTCGCGGTGATGCCTCACATGTGTGGTGTGATCGCCGTTTACATTTGCATGCGTGCGTGCGTCCTATGTGTGCTTTTGCATTAGCGCGTGGGCACGGGGGAGCTTTATATATTTATTATTTTAGTATTAATTTTATTTCAAAATATTTTTTTCATACTTTATCTTTAAATTTTGATTTATTTTTTTATCCCTTTGCTATCAGAAAGAATAACCAACATCCCGTGTGATAGCATGGGACATGACAGGTCCTCTTTATAGAGATTTGGAGTCTTATAGACTCCATATCTCTCCTTCGCCCTACAAAGCATCTGATAAAATCAAGATCTGTTTGATGAGATACTTGTTCCAAGCCAGTAATGGCTTGTTTGTTTGTTTCTTACATGAGACCAAAATCCTTGTTGCTTCCAGTTTGTGACGTCACACAGTGGGAGGAAAAACATCAGTTCCCCCTCACTGTGTCCCAGGAACCAGATGCCACCGGTCGTATCCTTGCCAGGCTCCCTGATCACACGGGAGAGCCCGATAAAGGCGGCGGGAGCGGGGTGGATTCCTCTTCTGCCACCTGTAAAAGTAATCCAGTGGTTCTATAGTCGCTAGAATTACTTTTACATGGAAGGGAGTCGCTAGCACTAAAAAAAAATTAGATCTCGATCATTGCTGCAGCAACGACTGAGATATCACCCTTCCTATCTAGTGTGTAGGTCGCTAGACAGGAAAGTGTTAAATTAGATCTAGACCCTAAAAAATAGTGCATTTGCCTTTTTAGTTTTACTGATCTTCTTTATCAAATTCCCAATCTGGTAGGTAACCTGATGGCGACAAAGATAGAACGTGCCCGTGCAATGTGTGCTTGCTTTGCCACTTGTCTCAGAGGGTGCAGGTGACCGCACAGGAAAATAGTTGGAAGATGGGGACAGAGTGATGTAACAAGAAAAGCATGAATAAGACCTTCATGGCAGGATCACCAATTATTTTTCATGAAAGTTGCAGCTTTAGACAGCCGATAGGGGGCGTGTGTTGCCAATAATCAGCCTTTCTCTGTGGCGGGTAGCATAGGTGTTTCCATTAAGCTTCAGCCAGCAGCCTTTTACAAATCAATGACAGGCGCCATGGCTGTTTACATATAACTACACAATGAGAAGGTACATGCAAACTGTTTGCAACCTGGGCTGCACATTTGTCCCTAACCGCATAAAATCGCGCAGGGTGCGCTTACTTTCTGACATCTGCAGAACATGACAGCTTGTCATTGAATTGTACAGACAGCTGGCCATGATTGATGGCAAACACCTGTACTACCCGTGGCAAAGAGAGACCCTTTAGGATATTAAAAATGATTTCATATGTAGCGGTACCCCCGTAGGGGCTGCTGAAAGTTGTGGTCCACCTGTCACCCTGCCCAGCCCGGCATTCACTTCTCAATCACATTGGAGACGATGAACATTCCATGTGCTTGTTTTTCTATTTTTATTGAGGGATTTGAGCTTGGATAGGGATGGGAATATACGGGATGCCCAGAACTTCAGAACAGTCAATTTGGGACAGAACTATATACACTCTTTGTATAAGACACTTCTCCAAACTCCTCCTGCCCAACACTTCACTTTCAGGCTAGCACATGGTTAGGACTGACATGGATACACTTTTTTATGTAGCCAAAAATAGAATAGAAAGTCTTTTAGTGCTAGCTGACCTGTGGTGGACTACTGCTCCCAGCAATCCCTCTTCGGGCCCTGCCAGCCCTCTTGGCTGCCCGACTCCACTGCCCATGACATCACAGTCCTTACCGCTGGCTCTGCACTCATCCCAGACTGCATACTCCCAGTCCTCACAAATCATTTGGTGGAGGGGGGATTATGGTGTGGGATTGTTTTTCAAGGGTTGGGCTTGGCCTCTTAGTTCCAGTGAAGGGAACTCTTAAGGCGTCCGCATACCAAGACATTTTGGACAATTTCATGCTCCCAACTTTGTGGGAAGAGTTTGGGGATGGCTCCTTCCTGTTCCAACATGACTGCGCACCAGTGCACAAAGCAAGGTCCATAAAGACATGGGTGAGTGAGTTTGGGGTGGAGGAACTTGACTGGCCTGCACAGAGTCCTGACCTCAACCCAATGGAACACCTTTGGGATGAATTAGAGCGGAGACTGCGATCCAGACCTGCTTGTCCAACATCAGTGCCTGACCTCACAAATGCATTTCTGGAAGAATGGTCAAACACTCCTAAACATTGTGGACAGCCTTCCTATGAGAGTAGAAGCTGTTATAGCTGCAAAGGTTGGGCCAAATCAATATTGAACCCTATGGACTAAGACTGGGATGCCATTAAAGTTTGTGTGCGTGTAAAGGCAGGCATCCCAATACTTTTGGTAATATAGTGTACTTATATTGGTCCAAACTGGACCAATGTAACTATATAGAAATTGCCTGGAATATATTGAACTCATCATTAAGACAATCCTGCGCCAGTCATAAAGACTGGCCCAGTCTCATGCATTCTAAAAGTGGTGAAGAATGCATCACATTCATGGACCTGTCTAGAACTTATGCCGCGTACACACGACCGTTTTTCATGTCATGGGAAAAAAATGTTTTTCTCGACGTGATTCTTGTCAAGCCTGCCTTGCATACACACGATCATGAAAAAAAAATGCTCGAGCAAAGCGCGGTGACTTACAACACGTACAACGGCACTATAAAGGGGAAGTTCCATTCGAATGGTGCCACCCTTTGGGCTGATTATGCAAATTTCCCTTCTCATAACTTGCTTTTGAGCATGCACGTTTTTTTCCCCGTCGTTAAAGCCTACACATGACCGTTTTGCACAACGAGAAAAACGAAGAAGTGAAAAACGACGAGAAAAAATAGAGCAGGTTCTAAATTTTTAATGGCCATTTAAAAAATAAAAAAAATTGAATTTTTCTTGTCATGAAAAACGGTCGTGTGTACTTGATCATACTTGAATTTGGCTCTCACTGTTCCACTTTTAGAATGCATGTGAGACCCTTTCGCAAAATCTGTCTGATCCATTTATTCTCTCTGTACATCAAACGAGAGTTGGTCTGAATTGGCTCCACTTTTACATTTTGTGCATTAAATTGCATTTGGCGCCTCTCAAAGTAGAGGTGAAAGTATATCTCTGTGTCTCAGAGCATGGAGTGCAGGCTTATCCTGATACCAATCCAGAGGTCAACTACTGTAAATGTAAAGAGGAAAGGATCGCCGCTACTCCCAACCAGCCCAGGTGAATAAATGATAAGGAGCGGCCTCGGCCTATGTCTCCACCAAACCATACACCCTGCTGCATTTCACCTCGCCCACCAGGGCTTAGTCATAGGGGATCTGCTCTTTATCGTTTATTCACCTTGGCTGGTCGGGAGTAGAGGTGATCCTTTCCTCTTCACAATGTAACAGTGGCGCATTCTAGAACTACCTGAATTTGGGGTACGAGTCGCTGTCGGAAGTCTTGCAAATGCTTCATGTATTTAGCGCAATACATTAACGAGGGATTAAAACCAGAAAAGAACTTTATTGAAGTCTTCTAATATGTCTTCAGTAAATGTGGAAATATGGAAGTAAACATGGCTCCCAACTGTCTTTGGACTGATTTGGAACCAGTGGCGTCGCTAGGGGGGTGTGGGGGTGCGACACAGCAGGAGTACTGCTTCTGCACCACTGATCTGCATCTCTCAAGGGCTGTCCCTGCTGTCTCTCCCTCCTCGGCTGTTTACATCTACACAGCCTGGAGGGACACCAGTGCTGATCTGAGGTCTGTACTGAATTTAATATATTGTATGGACACAGGAGGGGGACAGTTAGGAGCATATGTGCTTGGGGCACTTTGGGAGGGAAAAGGACCTATGCCACAAGAGCATAAGCCCTCTCACCTCTCAAAGCGCCCCCCAGCACATATCTGACTCCTCCTCCCACACATCCCTACTAGCACAGGTCCTATCCTCTCTCAAAATGCCCCCCCACCTCCCTACTAGCACAAGTGGTGAGGAGGAGAGTCTGTACTAAGGAAGGGCGGTCTGTACTGAGGTACAGGGGGCCTATACTTAGTGGAGGGGGGCTCTGGACTCAGGGACGGGGGTCTATACTTAGTGGAGAGGGGGGTCTGTACTGAGGGAGTTGGTCTATAATTAGTGGTGAGGGTGGAGTCTTTACTGAGGGAGGGGGGTCTGGACTGAGGGCAGGGGGTCTATACTTAGTGGAGAGGGTGGTCTGTACTGAGGGAGGGGGGTCTATACTTAGGAACAGGGGGTCTAAATACTTAGGTGGTGGGTGGGTGTATGTTGAAGGGGGGGTCTGGACTGAGTGAGGGAGATCTATACTTATCGGAGAGGAGGGTCTGTACTGAGGGAGGGGAAGCCTATACTTAGTGGACAGAGGGGGGTCTATACTTACCGGAGAGAGGAGGGTCTGTACTGAGGGAGGGAAGGTCTATGCTTAGCGGAGATGGGGGGGGTCTGGACTTTGGGAGGGTAAGATCTATACTTAGCGGAGAGAGGGGGGTCTGTACTGAGGGAGGGGAGATCTATGCTTAGCGGAGATGGGGGGGTCTGGACTGTGGGAGGAAAGGTCTATACTTAGTGGAGAGAGGGGGGTCTGTACTGAGGGAGGGGAGATCTATGCTTAGCGGAGATGGGGGGGGTCTGGACTGTAGGAGGTAAGGTCTATGCTTACCGGAGATGGGGGGGCCTGGACTGTGGAAGGGGAGGTCTATACTTAGTGGAGGGGGTTTGTGCTGAGGGGGGGATGTGACACCACTGTTTGAAACAAAGTCCCTCTTTCCTCCTCATTTGTCCCTCATTTAGATCTGATCTATGTCGTTGTATATAAAATACACTTTTTATCTTTCAAAAAGTGTCTCCCAGTGCTAAAACTTTTACCCAGTTTCTGAGTTGCTCCATTTGTGAATTTCAAAAGCCAATATACTGTAAAGGAATAGTAGTGGATACAAAAAAAATAACACACTAATGATTTGTGTTGTATAATTTTCCTTTAAGGGCCGGGTGTGTCCTATGCCTGCATACTTTCTCTAATAGGTGCCCCTCGATCCAATTTCAAAAAGTTGGAAGGTATGAAGTAAAGTTAGTTCAGAGGAATTACTTTCCTTGTTAAACTTATAGTGAATAAATTGCCATTGTTTTAGTTATAATTACTGAGATACAGAATAATTATGGAATGAAGTGACCATGTTATAATCAAGCCGTGAAATTTATGGGACAACTATCCGATGATAACCGGGTGGGGGGGGGGGGGGTGCATGTAATGATATATAGTACCAAATACTACACTTTTTATTGGAGAAAAAAAAATTCACATCTCCGGGGATCCAAACCCTTTGTTATTTTGTTCCCCTACATTTTTACATCTTTAGGCTTGATGTATAGATTTCTAAAAATCAATGTACTATTAAGTTACCAAAAGTGTAAACTATATATTAAAAAAATACAAAGAACAGAGGGAAAAAAAAAACTTGGTCCGTCTGAATTGAAGCCTAAGCCATCTGCTCTAATCTCTGGGATCTGGTCAAAACCTGACCTGTTACTTTAAACACGTTGCAAGGCCGACTTTGGCAGGCTTTGCACACATTACAAGTAATGGCAAAACTTGATGGGCCAGATTCAGGTAGCTTGGCGTATCGTTAAGCGGGCGTAGCGCATCTCATATGCGCTACGCCGACGTAACATTGAGAGGCAAGCTGAGTATTCACAAAGCACTTGCTCCCATATTTACTCCAGCGTAACGTAAATAGGCCGGCGTAAGCCCGCCAAATTTAAAATAGGCAGGTATTGGGCGTGTTGTATTAAAATGAATCGTGACCCCATGTAAATGCATGGCCATACGAACGGCGCATGCTCAGAATCACGTTGCATATCCTCCCTAAGATACGGCGGCTCAATGCGTACGATGTGAACGTAACCTACCTGACTTACCCCTGCTTTAGCAGGGATTACTTTACGCCGGACTTACGCCTTACGTAAATGGCTTCGCTAACTGCGACGGGTGCAAGTACGTTCATGAATCGGCGTATCTAGGTCATTTACATATTCGACGCATAAATCAACGGAAGCGCCCCTAGCGGCAAGCGTAAATATGCACCCAAGATACGACGGCGTAGGAGACTTACGTCGGTCGTATTAAGCCAAAATTCAGGCGTATCTTGTTTCCTGAATTTGGCGCATAGATACGACGGCGCATCCTAGAACTTACGTGGCGTATCAATAGATACGTCGGCGTAAGCTGTCTGTGAATCTGGTCCGATAAATCCCACTCATACATTGCTTTACGTAACAGTCAGGATCTGTGTGAACAGCTCCAAACTGGAGCTAAGTGCTTCAAAAAAGCTACTTGAAGTTTGATGAAAGCCATTATAATGCTTACTGTACACACCAAAGCCTGTGCACAGAGGATTATTAGTGTGCTGTGTAGCAATTCGGAAGCCCTGGTGCTAATCCATGCTGCTCCTTAAGTGCTGGGCCTTGGCAATCTGCAATATCCTGCTTTTTCAGCACTTGCTGGACCTGCTGCCAGAGCTACTTTAAATTGGCGCTGTGACTGACAGGCATCTACAGTGTCGGTTTAATATTGTACCTTGTCTTAAGAGATTAACTTTTTAACCTACGAAGCATTATTGCTGCAGACAGCACAACCTTTTTTTTTTCCGCAGTACCAGTATTTTTTTTATTTTTTTTTGACAATCCGTTTGTTATTCACGTATGTTGACCCTCATGGCTAAATGATATTTTGATGGCATATTTATTCTATTACTGTTTAAAATAAAAAGAGGTGTGCAAGGTTATGCCTTGGTGCTCAAAACCTTTCATATTATGATCATGCAGAGTAGATGCACAGGAAAGCTTAAAGGCGAAGTTTACCTTTAAAAAAAAATAAAAAATAAATGCACATATTTTTGCATCTAAAAAAATGCACATTTATTAAAAAAAAAATCCTGGAGCTTGCAAAAACTTAGGGCCAGATTCACGTACTTGCGCTGCGGCGTAACGTATGTCATTTACGTTACACCGCCTCAAGTTTTAAGCTTAAGTGCTTGATTCACAAAGCACGTGCCTGTAAACTTGCGGCGGCGTAATGTAAATTCGTCCGGCGCAAGCCCGCCCAATTCAAATGGGGCGTATACCATTTAAATTCGGCACGTTCCCGCGCCGAACGTTCTGTGCATGCTCCGTTAGGAAATTTTCCGCCATGCTTTGCGCGAAATTACGGCGCCCCGACGTGTTTTTTGAACGGCGACGTGCATTACGTCCTTTCGTATTCCCGGACGTCTTACGCAAAAAATAAAAAAATTAAAATTCGACGCGGCAACGACGGCCATACTTTAACATGGGCTGTCTAATATTACACCACCTAAATAGCAAGTGCAACTTTACGACAGGAAAAACCGACTAGCGACGACGTAAGAGAATGCGAGTACCTTCGTGGATCGCCGTAAACAGCTAATTTGCATACCCGACGCTGAAAACAACGCAAACTCCACCCAGCGGTCGCCAAAGTATTGCATCCTAAGATCCGAAGGAGTACGAAGCCGTACGCCTGTCGGATCTTAGCCAAATGCCGTCATATCTTTGTTTGTGAATTACAAATAAAGATACGACGCGGCAAATTTGAAAGTACGCCGGAGTATCAGCAGATACTCCGGCGTACCTTTTCTGTGAATCTGGCCCATAGCACTTAGAGAATAGGTGCAATGCTAGGCTACTGCAGACTCCTAGTCAGCTTTTTTCCTATACCTCTCGTATGTGCAAACAGTAAAGCCCCGTACACATGGGGCGAATGTCGGGAGACATTGGTGGGTTCAATAAAAAATGGCTGACAGTCAGCCCATGTGCATGCCAGCTGGTCCAACAGAAGCCCCCGACATTTAGTCAGCCTGTCGAAAAAGCATTATGGAAAACCAGCCGCCGACCGAGTCCCGATCAGCGCTCTCAGCCAACGGCAGAGAGCGCTGACCGGAGTGTTCTGGCAGGGAGGCCGTTTCCTGTCACAACACAACAGCTCAGTGGGGGACTGTTAGTACATTGGCTCCGACCACAGCTGTAAGTTTTTTTTCATTTAACCCGCTGGGTTTAACAATACTAGAAAAATAATAGTAGTGTGTACCAGGCTTTACCGAAGAGCAGGAAGATTAATCAACTGCGAGATTGCTCACCAGTGCATTCCAGGTTCGTTGAGAACTACAAAGCACCTGCCACGATAGCAGGCAATAGTTGCAGTTTATTAACAGAACTCTGTGAATGAATGACACAGCTGTGTGGGCCGCGGCCTGTGCAGCTGTGCTCTTTTTCAATTGTGACAGCAGGTGTGGGAAGAAAATCCCCCACTGGCTGTCACAGCGGGGAATCGGAGGGGTGCAGGTAAGTGTTCTTTGGTAACATATGTTACATCCTTTGGAGAAGATCTATCACAGTTCTGAACTACTTTGTTTCATGTTTCTAAGCGCTAGTTATGAGGTCTGACCTTCTCCCCTCCTGCCATGGTCGATCTGACAACAGCTCCAAAGGAAACAGCCGATTCATAAATGCATGCCTCGACTGTGATCACTTTACTGAGATAAGCAATGGCAAGAATCATGCAGGGGCTGACACATCCCCCTTCAATCTGCATTTCTCTTGCGGTTGTTTGTCTCAGTAAAGAGTTCGCAGCTGAGACAAGCAAAACTTCTGAATCCTCAGTCTCCTTCATCTCAAATTGACAGCGGCAAGAAGGTAGGGGGGACAAGGTGAACCTCATACCTAGGATTAGAAAGCACTTATGCCCTGTTCACACGGGCAGAATTTCCGCCAGCAAACGTCTGATGTAATCTTTTTATCGGAATTTCCGACCGTGTGTATGCTCTATCAGACTTTTTTTGTCGGAATTTCTGCCTGCAAAAGTTTGAGAGCAGGTTCTCAATTTTTCAGACGTAAAAAAATCCTATCGGAAAATCCGTTCGTCTTGCATGCTCGGAAACAATTCGATGCATGCTTGGAAGCATTGAACTTCTTTTTCTTGCCTCGTTGTAGTGTTGTACGTCACCGCGTTCTTAACGCTCGAAAGTTCAGAGAACTTTTGTGTGACCGTGTGTATGCAAGTCAAGCTTGAGCAGAATTCCGTCGGAAAAACCATTCAACTTTTTTCCGCTCGTGTGTACAGGAAATTAGAGTCATGGAAAAAAGTATTATACTGACTTATCCCATAGAAGACAGAACTGTAAAAAAAAAAAAAAAAAAAGATAGATCTTTAAGGCTGATGTCACAAGGGCGATCTTGTGAAGAGAATGCTATCAGACCATGCATTGCAGCAATTTTCAGCAGATTTACAGTACAGCTCTGTGACAGCTGAGTTTTTGACACTGCAACTAAACTCCTACGCCAATTAATTTAGCATTTACCTGATTTCCTTGAGGGGTGAGAATAGGCCTAGGGTTTCATTAGGTCACCATTGCTGGAACTGGATATATAATATATATCCGACTTGGATCCCTACCAATACCAAGCACTGCGTTTGGTATGAATCTTGAGGGGGAACTCCACTCCAAATTTCAAATTAAAAACCGGCATGGGTTCCCCCTACAGGAGCATACCAGGCCTTTGGATCTGCTATGGATTTTAAGGAGACACCCCGTACGCCCGAAGAAAACGGCGTGGGGTTCCCCCCAAAATCCATACCAGACCCGTATCCGAGCAGCAGCCCGGCCGGTCAGGAAAGGGGTGGGGATGAGCGAGCGCCCCCCCCCCCCTCCTTAGGGCCCTTTCACACGGAGCAGATCTGTATTGATCTGCCCTGTGTGTGTCCGTCGGCTCAGCGGGGATCATCCGTAAATCCCCGCTGAGCTGTCGGCGGACAGGGCGGTCCCCGCACACTGTGCAGAGACCGCCCTGTCTTTCCTCCGCTCTTCCCTATGGGGAATCGGATGAATACAGACCGCGTGTCCGTATTCATCCGATCCGTTCCGCCAGACGGAAGAAAAATAGGGTTTTCTTCCCTCCGAAAAAGTGGATGTTTGCGGATGCTCAATCCGCTAACGTCTGCAATCCCACAGGGAAGCATTAAACGGACTTGTAATAAACGGACCGTTTGTCCGCCCGTGTGAAAGGGCCCTTAACCATGCATACCTCCCAACTTTTTGAGATAGGTGTCCCTCATTCCTATCAGCAAAAGTATGCAGGCAGAGGACACACCCCTTGCCACGCCCCCTTAAGGAGAATTGTACAAAAAATTTAGATTGGTTAAACCCACAAGTGCTTTTTTTTTACCACTACTGTTCCTTTACATTGGCTTTTGGAATTTACAAATGCAGCAATTTAGAAATATGACGAAAGCTTTGGCGCCGGAAAACACTTTTTGATAGATAAAAAGTGCATTTTATATACAGCTATATAGATCAGACCAAAATGAGGGACACATGAGAAGCAATGAGGGACAGAGGGACATTGTTCCAAATGAGGGACAGTCCCTCGAAATCAGGGACAGTTGGGAGCTATGACTATGCCAGACCGCATGCCCTCAACATGGGGGGGGTAGGTGCTTTGGGGCAGAAGTTCCCGGTCCTCCCTGTTGACCAGTGTCTACCATGTCATCCAGAACCACAGACGCAAGGTTTCGACAGATTTGTTTTTTTCCTCTAGGTCTAGGTTGATATCTCTTTAAAACATTGTAATTTTCCTCTTTATAACACATTAAAAAAACAAAAAAAAGCAGAGACAGGTAAATAGCTTTTTGCTTTACACAACATTTACTAAGTGTCGTGTTTTGTCTTGATGTTTTAACCGCTGTGCCATGATAATGGCTTTTTACAAGACATGAATACATTAAACCCGTTTCAGGTCTTTTTTATAAAGACTTTTATTGCCTTCCTGCACTTGGAATAAACATACCAATAAATTATATTAGTGAAAAGAATAGCAAGAGTTTTACTCCACAATTATATCACATTAATTAAATACATATATACAAACAGAGCTTTGAGTATAAATATAAAATGCACGCATTGTGCTGGCTGGCAGTTCTCCTAATCAGAGATCATCGACTCCTCCACATTGTGACCTCATTAGTCCTTCCATTCCGTCAGAATGGCTTTTCCCACAGAGCATTCCTTTCATACCACAGATAGCATGACGGGTGAGTAAGGAGGCGAGGTGATTTCCCTGGCAGAATTTCAGTGCCATTATTCATCTTCCCAGATACTGGTGAGTCCCTCCGAGGGAATCTATTACCGAAAGCAAGTCCTTTCATTTCAGTACATGAGTCTTCCTCTACAGAAAAGTCTTCAATGAAACTGGCGGCCATGGTTGCGTGGTTTAATCACCAGGCCAGGCAGGAAAAGTCTTTTGGGGTGTTGAGGTGTTCCGTCTACAACTGTCCGCGTTCTGTGGGGGGGAAAAAAGGGGACATGTCAGATCGACAATTCTCCTAGACATTTGTACTGATGTGTTTCTATAATGCACCAGACTTTTTGTAATAAACACCAACGCTCTACCTGAAGTTGCTTTGGGTCCCGCGAGACGGTGCTGGTGGTGAATTCTTCCCGGCAAGTTTAGAGAGTAAATCCTTCACTTTAAACCACTGTGATGATTCTGCCTGTTTAGAACAAGAGAGAACAGCTGGATTAGAGAAGTAAAATAACAACAGAAAAATTCAAATATATATAAAAAAAAAAAAATTCCATGTTGAGCTCCATCGCATGGGCTAAATATGGATGATCATCACTGTATGTTTGAGCTTCAATTTCAGATTTTACTAGCAAGTGCAGGTAAAATCTGCAACGGTGCTTTCGCACTTGTGCGGTGTCCTGTACCGCGGGTGCAGTGTACCCGCGGGTGTTTCATACAGGTTATCTGCACTTTGCCATAGACTTCTATTCTAGCAACAGTTTTGGTGAGTTTTCTAAAAGCATGCCAAAAGTCCTGCATGCATGAATTTTAATGCACGTTCAGAAAACACACCAAAACCACACAATGCTGAAGAAGTCCATGGCAAAGCCCAAGTAACCCTCATAAAACCCTGTGGGTACACTGCACTGGGTTGTTTTAAAGCAGGGATATGCAATTAGCGGACCTCCAGATGTTGCAAAACTACAAGTCCCATCATGCCTCTGCCTCTGGGTGTCATGCTTGTGGCTGTCGGGCTTGCTATGCCTCATGGGACTTGTAGTTCTGCAACAGCTGGAGGTCCGCTAATTGCATATCCCTGCTTTAAAGGATAACTTCACCTTTGGGATTATGCAACATGCTCCCACTGTTTCAACCTCTCCCCGACCAGCCGCCTCTAGTGACACCGAGCCGGGGATCTTCTCCCTGAACTTGCTGTCACAATTTATAAAACCAGTGACCATGCGGGACTCTGTCCACCCAGCCGCATCATTCATTCAAAGAGGGGAGAACTACAAGTACCAACAGTCTTTGTGGCTGTAGTTCTCAATAAAGTACCAGGGCGCTATTGAGCTCCCTACATAGTTAATTGATGCTTCCTGACGGTGAGTAGCGGCCTGCCTGCCAGTAGAGGTATGAGCAGACAGTCTGCAAGAGCCCTGCATTGCACCCCTGATCTGATGATCGTGGGTGCAATGCTTTGCAGGCTCCTAAACAAAAAAAAAAATATTAATAATCTTTTTACGAAGGTGAACTTATCCTTTAAACGGTGTGTATTTGCCCACTGCAGGTGTGAATGGGCCCTTATGGAAACGAATGAGCAAAAATGGTCTGCATTGCCTGTCAAAAAAGTCAGCGTTGCCTGCAACAAGCACCTCCATCTGTGATTTGTATTGGTTGGAGGATTGAACGCGCACTGGTTTGGTCTATAAGTATCTGCTATTTTTTTCTTTGGTACAGCATGATTATACATTCATTCTCCAGTTTGGTTTATATTGAGGACTATCTCTAGGCAAGTTACACCCCCCTCAGCTGATAGGGAACAAGTTTATCTACACTGTCACCATTTGTCTTTCCAAGTGCATGGTATTAGCATTTCTTTAATAACGGCCTTTGGCACTTTTTGTTGGTCTTGCTTTCTTTGCTAATAGAACACAAAGAACGTCCTGTAGTATTATTTACTGTATACAAATTCAGACATTCATTGCTTGGAGGGCATTGGGTTAGTGGTATTTAAAGTACAACAATGGCTCCTGTATGACAATCTACTGAAGTGCCAAATTCAGGTATTATGTAATGCACAAGCCCCATAGTAAAATGTATTGCATCTTCCCAGACTGAGCCAAATCCTCCTTCATTTGTGTCTCATGCTCCCCCCTTCCAGGCACTGCAGCTCAGTGGGAGGGTTTTAGCGACGGATGGAAGTGTGGCCAATTCAGAAAGCAGTGGGCAGACTTGTGATTTGTCAGTGGCGATGCTGATAGCCATGGCCCCTGCAACATTTTCTCATCACATGGTATAAAAGTCATACACAATCTACATAAAAGTGGCAACTTTGCTCTGACACCAGGAGCAGTGTAGCATTGTTGCCCCACCATCACAGGAAGCTGCATTAGGTGGACTTCATTGGCAGACTCAAAAAAAGGTACTTGTGGGACTTTGCAGAGTGACTAAAAGAAAACTGTAAGTGCAGATGGACTTATAATTAAGTGCTACATCATATATGTTTAATAGGAGGTCATAGTTCTACTTGAAGGAGTCAATGCCCCAAAACTGATATTTCAATTACAGGCGGAATCCAGCGGGCTGAGTCACCCATTGATTTTTTTTTTATATATACAGTGCATCTGGAAAATATTCACAGCGCTTCACTTTTTCCACATTTTGTTATGCTACAGCCTTATTCCAAAATGGAATAAATTCATTATTTTCCTCAAAATTCTACAAACAATATCCCGTAATGACAACGTGAAAGAAGTTTGTTTGAAATCTTTGCAAATTTATGAAAAAAAAAAAAAAATCACATGTTCACAAGTATTCACAGCCTTTGCTCTATACAAGCCTGATTGGTGGAGTGCTGCAGAGATGGTTTCTTATATGGAAGGTTCTCCTCTCTCCACAGAGAAATACGGGAGCTCTGTCAGAGTGACCATCGAGTTCTTGGTCCCTGACTAAGGCCTTTCTCACCCAAACACTCAGTTTGGCCAGGAGGCCCTTTCTAGAAAGAGTCCTGGTGGTTCCAAACGCCTTCCATTTACGGATGATGGAGGCCACTGTCCTCATTGGGAACTTAAATGCTGTAGAAATGTTTCTGTACCCTTCCCCAGATCTGTGCCTCAATACAATCCTGTCTCGGAGATCTACAGACAATTCCTTGAATGTCATGGCTTGGTTTGTGCTCTGACATGCACTGTTAACTGTGGAACATTATATAGACAGGTTTGTGCCTTTCTCAATCATGTCCAATCAACTGAATACAGTGGAACCTTGGATTACGAGCATAATCTGTTCCAGGAGAATGCTTGTAATCCAAAGCACTTGCATATCAAAGCGAGTCTCCCCATGGAAGTCAATGGAAACAAAAATAATCTGTTCCACATTGACTTCTATGGCATGCAATACCGCATGTGGCCAGAGGTGGGGGGTGCAGGAGAGACTCGGAAATACTCGGAGACTGTTCAGCTGCATTCGGAAATCCTTACAAAGGCTCAGAAACCGAGTGTTTGAGTATTTCCGAACGGCTCAGGCGCTCCCCCCGCAAATCTGGCCAAATGCGGTACTGCACACCGCAGAGGCTTGAATCCTGCTCATTTTGCGAGACAACACTCGCAAACCGAGTCAGGATTTTTTTAAAATAAATGCTCGTATTGCAAAACGATTGTTAACCGCGTTACTCGCAATCCGAGGTTCCACTACAGGTGGACTCCAATCAAGTTGTAGAAATATCTCAAGGATGATCAGGGGAAACAGGATGCACCCAAGCTCAATTTTGAGTGTCATGGCAAAGGCTGTGAATACTTATGTACATGGGATTTTTTTCGTTTTTTATTTTTAATAAATTTGCAAAGATTTCAAGCAAACTTCTTTCATGTTGTGTTGTTTGTAGAATTTTGAGGGAAATAATCAATTTAATCCATTTTGGAGAAGGCTGTAATATAACAAAATGTGGAAAAAGTGAAGCTCTGTGAATACTTTCCGGATGGACTGTATCATGGAAACCGTAGCAGCATGATCTCTCTTCCTGGTTCTACATAATGAAACACTGAGTACTTAACCCCTTAACGCCCGCCGCACGACTATTTACGTCCGCAAAATGGCACGGACAGGCAGATGGGCGTATATATACGTCCCTGCCTTCTAGCGGGTGGGGGGTCCGATCGGGACCCCCTCCGCTGCGTGCGGCGGGCAGATTCCCTCGGGGAGCGATCCGGGATCACGGCGCAGCTATTCGTCTATAGCCGCTCCGTCGCGATCACTCCCCGGAGCTGAAGAACGGGGAGAGCCGTATGTAAACACGGCTTCCCCGTGCTTCACTGTGGCGGCGTATCGATTGAGTGATCCCTTTTATAAGGGAGACTCGATCGATGACATCAGTCCTACAGCCACACCCCCCTACAGTTGTAAACACACACTAGGTGAGCCCTAACTCCTACAGAGCCCCCTGTGGTTAACTCCCAAACTGCAACTGTCATTTTCACAATAAACAATGCAATTTAAATGCATTTTTTGCTGTGAAAATGACAATGGTCCCAAAAATGTGTCAAAATTGTCCGAAGTGTCCGCCATAATGTCGCAGTCACGAAAAAAATCGCTGATCGCCGCCCATAGTAGTAAAAAAATAATAATTAATAAAAATGCAATAAAACTATCCCCTATTTTGTAAATGCTATAAATTTTGCGCAAACCAATCGATAAACGCTTATTACGATTTTTTTTTAACCAAAAATAGGTAGAAGAATACGTATCAGCCTAAACTGAGGAAAGAAAATTTTTTTATATATGTTTTTGGGGGATATTTATTACAGCAAAAAGTAAAAAATATTGCATTTTTTTCAAAATTGTCACTCTATTTTTGTTTAAAGCGCAAAAAATAAAAACCGCAGAGGTGATCAAATACCACCAAAAGAAAGCTCTATTTGTGGGGAAAAAAGGACGCCAATTTTGTTTGGGAGCCACGTCGCACGACCGCGCAATTGTCTGTTAAAGCAACGCAGTGCCGAATCGCAAAACCTGGCCTGGGCATTTAGCTGCCTAAAGGTCCGGGGCTTAAGTGGTTAATCATTCACATTACTCCTTGTTCCCAAAGTAACTTATACATGCCCCTAACACATACAGACTCAATGCAGATAGTATCTCAGGTGGGATTCAATCCTATGACCCAAAGCTGCAAGCCAAAGGAAACGCTTGTAATGACACTGCAGCGGTGTAATCCTGGTTTAAGCATGAAGATCTTATCACAGAGTACCCCGGGGATACTGGGGGATTATGCCTTGAGCTCCAACCATTAAAACATTCATTTCAAATGCATATCATCCAAACCACGTCTACTTACTTTGTAGTTCTGATTTGTTCTTTGTCTTTGCGTTTCCTGTAGGTTTGGTACGCTCACATATTGTGGATCCATTTTGTTGGTTTCTTTCAGTTTAGTCTCTATAAATGACAAAAGAGGTCTTAGAATTTCAATCAGCTCATTAAGGCCGGGTTCACACCTATGCATTTTCCGTTTTGCAGAAACACACTACAGTCCATTTAACATCATTTCCTATGGATGTAGTTCACATCTGTGCATTTTATGGAAAGGGCCAGGGATTTTTTTTCTGGTTTTTGGTTCCATAGACTTCAAAAGTTTAAAGATGTGTAATAAAAAACACAAAATGCACCTGCAATATCCAAACTGCATAAAAGTATGAATTAGACCTAAGTGCTGCCTCCTGGCTTACTCTCTCTTTCTTCCAATTCCAGCTAAACAGGTTTCCTGAATAGCATCATTAATAGGAGCTTTCTATAGATCTCCACATACATATTCAAGCCTAATGAATGCACTTTGCATGTAACAGGACAATGAAGTGCTGCTAAATACATATAGCCAGATTCAGGTAGAGTTACGCCGGCGTATCAGTAGATACGCCGTCGTAACTCTGAATCTGCGCCGTCGTATATTTAAATGTATTCTCAAATTGAGATACACTTAAATCTAGCTAAGATACGACCGCCGGCGCCGTCTTATCTTAGCTGTCTATTTCCGCTGGCCGCTAGGGGCGTGTACGCTGATTTACGCCTAGAATGCGTAAATCAGCGAGATACGCCTATTCACGAACGTACGCTTGCCCGTCGCAGTAAAGATACGCAGTTTACGTAAGGCGTTTTCAGGCCTAAAGATATTCCACCAAAAAGATGGCGCAGCCAATGTTAAGTATGGACGTCGGAACCGCATCAAATTTTTTAATTTTTACGTCGTTTGCGTAAGTCGTCCGTGAATGGGGCTGGGCGTAATTTACGTTCACGTCGGAACCAATAAGTCTTTGCGGCGTAATTTGGAGCATGCGCACTGGGATACGTCCACGGACGGCGCATGTGCCGTTCGTTCAAAACGTCAATCACGTCGGGTCACGATTCATTAGCATAAAACACGCCCACCTCTTCACAATTTGAATTAGGCGCGCTTACACCGACACATTTACGATATGCCGCCGTAACTTAGGACGCAAGTGCTTTGTGAATACAGCACTTGCCTCTCTAACTTACGGCGGCGTAGCGTATATGAGATACGCTACGCCTGCCTAACGTTAGGCACGTCTACCTGAATCCAGCTATTAGTAACAAGATTCTGGTAGTCACCGATAAAGTACAAATAACTTTGGTGTTACATTTGTATCTCTCTCATATCGGGTTTATCTATACAATTAAAATCAATAAATCTAAAAAGTCATATATGAGATATGATAATCATCTTCAAACCAACGAATGTTTTGCTCATTGGCACACTCGTAGTCCATTGACACTTCCTTCAGCTCTGTAACAGAAAGCTGGCAACAGAGCTACAGGAAGTGTGTGCAGAAACCTAACATTGCACCCGCAATCCACTGATCGCAGGTGCAAGGCCGGCTGCATAGAATCTCTGTTCTTCGGGGGCAAGGGAACACACGCCGGCGTGCCGCTTGTGCTGTGATTAGTCACAGCACAAGCCTGCCAGCGGGTGCCAACCAATGGATGACTGCCGGCACCCGCTGAACGGCGAGAAAGAAGAGGAAGACATGTAAACAATGCAGAGCTCTGTCCTATCAGCAGGGATTTGCTGTTTTTTTTTGTTTCCCTACAAAGCAGGGAATAAAAACCAGCACATCCCTTAGTGAAAGCACCTAACGTACACACATAAACACTGGTTAGGCACACATTTAATCCTTTGCTTGCCCTAGATGTTTAACCCCTTCCCATCTTTTTATTTATTGTCTTTTTTTTTCCTAGCGTAAGATAAAAAAAAAAACAGTGGTGATCAAGTACCACCAAAAGAAAACTATCTGTGGGGAAAAAAATATATAAATGTAATTTATGTACAGCATTGTATGACTGTGCAATTGTCAGTTAAATTAATGCAGTGCCGTATAGCATAAAATGGCCTGGTCACGAAGGGGGGGGATCTTCTGGAGGTCAAGTGGTTATTTAATAATTGATTTTAGTCCAATAAAATGGTGCCGGCACAACCATACACTGCTCAATATTCAGCTGAACCAGCAGGAATTGGTCGGAATTTAAAGAAGCGTATGGCCAGCTTAAATCTGAACAAAGCTCATACTGTCATGACTGGTGCAATAATGACTCTCCTGGACAGTCCAGGGTGACCTTCAAGAAAGTACAAAAATCTGTATCTTTTTGAAGCTGTGAATTTAGCTGTGAGTGGCCGGAGCCGCGATGTTGTCACTCCCGTGCATGCGCGCGGGAGACTTCTTTTCAGCAAGGTCTGGCGTCTGCCGGACTTTCAGCTGAGAAACTCAGGAGGGCATGCGCCACTGAAGTCAGCGGCTCATTGCAAGGGGATATTCTTTTTACCTACTTTATTATAGGCTTACCTGTAGGTAAAAAAATAAAAAAGGGTATACAACCACTTTAATGACAAAATACAGAAAAAATTATCCTTCTAAATAGAATGATTCAGTCTTACAGAAGTAAACGTAAAACATAGCAACATCATTTCAAGTGTCGTCGTTAAAGAATTTTGAATTAATTTTGAATTAATAGGGAATAATATGATTGGTTGCTGAGGGCAAGACTTCTCCTTCCACCTTTTCAGCATTCTCTATTACAGTGTAGGTTAACCCTTACCATAGGCGTGCGCATGGGGTGTGACTGGGCACACCCAAATACTGAGGTTGGCAACCTGTCAATGGTGGGTAGGTGACAGGTAAACCGCAATCATTCCTTGCTGACCCTCAGAACCTGGACAGGAGAGGTGGCGGGGGTGGGATTTCCTGTATTTTCCTCCTGCAGCAGCTAAAAGTAGGCTTCTCCTCCTCTCCCTTTTGTCAACATTCAGCGCCACAGGAGGAAAATATAGGGGATGGTACTAATATATGCCACCCCTCCTTTCCCCGTTACTCTTCCTTCTGTTGCCCGGGCCCCCCATGTGCTCCCTTACTCCCCCCTCATTGTTTCAGGATGGAGAGCGGGGAAGAGGCTGGTAAATATGTCAAATGCATACGTGTTGGAGCTTTGGGGTGCACACCCTAATGCAATAGGCTGTGCACACCTATGACCCTTACCTAGTTGTCTGTCCAAACTGAGCATGAACCCGACATGGGAGCTGGACCTCTTCCTGTAGTGTTGTGGTTGCCAGGTTGCCCCATGGGCAGGGGGGTTATCTGTTCTGTCTGGTTCCAAGTCTCTGGAGTCCTGGGAGCTACCACACACACATGAGTCCAGAAACAGCACCTATACAAAGAAACCGGACACAAATTAGCACTTTGTAACTGACACCAACATCAATCAATGGTCAGGCATGTGAAAGTTTGCTTTTCAGGTCATTTTTAGTGAGATAGACTATTCTGTGGCCGCAGCAAATTACACCATGCATTCTGTCAAATAGCCTCTAAGTGACATCTCCAAGGTGGATAAGCCCAGAGGTCTAGGTGGAGGGGTGAAGGGCAAGCTGTTTGCATATATATCATTATACAATTACTTTATGTGCCTGCAGGCTACTGGATGACAGGCTAAAGAAAACGACTAATGGACAAGGGTCATCAACTGATTGTAGTGTTAGATGTAGTCTGATATCCCTGTACAGCGATACCTACCTTGCTCTGCAGTCTCTCCTCCAGGGTTCTCTTCTGATGTTGAAGCTTCTGATTCCTTTGCTGCAATTCTGCGATTTGCTCCAGCATGTGACAAAGATTTTCCAGATACCGAAGACCATCACCTGGAAGGTTTAGTGCGTCCTGCTCCTAAAATTGATAAGAAACAATGTCAATGTATGTAAATACATGTGACCCTAGATTGTAAGCTCCTCGAGGGCAGGGACTAATGTGAATGTACAACATGTAAAGTGCTGTTTACATTGTCAATGCTATACAAATACCTGTAATAAATGTGCTTACAATGCCGGTCACTAGAGTGTATGTTGTACATATGTAAGTCTGTTTGTTTACTCTATCACGTACATGGTTTTACCTGCAGCACGACCCGATGTGCAATTCAGCATAACAGCGGAGTTGCATAGATACAGTAGTGTGTTTTTTACTAGGGAATTAAGGAGTAGAGGACCAAGGCAGAACGTAGATTTCAATGAAAATTAGATTTACAATCTCCTTTAGCATACAAATGCTTTTCTGTGCTCTACTAGCTTGTGTGATGTATGAAGGTGTCACTCATTTTACATACCTCATTTTCTAGACTGTATCGACATGGGCTTCTTTCTTCATAGCCAACAGATTTCCCTCTACGCTGTTCTTTTAGTGAGCCCGGATACTGCCTGGTACATCTTGCTGCTCTATTTTGGATGGCCTCCCGGCTACTGCTCCTCTGTTTCCTGCTTCGGAGAATTGCCTGTTCCAGTTTATGGGGCACGCTTGAAACTTTATTATTAGGCTGTTTGTTCATACAATATTCCAATCTGTGTAGATCCCTAGGTGAATGCATAATAAAGCTGTTGGGGCTTTCTGAAGAAGGGTTTTCCACTGAAGCTGCTTCTTGAGAATGTTGAAAATGATCTGGTTGTCCTAAGGGAGGGATTTTCAGGTCCTGAGACTCCTCAGGGGTGGGGTTTTCCAAACTCTCATGATCCTCAGAGGTAGAGCTCTCTACACTTCCAAATTCATCCGGATTATAGCTGCTCTCCGATCCATATGGGGAAGGTGGTGGCAGCTCCACCCCTGAATCTTCTGATTCTGATTTCTCTAAACGATTACGTATCCCAGTGTATTCACCATTTTCCTCTTGATTAGCTGACGACTTGGGATAGAGGGAATCTCTAGAGATGCTGCAACTGGATGAAGGATCCATGAGACTCCGATAAACAGCAGTACTTCCCAGCAGTACACAACCCTCTGGTCGTTCTGTAATTGTGGAAGAAAGACAGTGTGTTAAAAAACCTTGTGCCGACGACATAGTGAAATAAATCAGACCGTTTGCCAGGGAAATCGGCAACGGATTGGAAAGTGTTAAAGTGGTCTTATCAGACAGCTGTCACATTACCAGTTTTAGCATCACAGCACAAGTTGATTTTTTATTTTCTGTTGCCCATGTACATCACTAATAAAATATGGTCTCACTGTTCCAACTAATGACAGATGTATGTGTTTGATAGTGCTTTCTAAATGCATATTGCTGTACTTTGGGTATTTAACTGTAATAAAGCACAAAGTCAATAATGAGAGGGAATCCATGCAAACCCAAATCTACTGACCATTTTCTACTGAATCCCTGCGAAGATGTACAGCTTGGATACTTCATTGCTAGCAACCATAAGACTAAAAAAGTATAACAGCCTTTTACAGAGCAACAGTTGCATACCGCAGTCTCTCAACCTTCAAAATGATCTTCACATCTCAGGAAGCCCCTGCTAAAATGATTATATCTTCAGCTCATAGTACATAGTGTGATCAATACGTTTAAAGGCCCGTACACACGATCAGACTTTTTGACAACAAACCTCGGACGGACCAGTTTTTGCAGACAATCCGACCGTGTGTAGGCTCCATCGGACAAACTTTTTCATCAGACAAATGTTCGCTGTGCGAACAGACAAACTTTCGAGCAACAAATGTCCGATGGCGCAAATCCAATCGTGTGTACACAAGTCCATCGGTCTAAAGTCCAAAGTACAAACACGCATGCTCAGAATCAATGCTAAAGATCAGACAAAAATAGCAGAAGTTGTCCAAAGGGTGGCGGTAAAGAGCAGAAAAAACATGTGATTTGGTGAAAGTTGGCTGAAAAAGTCCTGCCGTGTGTATGCAGAACAAGTTCACTGACAACGCCCTTCGGAGCAAAATCCACGGAAAAGTCTGATGGAAGTCCGATCGTATGTATGAGGCTAAAGAAATAGTTATAAATATAAAAAATTTGGGGTATCTGGTGTATTTGACTCCCAAGGTTGATGATTTCTAACAACCTGATGTTCTATATAAACACAAAGTTAAAATGAACCAAAAAGAATGCTAATGATAGGAAAAGAAGTCAATTAAATTTGAAATGTCCCTTATATTAGTGGTCAATGGACAAACCCCTCCCCCCTACATTAGTTGGTGGTCATTAGTCGTGTACCCCGATGGTCAGTAGAGAAACCCCCCCTTACATTAGTTGGTGGTCAGTAGTTGTGTACCCTGATGGTCAGTAGAGAACCCCCCCTTACATTAGTTGGTGGTCAGTAGTTGTGTACCCCGATGGTCAGTAGAGAAACCCCCCCCTTACATTACTTGGTGGTCAGTAGTTGTGTACCCCGATGGTCAGTAGAGAAACCTCCCTCCCCCCCCCCTTACATTAGTGGTCATCAGAGAAGGGCCTCTTACACCTATGGCAGTGTGAAATAGACCACTTACATAAACAGTTGGAGGAAAAATGTCCTTTACGTTTGTGGTTAGTCAAGAAACCCATAGGATCATCTGGAGGAACCCCAGGGGTGCACAGAACACAGGTTAAGAAAGGCTAGCGTACATTATGAAACTCCAATGTTTAAGTGTCATGCATTGAGCCAACATGATCATCAATGACACAATGCTCAATCTATGGACAGTTCTATATTTAGATTTCATTGTATACATCATTTCAATGCACTGTAGGAATCCCAAGCAGTATGAATACTCAATCAATGAGTGGAAAAACGAATTACAAATGTATTTGCTAATTACTGATAACAAATTCTTGGCATAGCTGGCCATAGATATTACAAGGTAGAGGAAGACATTTGGCTTCCCAACTATGTTTGCCTTCTCCAATACTCAAACAGAAATGCATGTTTATATTTGTAGGCCTCTTCCCAACTGTTGGGTACTTTCCCTTTATAAATGTACAGGTGTATTTCCAGAAGATACCCTGACCCACAAGCTGTGCCAACAACACAACAATACATATACAGTACATAAAAAATCCAGCTTACCCTAGCAAATAGCTATTTCCACCAAGACTCCCTAAAGGCCCATTCATACTTGTGTGTTGTGGTAATGCACAGTAAAACACATGCGTTAACGCACATTACCACATTGCGTAGCAATGCAACCGCTCTATTTGTGATACCCATGGGCGTCCGCTCCATAGGGCAAGGGAGGGCGCTTGCCCCCCCCTAGAAATCAGTGCCAAGATCCTCTGTGAGAAAAACAGCGGGCAGGAAGCAAAGCGGCGGCACAGCGAATCCAATTAGAGACGCTCTCTCTCTCCTAGCTCCAGCTGACAGAGAGGGGGAGGGGGTTGTTATTTCCTTTGGGGGCTCCATTTTTTATGATGTTGTTATTCAAAGTTCCTAGTTGCTTGATAGTTGCATCAGGTTTCACAAACCTTTGCATGCCTGCGCTTTATGTGATAATGACTAAGTCCCTCCCCTTCATGACATTGTCAAAAAGGGACCGAGCATGGATGACCTTAAAATGATGCCCCCCCCCGAAAAAAGTTCAGCGGACGCCCATGGTGATAACATTCATTTTCAATGGCACCCCAATGCATTGTGCAGTAGAACTCAATGCACCACACTGCATATATCATAAACAAAGGTCATTGTTTCATCCATTGTGGTGTGTTGGCTGCCTATTCATAATGAATGGGCTGCATTAATGCAATGCACATCAGTGCATCCTATAACGTGTATAAAGACATCCCCATGGCACGCCTGATTAGAAGCCGCTCATATACAGGGTGCTGAAATAACCAGAGGAAGGAGCCATATGGCATTACAAAAGAAAATATGTCGCCACTGCACCTCCTTTTGCGATAACATGCATTAACATGCGTGCAAAAACGCACTGCAAAGTGTACATGAGCTCTGAACAATATCTCTGGATTTATATTATGGGGGTTATTTACAAAAGGCAAATCCACTTTGCACTACAAGTGAAAACTACCAGTGCAAAGTGCACTTGGAAGTGCAGTCGCTGTAAATCTGGGGGGTAGATCTAAAATGAGGGGAAGCTCTGCTGATTTTATCATCCAATCATGTGCAAGCTAAAATGCTGTTTTTTTATTTTCCTTGCATGTCCCCCTCGGATCTACAGCGACTGCTCTTCCAAGTGCACTTGTAGTGGATTTGCCTTTAGTAAATGACCCCCTATGTGTCATTGATGTGAATAAAATTACTTCATTAATTGATTAATATGATCAGTTCATCATCAATGTAAAATATAACGGGCTGTATATGTAATGTGATTATTTTATGTCTAGAGATAGAACAATGACTTCATCATTAAAGGAAGATATAAAGATATTGCAGTGAGCTTTGTCATGGTGTCACCCTGTATGTGTAATATATATATATATATATATATATATATATATATATATATATATATATATATATATATAGCTATGACCTCATTGTGCAATCGATTTAAATGGTGCAATCTAGCAAACGTGAGCGATCTTCTGCTATTCTTGTCCAAGTTATCATTTGATTTTAAACCATTCAGAGATTTCTTCCTGTTCTATTACTTCCAATAATAAAAAAAATCGGGAGAAGAGGGGACTTTGTGCGACAAACTACAGCTTCCCATTCAAGAGATGGGAACATTTCTCCCCATTCCCGGCGATGTGACAGATTGCTGATCACACATCGCCTACACACCTTACCAATGAATGCAATGTGATGCAGAGCAATCAATGGATGAAGTGTGACTCTTGTACCTGTAGCGTTTGTCAGTGATTACAGAAGTATATAGATATATATGATATAGGTGTATATAGGATAGGGGGCAGACACGTACCTGTGATGTGTATGGACAGCGCTCAGTCTTCCACCATCTGCTCTCCTCTATGATCTGCGCTCACACTCACCTCCTCCGCCTGTCCAATCCCAGCTCTACCTGCTCAGTCCTACCTGCGCCGTGACCCCGCCCTCTCCATTCCTTATATGGTGGCTCTTCACCTGCCGCATTCCTCCTGTGCTGACACAGTGCAGCCTCTGTGCCGGGATAGCGAAATCCCGAGAGACCGGCCCGACCGCATTCCTCCTCCCATCTGATAACACCGGTCACCATCCACTGGGCACAATGGGGCGCACGCTGGTCTCGCCAACCACATGAATGGGGCACACACACCTTCAGCTGCATGCATTGTATTTCATCCAAGACTAGCACTAGGCTGGGACATCACCCGACTTCTGACACCATCCTCATAATAGTCAATCATTCACCTACATCGGACTGACCCTGGTTTATCAGACATCACCAGTCCTTCATACACCTGCATCTGACCCTGGTTCCCCAGATACCACCATCCTCATCATAGTGCTTCATACACCTGCATCTGACCCTGGTTCCCCAGATACCACCATCCTCATCATAGTCCTTCATACACCTGCATCTGACCCTGGTTCCCCAGATACCACCATCCTCATCATAGTCCTTCATACACCTGCATCTGACCCTGGTTCCCCAGATATCACCATCCTCATCATAGTCCTTCATACACCTGCATCTGACCCTTGTTCCCCAGATACCACCATCCTCATCATAGTCCTTCATACACCTGCATCTGACCCTTTTTCCCCAGATACCACCATCCTCATCATAGTCCTTCATACACCTGCATCTGACCCTGGTTCCCCAGATGCCACCATCCTCATCATAGTTCTTCATACACCTGCATCTGACCCTTGTTCCCCAGATACCCCCATCCTCATCATAGTCCTTCATACACCTGCATCTGACCCTGGTTCCCCAGATATCACCATCCTCATCATAGTCCTTCATACACCTGCATCTGACCCTTCTTTCCCAGATACCACCATCCTCATCATAGTCCTTCATACACCTGCATCTGACCCTGGTTCCCCAGATACCACCATCCTCATCATAGTCCTTCATACACCTGCATCTGACCCTGGTTCCCCAGATACCACCGTCCTCATCATAGTCCTTCATACACCTGCATCTGACCCTGGTTCCCCAGATACCACCATCCTCATCATAGTCCTTCATACACCTGCATCTGACCCTTCTTTCCCAGATACCACCATCCTCATCATAGTCCTTCATACACCTGCATCTGACCCTGGTTCCCCAGATACCACCATCCTCATCATAGTCCTTCATACACCTGCATCTGACCCTGGTTCCCCAGATACCACCATCCTCATCATAGTCCTTCATACACCTGCATCTGACCCTGGTTCCCCAGATATCACCATCCTCATCATAGTCCTTCATACACCTGCATCTGACCCTTGTTCCCCAGATACCACCATCCTCATCATAGTCCTTCATACACCTGCATCTGACCCTTTTTCCCCAGATACCACCATCCTCATCATAGTCCTTCATACACCTGCATCTGACCCTGGTTCCCCAGATGCCACCATCCTCATCATAGTTCTTCATACACCTGCATCTGACCCTTGTTCCCCAGATACCCCCATCCTCATCATAGTCCTTCATACACCTGCATCTGACCCTGGTTCCCCAGATATCACCATCCTCATCATAGTCCTTCATACACCTGCATCTGACCCTTCTTTCCCAGATACCACCATCCTCATCATAGTCCTTCATACACCTGCATCTGACCCTGGTTCCCCAGATACCACCATCCTCATCATAGTCCTTCATACACCTGCATCTGACCCTGGTTCCCCAGATACCACCGTCCTCATCATAGTCCTTCATACACCTGCATCTGACCCTGGTTCCCCAGATACCACCATCCTCATCATAGTCCTTCATACACCTGCATCTGACCCTTCTTTCCCAGATACCACCATCCTCATCATAGTCCTTCATACACCTGCATCTGACCCTGGTTCCCCAGATACCACCATCCTCATCATAGTCCTTCATACACCTGCATCTGGCCCTGGTTCCCCAGATACCACCATCCTCATCATAGTCCTTCATACACCTTGCATCTGACCCTGGTTACCCAGATACCACCATCCTCATCATAGTCCTTCCTACACCTGCATCTGACCCTGGTTCCCCAGATACCACCATCCTCATCATAGTGCTTCATACACCTGCATCTGACCCTGGTTCCCCACATACCACCATACTCATCATAGTCCTTCATAAACCTGCATCTGGCCCTGGTTCCCCAGATACCACCATCCTCATCATAGTGCTTCATACACCTGCATCTGACCCTGGTTCCCCAGATACCCCCATCCTCATCATAGTCCTTCCTACACCTGCATCTGACCCTGGTTCCCCAGATACCACCATCCTCATCATAGTGCTTCATACACCTGCATCTGGCCCTGGTTCCCCAGATACCACCATCCTCATCATAGTCCTTCATACACCTGCATCTGACCCTTGTTCCCCAGATACCACCAACCAAAATCTGCTCCAGATACCCAAAGCCAAATACAAGTCCAAAGGAGAAAGAAGTTTTGCGCTCCAGGGTCCAAAACTATGGAACGCTTTACCAACCAGCATTCGGTTGGAGGAGAACCACTGGGCCTTCAGAAGAAAGATCAAAACTCATCTCTTTTGATGTCAAGAGAGACAGGAACAACGAACGCCCAGAGGCGATTTAGTTCGCATGTGCCACACTATATAAGTTTTTCACTCACTCACTCACTCATGCTACTTCCAAGCTCTTTAATTTTTTTTTAATCAGCCCGTTGGGTTGAAGAAAAAAATAAATTATAGTGTGTACCAGGATAAAGGCTACATTCACACCTATGTTTTTGCCTGACAGCGTGTAGATGCGAGAAAATCAGAAGGAGGTTTCAGAGCTCAGCTGCGGGAAGCAGCCCTATTGAAACCAAAGGGAGGCTGCTGGCTCCCGCAGCTAACTGCAACCATTCACATGTAATTTCTATACGACAATTGCCTGAGAGTGATTGGCCCTAGATGCAGACTGTGTCCAGGTCCGATCACTCGCCGATAATCGACACATGGTGATTATCTGCAAGTGGCTGCAATTAGCTGCGAAAGTGGGGCAGCATCCCATTGCTTTCAATTGAGCTGCCGCCCGCAGCTAATCCCAGGGACCTCCTGCTGTTTTTCACACTTCTACACACTGTCGGCCAAAACACAGGTGTGACTGCAGGCTTACAGGCTTGTATGGTAATGCAGAACCCGTCTGCGACCAAAAACCCATCGACAGTCTGTAGAACGTCTGTAGAAGTGCAATTCCAGTCGGCTCTGAGTGCTGGGAAAGTCTCCATTATGCAGCTTCCTGACTTAAACATGAATACAGTAAAACCTTGGATTGCGAACATAATTCCTTCCGGAAGCATGCTTGTAATCTAAAGCACTTGTATATCAAAGCAAATTTCCCCATAAGAAATAATGAAAACTCTGATTCGTTCCACAACCATTTATTCCTAAATACTTCAGTTTATAGTCCTTAAAAAAGATTATAGCTATGCGAGGTTGTGTAACCATAAAATGTCCATCCACAAATGGAAGCCTCCACAAGGGGATTAGAAGCAAAATCCAGCAGGAGCTACAGAGTAATAAAGAGAAGAGAGGCGCCTCTAAGTGTAGCAATATTTTTACATTTAATGAAGGTACAACATTTAGAAACTCACAAGGTTGATGATTAAAAGAGGCACATCTAAGTATTCAGGGATCTGGGATAAAGCTGTCTGTAATTGTGACTCGGAAGACTACCCTGCAGTAGAGAGAGATGAAAGCGAGGCGAGCGCAGCGTGGAAGGGACGACATCAATGGCGGTGAGGAGGACGGTCTATGTGGACATCTTTACCCCGGGTGCCTGCATACTTAGATGTGCCTCTTTAAATCATCAGCCATGTGAGTTTCTAAATGTTGTACCCTTTTAAAATGTAACTGTATTTCCACACTAAGAGGCGCCTCTCTTCTCTTTTATACTCAGTTGTGACATGACGCTACTTGTATAAATTTATTAAAAATGTTTGCCAGTCTTGCAAAACGCTCTCAAACCAAGTTATTCTTAAACCAAGGTTTTTCTGTATTCAGAAAGGTTTGCTTATATAGCTTTTCCAATGGGATGGGGTCTGTGCACTTACTATTTCACAAGTTAGAATCTGCATACTATGGGGTCCATACAGTACTGTAAAGGCACTACAGCACTGATGCCTAGTTCACACGATCAGAAAATTGGACGAACAAAATAGCGATTTTGAAGCGATCGTACGATAATCTGATCATTCATTTTGAGAGCCGATCAAAACAGTTCATGCAAAATGATCCTAAAGTCCTGTACACATGATCGGATATTCCGACAACATTTGTGTGATGGAAGGGTTTTGTCGGATAATCCGACTGTCTGTACGCTCCATCTGCCAAGTTTCGGAATTTCCATCCACAAATGTTGGATAGCATGCACTCAAATTCTCCGACAACCAGGGCTTTTTTTCAGGGGGAACTTGGGGGAACTCAGTTCCACCACCTCTGGCTCAGACCCTTTGGTGCCTGCTCACCACAATCACTTGTAAACACAGAAGTCAGGTTTCTGTGTTTACAAGTGACAGCTCTGCACTCTGTGTGTAACCCCCTGAACTCTGCACTCTGTATGTAATGCAATGCTGGTATTTAATTCACCTTTAAGACCCTTCTACTGTTTGTGAAACCTGAACGGGTCGTGGAAAGAGAAAACCGCCGCTCCAGATGAATACACCTCAGTGGTAAATGAATGGCTCAAAACCCGGTGGGTGCAGGCAATGCACAGAGCATAAATGGAAGAAGAGGAATTATGGACAGCCGCACTCCAATAAAAAGTAAAAAAGTTGTGCCTTTTATTCTAGTAAAAAAACACTACAAAAGCAAAAAAACAGCAAACAGTGGGGTAATAGAGCTGACGCGTTTCACATTGATGAACAATGCTTAGTCATAGCATCGGACTAAAATCCAAAGTACAAACACGCATTCTCCGAACCAATGCTAACCATCAGACAACATTAGAAGAAGTTGCCCAAAGGGTGGCGCTAAAGAGCTGAAAAAACACGTAGTTACATGTATGTTGGCTGAAAAAGTTCACAGCCAACGCCCTTCGGACAAAAATCCAGGGATTTGTCCGATGCAAATCCGATCGTGTGTACGAGGTTTTAGGGACAAACACGAAAATTGTTCTTGTATGATACCAGAACAAACGATTTTCGCTTAATGAATACAATATTTATCACAAAAGACCGGAAGACCAAGACATCGCATAATCAGAAAAAAAAAAAAAGAATACATTACAATAAAATACCACGTATTACATCACTTCTGAAGTTGTGTTCTATCAGACGTGAATGTTCATAACTTTAGTAACCTGCTGGTTTTCTGAGACTAGCATGCAAAAAAAAAAAAAACAGACTACCATTCATCGGATATTGTCATCATGTGTATGAGGCTTTAGAGTTCTCATCCTTGCATTTGTAAGGTTAGTTTCAGAGCTTACACCTAGTGACAGGTGACAGGTGAACATTAAATGTGTTTCCTTAAAAGGTTTTGTTAACATCTCAATTAGAGAATCATCAAATAATGTAATGTGAACAGGGATATCCAGTGATTTAAATACCTCCGTATGTATCACGCTTTTAAACATCACTCACACAATACAGAATATGTCATAGGCCCAATATAAAGGGCCGAGCTTGCTATTCTCTAACCTCTATATCACCCACATGATGCTTTATTGACTAAGAAACTCTTTGTGGAATTTATCAGACTGCAAAGTCACATTCCAGAGATATGAATAATGTTTCAGGATGTGACCTAAGTATTTGTACACAATGGGGACGCCACTTATCCGACTCTGTGCAGCAGGAACAGAAGAAGCGTTGACAAAACTCTACCCGAGGACAGTTCCATATGAAATAAAACATATAGAACATCAGTAACAGATACTGTATGGCAATAATGGAAATACAAATATTAGATAAATACTAAACAGCACTATAAATATGTTAAAGTGGAATTAAAGCCTAAAAGGTTTTTTACCTTAAAGCAGGGGTCTCCAAACTTTCGAAACAAAGGGCCAGTTTATGGTCCTTCAGACATAAGGTGGGCCATTGGGTGTAGAAAAGGCCTCAATGTCAGTGGAAAAAAAAAGAACAACCCATCTTTGGTGTAAGTGGAAAGAATTGTGCCCCATCGTTGGTGTGTTGAGAAGAATTGTGCCCCATCGTTGGTGTGTTGAGAAGAATTGTGCCCCATCTTTGGTGTGTTGGGAAGAATTGTGCCCTATCGTTGGTGTTGTTGGGAAGAATTTTGCCCCATCGTTGGTGTGTTGGGAAGAATTGTGCCCCATCGTGGGTGTGTTGGGAAGAATTGTGCCCCATCGTGGGTGTGTTGGGAAAAATTGTGCCCCATCGTGGGTGTGTTGGGAAGAATTGTGCCCCATCGTGGGTGTGTTGGGAAGAATTGTGCCCCATTGTTGGGTGTTGTTGGGAAGAATTGTGCCCCATCGTGGGTGTTGTTGGGAAGAATTGTGCCCCATCATTGGTATTGTTGGGAAGGAATTGTGCCCTATCGTTGGCATCATTGGGAGAGTTTGTGCCCCTTCATTGGTGTCAGTGGGGGGAATTATGCCCCACTGTTAAATATCAGTGGATTAAATAGTGCCCCAAGGGCCAGATAAAAGCAAGCAAAGGTATGGCCCCCGGGCCGCAGTTTGGAGACCACTGCCTTAAAGGATAAGTTCACCTTTTATAAAAAAAATTATAAATGCAAATTTTTTTGCAGGTAAAGAAATTTGCATTTTGTTTTTCTTTTGGAGCCTGTAAAGCAGGAGGGGTCTCAAACTGGCAGGCCTCCATCTCTTGCCACACTACAAGTCCCATGAGGCATTGCAAGGCTGACAGTGACAAGCATGACTCCCACAGGCACCATGGGACTTGTAGTTTCGCAACAGCTAGAGGGCCGCCAGTTTGAGACCCCTGCTGTAAAGCATTGCACCAGCGATCAGCAGACCTCTGTGCCATGCAGGTCCCCTTCAGATCTGTCATATCTGTGTGCCTGTTTCTCCCGTACGGGCAGGCAGATACACTGACAGGAAGAAATCAATGAACGACCACGGCGCTGTGTGCTCATTGAGAACTACAAGCCGCCAACCGCAAAGGCAGTTGGAATTTGTAGTTTATTCACACACAGAGCTGTGTGAATGAATGACGCAGCCAAGTGAGCGGAGCCCAGCACAGCTGCGCTGATTTAAAAAAAGTGACAGCTAGTACGGGAAACCTCTCCCTGTGCTGCTGCCACAGGGGGGGGGGGGGGGGGGGGGCAGCGGGCGATTACTGCAGCATTGGGAACCTATTACATGTTCCACCCTAAAAAACATGTAACATGTTCCCAAAGGTGAATTTATCCTTTAATGCATTCTATATGAGTTCTCTCATAGATGGCATCTTTCTGAAAAGGGAGGGTGGGGGGAGTGCTGGTGGGGGACTCCAGAAGAGGAATAATTATCTGTATTTCTTTTGATACCCAGCATTGCTTATAATGCTCCTGAAGAAGCTCCTATCGAGCGAAACATGTAGAGCAATATACAAGTCAATGCTTCCTTCGATCTTCTATGTACCATCTAATGGAGATCTCGCCTATTTATCGTAATTGATGTTATTTAATTGTCTAAATATTTTTTTTTCTATTTTCCTATACTCTTAACAGTCCCTGGGTTCCATTGGTATCCCCCCTTCCCTCTTTTTCTGGACCCCAGAAGAGGAGGATCAGGGCTGCTCTGTGCAAAACCATTACACAGGTCTGAAAATGAAGGTACTGTAAATCCCGAATGTTTGCAGTGTCACCAAAACAAAGGGAACCCTTCTAATGGGGATGCTTGTTTTGGTGTCAACTATCTAATGCCGCGTACACACGATCGGAAATTCTGACAAGAAAACCGTGGATTTTTTTCTGATGGAATTTTGGCTCAAACTTGTGTTGCTTACACACAATCACACAAAATTCCGACCGTCAAGAACGCGGTGACGTACAACACTACAACGAGCCGAGAAAAATGAAGTTCAATGATTTCGAGCATGCGTTCTTTTTTTGCGCTTCGGAATTGCATACAGACGATCAGAATATCCGACAAGAATTTTGCCAGTCGGAAAATTTGAGAACCAGCATTTACATTTTTGCTGTCGGAAATTCCGACAAAAAAAGTCTGATGGGGCGTACACAAGGTCGGTATTTCTGACCAAAAGCTCAAATCGAAATTTTCTTGTTGGAAATTCTGACCGTGTGTACGCGGTATTACAGAAATGTCTCTTTATTTTTTTTATTGTGCATACAAGATAGGCTGCGAGGAGAAATCTCTTGAACGGGACATAGTTAACAAAAGGGCTTTAACCATTTCCTACTCAAATTTAGCTTTGATATCCTTTAAAATTGATACCTAAAATGAAACCTCCTAATTCTTACTGTAATGACGCGTACAGACGGTCGTTTTTTGTGATGAAACAAAACGACGTTTTATGTGATTTAAAAAAACGACGTTTTTGAAACGTCATTTTCAAAAACGACGTTGCCTACACACCATCGTTTTTCAAAATGCTCTAGCAAAGCGCGGTTACGTTCAGCACGTACGACGGCACTCTGTTCCATTGAAGCTCGCTTCATAACTTGCTTCTGAGCATGCGCGGGTTTAAAAACGTTGTTTTCAACGTCGTTTTGCCCACACACTATCATTTTAATTGACACAAAAAACGACGTTTTGAAAAACGACACAAAAAATTCGAGCATGTTCGAATTTTTTTTTAATTGTTTTTCAGAAGACATAAAACAATGTTTTCCCCACACACGGTCATTTTAAATGACGTTTTCAAAAACGTTGTTTTTTTCATCACAAAAAATTACCGTCTGTACGCGGCATTACTGTGACACTGACCCAACCCAGAGCTGTCGCCACCAAAAGCTTGCAGTTGCATGCTGACCAGTCACAGGGCCAATGTGTCCTCTGAAAACTCCTGATCCATGGGGTTGTGTGTGAAATCCTCAATCATGGGAGCCATGAAGGAAAGTGACCCTATCTAAATTGGATATCTATGCGAGGTGAGTCTAGTGGCAGAAACCATGTAAGCACTCTGATCTGCTTTTATGTCTGCTAATGGGCTGTAGAGTAGCCTTTCAAGTATAGCAGAGCGGCAGACTGCCAACCTATTAGTGGATAGCTGGACACAAGTTACCACTTCTTTGTGGAGACGGGCGTGGAAAGAAACTTTTGTCTATGGCAGACTTTACAGAACGTATATATAGAACCAAACCAAAAGGAATGTGATCAGGCAGACATGTTTGTCTCCATCTGATGTTCCAAGTATCTGATGAATCCCAGACGTACTTTCCCTCACATTACAGAGCCGGGTGGAGATACTTAGGCAGATCCAGAAATCCAAATTCTGGTAACCAGATACGCTTAAATTAGGCTAAGATACGAGCGGCGTAAGTGTCTTACACCGTCGTATCTTAAAGTGTAATTTTTAGGCTGGCCGCTAGGTGGCGCTTCCATTGCGGTCGGCGTAGAATATGTAAATCACTAGATACGCCTATTCACGAACGTACGCCCGGCCGACACAGTACAGATACGCCGTTTACGTAAGGCATTTTCAGGCGTAAAGTTATTCCATCAAATAGCTGGACTAGTAATGTTAAAGGGTCACTAAAGGAAAAACTTTTTTTAGCTGAAATGACTGTTTACAGGGCATAGAGACATAATAGTTAACTGATTCCTTTTAAAAATGATTAAAAATAGATAAAAAAACAATCATATAATGTGCCTGCAGTGTAGTTTCGTTTTTGCTGTTGTTTTCTGGTTCTCTGATGTACAGAGAGCCACTAGAGGGCAGTCAGCCAATAGAGAGCAGTGATACTTTGTCTAAAACTCCTCAGCACCAATCCAGTTTCGTTTTACACACAATAATCACATTAGTGACCACCGTGAGAAATCTCCCAGTACTGTGGTTATCAGGAAACAGGCAACCAGCAAGTGTCCAGAACAGAGAGGATTTACAGCAACATGAAAGCAAAAACGAACAATGAGGAAATGAAACCAGGACTGCAGTAAGGTAAAGGAAGCTATTTAGCTAAAAAAAAAAATTCCTTTAGTGACTCTTTAAGTATGGCCGTCGTTCCCGCGTCGAAATTTGAAAATTTTACGTTGTTTGCGTGAGTCGTCCGTGAATAGGGCTGGACGTAATTTACGTCCACGTTGAAACCAATAGGTCCTTGCGGCGTACTTTTCCGCAATGCACACTGGGATATGTACACGGACGGCGCATGCGCCGTTCCTAAAAAACGTCAATCACGTCAGGTCACCCCCAATTGACAAAAAACACGCCTCCTCAGCCAAATTTGAATTAGGCGTGCTTACGCCCGCCGCATTTACGCTACGCCGCTGTAACTTAGCAGGCAAGTACTTTGTGAATACAGTACTTGCCTTGCAAACGCTACGCCGCCGCAACGATGCGCCGCCGTACCAGAATCCAGCTAACTCAATACAGTTCCTACATCAGAATATGGTGGATTTTCCTAGCAAGCTATCCTGGCTTCCTTTACACAATACAAGCATTTCATACATAACTGCAATCATTTCCCAGATATGTGAACTATTTTTATTTTTCAAGTTAAACAAAAACAGGTGCCACATCCTTCATTTCCTTACCTAAAATAGAAAAAAGAAAATCAAAAGTTTTCGTTTACTCTTCACATAAGGCCATGTATGAGTTATCCAATCCATCTTTTCGCCTGCAGCTTGCAGATTGCTTTGGCTGTCTGTTATAAAGGCCAACGTCAATGGGTACAGACGAGGGAGGATTTGGCTGGCAGCCTTGAGTTGAGATACTCAGACACAGGGGCGGATTGACCATTGAGTCACTCGGACACTGCCCGAGGGCCCCATGCCACTAGGGGGCCCCATCAGGGTTGCCAGGCTCAGTAAAACCAGGGACAGTATGTAAAAATCTGTGTTTTTTTTTACATCTGTCCCTGAAACCGACATGTTTTTGATGTAACAATTTCGAGATTTTAGCTGCCCCGCCTCTGCACTGCCTTCTGGCATGGTGGCTATCTGTAAGACCAGGGGCCCCATAATCTTTTATTGCCCGGGGCAGGGCTGATCCGCCCTATAGGCTCACTATGAAAGCCGCTTTCTCGACAGTTTCCTCGACGGAAATGTACACACGACCGGTTTCCTCGGCAAAAAAATATCTCCCAGCAAGTTTCTTGCTGGTTTTTGCCGAGAAACTCGGTCGTGTGTACGAGGCCTGAGCTGTAGTCAACAAGAAGACTAATTGGACAGCCCAGTCTCTCCATACATGGCCTTGTGTGCAGAGAAATAGGACATTTTCCTAATTTTCCCATTTTTAAAATGTATTTTAGGTACGTAAAAAGAAATAACGCAAAAAACAATCTACATGTAGAATGTGGCACCTGTTTTTGTTTAACTGTAACTCAAACGTGGAAAATAAATCTTTTTGTGAAAATATTTCAATTATGTATGAAATGCTTATCTCAAGGAAGCCAGAATAGCTTGCTAAGAAATTCCACCATATACTGATATCGTAACTGTACTGGGTTCCTCCGCCCGGATCTGTAATTTCATTCACGTCTGGGAATTATCAGATATTTGGAACATCAGATAGAGACAAATATGTTGTCTGTCTGATCACGTACCTTTTAGTCTGATACTATATCTATCTTTCATAACTTCTTCCTTGTTTTACCTTAGACAAAAAGGTTCCTTCCACACCCGTCTACACTAGTGACTTGTGTCCAGCCATCTACTTATAGGCTAGTGGTTTGCCTCTCTGCTAAACTTGAAAGGCTAGTCTACAGAGTCTGTTAGGAAACAGTGTCTGTAATGCAAAAAGCCCATAAGTAGTCATAAAAGCAGATCTAAGTGCCGCACTCTGCCTTGTGACAGCCGCCAAACCCACCTTGCACAGATATCAAATTTAGGTCGGGTCACTTTATGGCTCCATATAATTGAAGGTTTTACTTTGCAATGGTGATAGAATAGAGTACAGTATGCTTGCCAGATCTTTCACTCCTTCAATGGGTTGGAGAGCATCGTTGTGGGATTTCAAATTTCCCAACTTTCAGGCCCCGTACACACGTCCGAGGAACTCGACGTGCCAAACACATCGAGTTCCTCGTCGAGTTCAGTGTTGAAGCCGCTGAGGATCTCGGCGGGCCGACTTTCCTCATTGAACAACGAGGAAATAGAGAACATGTTCTCTATTCGGCCCGACGAGTTCCTCGTCGGCTTCCTCGCTGAAAAGTGTACACACAACCGAGTTTCTCGGCAGAATCTAGCTCCGATCGAGTTTCTGGCTGAATTCTGCCGAGAAACTCGGTCGTGTGTACGGGGCCTCACAGGAAGCAGCAGTGAGGCTCAATAAGAGTTTTTTCTCTTTACTTTTTTGGTCAAAACTTACATTTTGAATTTTTTTTAAAAGCCAATTCTGTAATGGGGGGGGGGGGGGGCATAGGGAATTGGCAGTAAAGTAAATCGTTCCATTTTCATAGAGGGTCCGCTTTAAGTTGGCCATACATACAAGGACCTGAAATAAATTTTCAAACGCCTACATCTGCGGTCTTTAATGTGCAGCCCGGGGGCTGGATGTGGCCCTTTACTTGCCTTTATCTTGCCCTCGGCACTATTCCACCAATACTGTGGCACCATTTCCCCTACTGACACCATCAATAGGGCACTATTTCTCCCATTAAAACCAATGATGGGTCACTAATGCCGGGCATCTTCTACACCCACTAGCCACAGCCCAGTCCCTCTAATGCCTGAGGGACAGTAAATTCTCCCTTTGCTCAGAAAGTTTACAGATCCAGTGCCACTATCCAATACCCAGTGGGTGATCTCTCTATCCATTAATGCCTATGTGGTCAAAATAGGGGGTGCCATATTGTCTTCCTTGCACTTCAAAGACTAATAGCAGATTAGACAAAAATTTCAACCCGCTCGATCTCTGACCGCATTGACATCAGTGCTCTGATACACCACTGCTCAATACACATTGCACTATTCCTCACTTGATCTTCAAGGTCATACACCTATATCTGTCACTTAGCCCATAGGCAGAAAAAGAGCAATGAGAAAGCAGTAAGTGCAATGATCCACAGCCGGGAAATTTCACCTTTTAACAAGACCTTCTCTACATTTAGGACATGATGGGCCAGATTCACAAAGAGATATGACGGTGTATCTCCTGATACGCCGTCGTATCTCTGAGTTCTGCCGGTCGTATCTATGCGACTGATTCATAGAATCAGTTACGCATAGATATCCTTAAGATCCGACAGGTGTAACTGTGTTACACCGTCGGATCTTAGGCTGCAATTCCAGGCCGGCCGCTAGGTGGTGCTTCCATATCTTTTACGCAACAAATATGCAAATGAGGAGTTACGCCGATTCAGAAACGATCGACCGCCCGGCGCTTTTTTTTTACGTCGTTTGCGTTTGGCTTTTTCTGGCGTATAGTTAAATCTGCTGTACTGAGGCGTACTCAATGTTAAGTATGGCCGCCGTTCCAGCGCTGAGTTTTGAATTTTTATGTCGTTTGCGTTAGTCGTTTGCGAATACGGATGGACGTAATTTATGTTAACGTCGAAACCAATGACGTCCTTGCGACGTCATTTGGAGCAATGCACGCTGGGTAAATTTGTGGACGGCACATGCGCTGTTCGATCGGAGCGGGAACGCGCCTGATTTAAATACTACACGCCCCCTAGCCGCGGAATTTGAATTCCGCCGGGGGATTTACGATACGCCGCCGCAAGTTTTGAGGTAAGTGCTTTGTGAATTAACCACTTGCCTCAAAAACTTGCGGCGGCGGATTTTAAATCAGATAGGTTACGCGGATCTAAAGATCCGCTAACCTATGTGAATCTGGCCCGATATCATCCTAATCCTTCCCTTTCTGTATTACACATTAGTAAGTACCCTATTCTGCAGGTGCTCGCTCATACTTTCTCATTACATCACACGTCCCAGGGGGCTTCAGGGCAGCCTCCGCAAGTCGGGTGATCTTGTGTAACGTGCAGTAGGGAGTGATCTAAAAATTCACAGCCAGCTCCTGAATTCAAGATGGCGACGTGGGAACAAAAAGAGCATTAAAAACTTTGGGATTTAGGAAGACAGTGCTGGAATTCTTGGGCTGGTAAGTATGTGTTTTTTTAAACAGTACTTCTCAGTAGCTGCTGACTTTTTTTTTTTTCCCAAAGAAATATTTCTGATCGTTCGCTATAATTTACTGAACTGTGCAGCTTGCTCTTTGCCTTATTGAATATAACCTTTACCTGTATTTACCTATGCACCAGATTCATAGACAAACCTAAAAACACAGCCAACTTCCTCCTGACAGCTATTCCATAAGCTACAAAACCTTGGACCTCATTTTGAAATGAGAACTGTCCGTGTTGCTCTTCATTTTCCAGTGCAGGATTTAATTTGATCTCATTGGTCTCAAACTGACAGTTCTATGGTAACTGACTCAATAGAACATGCAATTAGTGGCTAAACATTAGATTGAGACTTCCCTGCAGATCTCACCCTCCCCTACATGAAACTTTGTCAGTACAAGCTAATTATAAGATTAAAACCACAACTACAGATTGCAGTAACACCTTCATTGAAACACATCTATGCACATGAAAATGAACTGCCTTCACAATAACACAATTGTCATACAATAGGGTTCATCACACCTCTTTACATTCAGATGTCGTAAGGATGACCCAGAAGACTATGTCGTAGAAACAATGCCCAGTGTAGAAACTATTACTACCGTACAGATAAGACTATGAGGTTGATTTAATAAAACTGGAGAGTGCAAAATCTGGTGCAGCTCTACATAGAAGCCAATCAGCTCCCAGTTTATTTTTGTCAAAGCTTAATTGATGAAGTTAGAAGCTGATTGGCTGCCATGCAGAGCTGCACCAGATTTTGCACTCTCCAGTTTTAGTAAATCAACCCCACTATAACAACTTTAAGCTCTCCTGAAATCCCAGATTTACTGTAGATCAGTCTTTCTCAATCTTTTTAGCCCAGAGGAACCCCTAAAATAATTTCCAGGTTTTTAGGAACCCTCACTTAAACCAATTCATTGGGGGTCTATGGTTAAAATGCCCCTTACATTAGTGGTCGGCAGGAAGAATGCAGTCCTTACAGATGTGGTCGGAATGCCAAAGACATGCTGGTAGGTTAATGGGCTCCTGTCTAAATTGGCTCTAGTATTCGCATGTATGTAAATGTATGAATGTGAGATAGGATAGGAACCTTAGATTGTAAGCTCCTTGAGGGCAGGGACTGATGTGAATATATTATATATATATATATATATATATATATATATATATATATATATATATATATATATATATATATATATATAACATGTAAATTGATGGAACTATATAAGTGCCTGTAATAAAATAAATAAGTGCAAAGTTGTCATATCCCTATTTTTGTAAAGCTATTACAGTCATACATGAAGTCAGTGTGAGGCCGTGTGACGTGATGGTTCAAATATTTAATCAGTGACCACATTCTCATAGTATATACACAAAGCGAAAATCCCATGGGATTATAGAAAAAAAATTTGCATCAATTGTACAGACGGCAAAGAACAGCGCCACACAGTGGTACACATAACACAGTGACCAGCACAAATGGGGGAATTTAGGTTATCAGTACTTTAGAGATTAAATTAGTAGAAAATAAGAAATTAAGTGTTTATATTGTTTTTGGATGATTAGACAATGACTGAGATATATCTTAAAATTATGGTCAATTTTATTGTAGCCTTTAATTGGCACCTAATTTTATTTGTCTCCGTCTTTCAACTTACAATGAACAGTCCTCATTGTGATTGTCCCTCCCATAGGATTGCATAGTTATTTCTCTGATGAGTTTATAGCAGGCCTACATTTTCAGGAGAATAATGTAAAGATACTGTATATAGCTAGCCTTGTATGAGAGCTCATTTCACTTACTAATTAGTGTTTTTTTTCTTCTTATCAAGTTAAAAGTAACAAATTCCGACAAAGAAGTATCACAACTAAATGCTAAATCTAATATGAAGCCAATTTAAAAAAGAAAGCACAGAGCAGCCATGTTTAAAAAACAAAGGCAATCAATCAGCTATCGGTCTAGATTCACATCTATGCAGGCTGCGCATTATGGCCCGGATTCACAAAGCACTTGCGCCGACGTATCTCGAGATACGCCGCGTAAGTGCAAATATGCGCTGTCGTATCTGTGCGCCGTGCCCACAAAACTAAGATACGCTTAAAAACAGGCTTTATTCCACCGGCGTAACTTGCCTACGCCGGCGTAGAGTGGGCGCATATTTATGCTGGACGCATGTGGCGCTCCCATTGATTTTCTATTCAAAAATGCAAATGAGGGAGATACGCCGATTCACGATCGTACTTGCGCCCAACGCGTAAGTTGTACGTACGGCGCAAAGTTATGCCCCATAAAGGAGGTGTAACTCAGCAGCATCCATGCAAAGGACTGCACCAGGGAACCCAAGCCGGCCTATTTTACATTGTACGTGAATATGGCTGGGCGTAGGTTACGTTCACGCCGTAGGCAGTGATCCGGCATATCTTAGGCAGTTATTCAAACGTATTTGTGAGTATGCGCACTGGGATGCGCCCACGGGACGGCGCATGCGCAGTTGGCGATACGTATCTGTCTGGCACTCGGCCCATCATTTGCATGGGGTCACGCCACATTAGCATGGCTCACGCCCACTTCCACTTACGCCTTGGAAACCCAGCGCAGTTTTGGGAGGAAGTGCTTTGTGAATTCCATGCTTGCCAATCTCCGCTGTGTCGGCGTAGCGTAAAGGAGATACGCTACGGCGGCGCCAGTGTCTGTGAATCCGGGCCTATGTGTTTTTCAGGCACGTTTTAAAGTGCATTTTGCGTTCTTGCATGCATTTTTTATTTTTTAATCTTTAAACACACTGGGCCAGATTCACAGAAGAAGTACGCCGGAGTATCTACTGATACTCCGGCGTACTTTCAAATTTGCAGCGTCGTATCTTTAGTTTGAATCCTCAAACCAATATACGACGGCTTCTGGCTTCGATCCGACAGGCGTACAGCTTCGTACGCCTTCGGATCGTAGGTGCAATACTTTGGCGCCCGCTGGGTGGAGTTCGCGTTGTTTTCCGCATCGGGCTTTTCCCGGCGTATAGTTAAAGCTGCTATTTCGTGGCGTATAGATAGACCTGCCATGTTAAAGTATGGCCGGCGTTCCCGCGTCGAATTTAGAATTTTTTTTTTTGCGTAAGTCGTCCGTGAATAGGAACGGACGTAACTCACGTCTACGTTCAAAAAATGACGTCATTTCGCACAAAGCACGGCGGGAAATTTCAAAACGGAGCATGCGCAGTAGGTTCGGCGTGGGAACGTGCCTAATTTAAATGATCCATGCCCCCTACACGGATCATTTGAATTAGGCGGGCTTGCGCCGAAGGGATTTACGCTACGTCGCCGCAACTTTACAGGCAAGTGCTTTGTGAATCAAGCACTTGCCCGTAAAACTTGCGGCGGCGTAACGTAAATGCGATACGTTACACTGCCGCAGATGTACCTGAATCTGGCCCACTGTTTATAGCTGGTTGCTAAGGAGTGGGCCGCGGGGATGTCTGGCCGCCGCATTCTTAAAAACCAATGAGTCATCAGCTGTTAGCGGGGTTCCCCACTGACAGCTGAATGTAAAAACAAAAACAAGTTTTCAGGTAAAAAAAATAATAAAACGTGAAAAAAATGCGTGGAGTCCCCCCAAATCCATACCAGGCTCTTATCCGAGCAAGCAGCCCAACAGGTCAGGAAAGGGGGGGGGACGAGTAAGCACCCCCCCTTTCCTGAACCATTCAAGTCCGCATGCCCTCAAAATGGAGGGGGTGCTTTGGGGGAGGGGGCCCCAAAGGACTAGGCCCTTTTCCCAACAACTCTGGGCGGTGGTTGTGGAGGTCTGCAGGCAGGGGACTTATCAGAATCTGAAAGCCCCCTTTAAGAAAGGGGCTCCCCAGGATCCCAACCCCCCCTCCATGTGAATGAGTATGGGGTACATTGGCTTCCTGGCCCGCTCCTTAGCAAACAGCTATATACAGTGTTTTTAAAAAAACGCATAAAAAATTGCATAACAAACGCAACACTTGTGTTTCTGGTGTGACTCAATTGAAGTCTATTACATGCAAAACGCGAAGGAAAAGTCCCCGAATGTTTTTTTTTGGACTGTAGCACACTAAGGCCTTGTTAACACATATGCAGGTTGCAGTTTGCATATTCCGGGTGCATTTTGCGTTTTTTTTAATACACATTTTTAAACCATTGCAGTCTATGAACCTTTCCATAAAATGCACAGATGTGAACATGACCCATAGGAAACCATGTTAAATGGAATGTAGTGTGTTTCTGCAAAACTAAAAACGCACTAAAAAATGCATAGGTGTGAACCAGGCCTTATTAGGAATCAGTTAAACAGAAAGTATTGATTTAGCATGACAGCCAGGAAGAGAAGTCAGCAATGGCATCCTTAAAATTCACTCACTCTTTAATATTTATACATAAGCGATAAATAGCTTTTTTAACTGCGCCAACAGAACGCATAGGCTGATATTATTGACTTTTCCTTCTAAAATACTAATTGCCTGGCTTCTATGCTAATTAAATGGCCTTAGGACTGACCTTGAACAAGTATGCAAATCAGTTCTGTCTTCACTGTGCACTGCAGTACAAGTGCAGCTGCCTGTATAAATGAATGACAGGCTGCGACTGTACACTTTTAATCCAAGCATTTACTTGTGTACAGGAACAGATGAGCGCCTCTGAGCGCTACCTGTCAGCATCCAGAGCTCACATCTGTCCCTATTCGTAAGTAAATGCTTGCATGTGCAGTTACCAGTGTACAGACACAGCCTGTCATTGAGTTGTACATAAACACCTATCACTTCCAGTTCAGGGATACACTAATTTTTCACAGTGTGCAGCTCTCTGCACCCTAAATTTAAACATTATATAGTCATAGTTCCCAACTGTCCCTGATTTCGAGGAACTGTCCCTGATTTGGAACAAAGTCCCTCTGTGCCTCTTTCCTCCTCATTTGTCCCTCATTTTGGTCTGATCTATAAAGTTGTATATAAAATGTACTTTTTATCTTTCAAAAAGTGTTTCCCAGTGCTAAACATTTCATCCAATTTATAAATTGCTGCATTTGTAAATTTCAAAAGCCAGAAAAATAAATAGTAGTGGTAAAAAAAACACTTGGGGGTTTAACTAAGAATTATTTTTGTACAATTCTCCTTTAAGGGGGCGTGGTATGGGGTGTGTCCTATGTCTACATACTTTTGCTAATAGGTGTACCTCGTTCCCATCTCGAAAAGTTGGGGGGTATGTATGGTGGTAACAAATGCCCAATAATGCAAAATGGTAATTATGCCATTGTGACATCATAGTATGTGCTACAAAGTAGACAAAAACTCACCCAAGCTCTACTGCATGATTGTAGAATGATGAGCTGAATAACAGTGCTCAGGCATGTTGTGTCCCATAAACATCAAAGCAGCAATAAATACCAGTAACTTGATTGCTTCTTCTTAAATATTTATTGAGCACCAACAGCATTGCCACATCTAAAGTGCTAACATGTTTCGGCCAGAGCCTTCCTCATAGCATGCTATGAGGAAGGCTCCAGACGACACATGTTAGTACTTTAGATGTCGCACTGGTGTTAGTGCTCAATAAAGATTTAAGAAGAAACAATCGAATTACCAGCATTTCTTGCTATATGCTTCAAAGGATTTGGATTTGCTGTTGATTCCATAAAGCTTCACATATCTCTTGGGGCTAGTTTAGACTAGCTTTAGCCCACTGAAGAGTGGGCTAGAAGTGTTTGACAAGTGGCAAGAAGGTGTTTTTCCCTCCTCACCACCTTTTTTAACTCCTAAAATTTTACAACACTGCTCTGAAACCATGTGGATTGCACGTATTTGCAGGACAGTTGGATTGCGGCCTGATTCAGGGAAATTGGTTGCGTTTGGCAGGCGGTACTGCCCGCGGAGTATGACAGCAGGGATAACCTTTCTCTAGCTTACCTGTGTATTTTTATAACCCCCAACCACAAGAATAAACGTGGCCTAATGCCGCATACACACTGTTAGAATTTCCGACAACAAATGTTCAATGTGAGCTTTTTGTCGGAAATTGTAGGCTCCATCAGACATTTGCTGTCGGAATTTCCGACAACAAAAATGTGAGAGCTGGTTCTCAAATTTTCCGCCAACAAAATTCGTTCTCATAAATTCCGATGGTGTGTGGACAATTCCGACGCACAAAGATCCATGCATGCTCTGAATCAAGTACGAGACGGAAGCGCTTGGTCTGGTAAAACTAGCGTTCGTGATGGAGATAGCACATTCGTCACGCTGTAACGGACTGAAAAGCACGAGGCTGAAAAGCGCAAAACGTCTCTCACCAAACTTCTACTAACACGACTGGTATTGAACTTCCCTTTAATAGTGCCGTCGTACATTTTTCTACATGACCGTGTTCTTGGCGTTCGGAATTTCCGACAACATTTGTGGGAATGTGTGTATGCAAGACAAGTTTGAGACAACATCCGTCGGAAAAAAATCCACGGTTTTGTTGTCGGAATTTCCGATCGTCTGTACACGGCATTAGAGTTAACATGAAGCAAAATCCAAACCTTTTTGCAGACATCACTTTTACTTTTTATATCTATATACCAATGCTGAGTAACCAGCATATAATAGGTTTGAACTCTTTCTATTTAATTCTCTGACTCCATAGGGCAGCTCCTGACATTGATCTGTGTCTGAATTATTAAAAAATGCAAATCCTTAGCAAAAGTAGCATTACGCAGTAAATCTGGACCCTGCAGGCTCAGAGGAGCCTCACTTCTTGACCCAATTCAAGAACTGCTACAAAAGTTTCTGTACACAGGAAATCTGTAGGATCAATAAACCATATCGAATGTTTACCCAACAAAATCTTGGATATTATCAGTAAAAATTCCTGTCATTTACCTTCGCTCCATAGCGCCCCGAGGTTTAGCTTCCTGTGGCGGCCCAGCATCTTGCTGCGATAGATGTATAGACTGATAGCTCTGCTGGCAAGAATCCTCCTTGTGCTTCAGTATGTGAGAAAGACTGTTCAGCAATGTGGGAGTGAGTGTGGGATAGTCAGATAAAAGCCCCTCTGTGTGTCTCTGGGAGGGGTCATCCATGTCAGCTGGCTGGATATGGGAGGTATTGAAGGGGGGTATTTAGGCCATTAATGAGCTTTTATGTCTTTGGAAAAACTCTTTTGTCTCTTCTCACACTGGCAGCTGAAAGAAAGAGATTCAGGCCTGGAAAAGGTGTGACGTCACGGCATGCTACTGTTCTCACAGGCCAGACCTAAAGAGCTCACACTCTAATATAGACATAATACAGCAAAGTGTTAGGTCATAAACAGATGTGGAGGTACATAACGGCGAAGTGTCAGGTCAATGTCACACCGTCTCCTACTGCTGTCATAGGCTTATATTGAAGAGTAATGTGACATTAAAGGCAACTTTTCCCATATACCTGACTTGTTCTAGCGTTAAAACATTGACACTAACATGGTGCAGGAAATGTTTAGTGCGCTGGTGGTCCTAAAAGTGAACCCAAGTATTAATGCTTTACCAGAGTGATGCTCAACTGACCCACATACGACCCTGCATGGCCATCCTCACTTTTGGTGGTTCAGTATCCATTGTCCCCTTATACCAGCCATTCTCATCCAGAGTTCAGTGGAATCCTAGCGGATTGAGGTTGCTATGAGTTCCTTGAGCTGTGACAAATTGACCTCCCATTTGACAGCGAAAGCTTGGCTCTGGTGGCCAATGTCACTTGACAGAGCCAGCTGCATGGCACGAATGATCTAGCTATCTGTTAGGCCCCGTCAGGCCCAGATTTACTCCATTTGTCGCCCCAAGGCCGGGTCCTTCAATGCCGCCCCCGCCTGCGTAGTACGGGGGGACATTTTCGTCAGGACACTGAGAAGCGGGGGGGGTGTTGCTGCCAAAAATGACATTGAGCATTGGGGGGTGCTGCTGTCGAAAATGACAAAATGACATTGAGAACCGAGAGGGGGGTTGCTGCTGCCAAGAACTATCTCGCCTCCTCTTCCCTCTGTTTTTTCTCCTCTCACCATCCGCATGACAGGGGGGAACTCCTGATATGAAAGTGAAAGTGTCCTCTCCTCTCAGCCGCAGTGCCGCCCCTGCACTCACTGCCGCCCGAGGCCTGGCCTTGTTGGCCTTGTCTGGAATCCAGCCCCGTACACACGGTCGGTTTGGTCCGATGAGAATGAACCGAAGTTCCTTTTTCATCGGACCAAACCGATCGTGTGTATAGGCTATCGGTCTGTTTTCCTTCGGTCCAAAATTTTCAAACATGCTTCAAAACTGAACCGATGGACCGCTGCCCCATCGGACCAAACCGATGGTTAGTACAGAAAAGCATCGGTTCAAAACCCGCGCATGCTCAGAATCAAGTCGACGCATGCTTGGAAGCATTGAACTTCGTTTTATTCAGCACGTCGTGTGTTTTACGTCACCGCGTTCTGACCCGATCGGATTTTGAACTGATGGTGTGTACACACATCAGGCCGTACGGCCACTTCAGAGGTGAACCGATGAAAACGGTCCGTCGGACCATTCTCATCGGTTTTGTCCGACCGTGTGTACGGGGCCTAAGGATGCCATTCTTCCAAGTGGCCACCAATGTAAGGGGCATGTTTCCCATTGACCTTTGATCAACTGATTTTAGAAGAGGTTCTCTTTACCAAAAAGAGTTTTATTAAAGAAATAAAACACAAAGCAAAAAGCAATACAGACAAGGCAATACCAAGACATCATCAAAAAATAAATAAAAAATAGCATTGCAAACACAGCACGTACCAATAGAGAAACACATGAAAAATAGCAAGGACAAGACAGTCCAATTTATCCATAAGTGAGTTAGTACAACATCCCAGAAGGGGTTCTCTGAGACCTGAAAATTTTTTCAGTGGGTTCCTCAAGGGAAAAGATAGATTGAGAAAGGGTGCCTTACATAAGAATGCAGAAGAGAATAAATGACTGATACTACTGGTAATATTAATACTTCTATAATAACCTATTATTATCATTTATTCTACCAATTGTGGACACCAAAGGGCCCCTGTGCAAGACCAACTTTTGATCCCACCTTCATTTAACTACTGGTCGGGCAAAAACATTTATTCACCATAGATTATATGAATTTATAGGTCAAAGGAACAGCAAAGAGAGGTCCTAGAACCCAGCTGACCCATATATAGTGTAAAAAAGACCCTAATTCCCCATACACACGATCGGATTTTCCGTAGGAAAAAACATTATAAGCTCAAGCTTGGCTTGCATACACACGGTCACTCAAAAGTTCTCTAAACTTTCGGCCATCAAGAACACGGTGAAAAAATTAAGTTCAATGCTTCCGAGCATGCGTCAAATTGTTTCCGAGCAAAATGTTTTCGGAATTTTGCGCATCGGAATTGCCACAGACGATCTGCTCTCAATCTTTTGCTGGCAGAAATTCCGATAGCAAAAGTCCAATGGAGCATACACACGGTCGGAATTTACGACCAAAAGCTCACATCAGACTTTTGCTGGCGGAATTTCCAACCGTGTGCATTAGGAATCATTCACACTTCTCGGTTATAAAACATTGCGGTAATGCATGCTAAAGCGCAATACATACATTAGCACTTTGCATTGACATTAAATTCCAATGGCACCCCAATGCTCTAAGACAAGGGTCTCCAAATTTTGAAACAAGAGGCCAGTTTACTGTCCTTCAGACTTTAGAGGGGACCGGACTGTGGTCATTGGGAGTAGAAAAGGTCCTGACATCAGTGGGAAAACACAATGCCCCATATTTGGTGTCAGTGGGAGGAATTGTGCCCTATCGTTAGTATCATTGGGAGGAATTGTACCCCATCATTGGTGTCATTGGACCAAACTGTTGGTGTCATTGAGAGGAATTGTATCCCATCGTTGGTGTCATTGGGCCCAGTCGTTGGTGTCATTGGGCGGAATTGTGCCCCATCGTTGGTTTCATTGGGAGGAATTGTGCTCCATCATTAGTGTCAGTAGGAATGGGAGGAATTGTGCCCCATTGTTGGTGCCACTGGGCCCAATTGCTGGTGCCATTGAGAGGAATAGGACCCCATTGGTGTCAGTGGGAGGAATTGTGCCTCTTCATTGGGGTTAGTGGATGAAATAGTGTTCCAAGGGCCCGATAAAAGAAAGCAAATCGCTGCATCTGGCCCCCGGGCCACAATTTGGAGACCACTGCTCTAAGACAACGTGCCTCTGACATACATTCACTGTATTAAAAAAAAATTGTGCATGTCCGATTTTTTTTTTCCTTTCTGGTACATTGGCAGCCCATTAATTTGAATGAACGGCCTTGAGGCAATGTATGTTATTGTATAACATAATGCATTTCAACACACAGTCCCAAAGCAGACAAGTCTGAGTGGGTCCTGTGTCCCCTAGGGCCCTTGTGCAGCTCCATAGTCTGCGCATTTTCCACTTCTGGCTTCTACGACTTACTACAAATACCTCTACTACTTCTTCTAATATAAAAGAACACTGGGACAGAAAACTGTTGCATCTGTCACCAGAACCAGTAAGGACAATTCTTCTATGGGGACCCCTACTCTTGGGGAAATTGTCAAAAGCTGGCCATACACTGATAGATTTTTTAAATGAACGTTTGCACAAACATTCATTTGAAAATTTTCATCTCATTTAATGACTTGACAAATGTCATTTGAAGTACCGTATATGAAACTTTTGTTTGCTTTTAACATTATGGGGCAGATCCACAAAGAAAGTACGCCGGCGTATCTATTGATACGCCGGCGTACTTTCAAATTTCCCGAGTCGTATATTTGTTTTGAATCCTCAAAACAAGACGACGGCATCTGGGTTAGATCCGACAGGCGTACGTCTTCGTACGCCATCGGATCTTAGATGCAATTCTTCGGCGTCCGCTGGGTGGCGTTCCCGTCGTAATCCGGGTCGAGTATGCACATTAGCTATTTCTGACGATCCACGAACGTACGAGCGGCCGTCGCATTCTTTTACGTCGTTTCCGTTCTGCTTTTTTCGGCGTATAGTTAAAGCTGCTATCTGGTGGCCGTCGTTCCCGCGCCGAATTTGAAAAATGTATTTTGTTTGCGTAAGTCGTCAGTGAATGGGGCTGGACGCCATTTACGTTCAAGTCAAAACCAATGACGTCCTTGCGACGTTATTTAGAGCAATGCACCCTGGGAGTTTTGACGGACGGGGCATGCGCAGTTCGTTCGGCATAGAAACGCGCTTCATTTAAAAGAAACACGCCCCCTACTCACCGCATTTGAATTCCGCGCCCTTACGCCGCAAGAGATACACTACGCCGCCGTAACTTACGGCGCAAATTCTTTCTGGATTCAAAGATTTGCCAAGTAAGTTACAGCGGCGTAGCGTATCTCAGATACGCTGCGCGGGTGCAGATCCTTGTGAATCTGCCCCTATATTTATGAATGAATTAACTTTCCTAAACGAAAACCACATACACAGTTAGAAATGTGTTTTTTCGAGAAAAAAATCTCCATACTGCTCCTTCAAACTTTCTAATAACCACGGTAAAACTGAATTCATTGACCTAACAATTAGAAAATCAGGCAAATGTTTTTAAAACAAAAAAAATTGAAAGAAATTCTACTAGTGTATGGCCAGAGGGAATTTCCTTTTTCTTTAGAGAGATTTCCTTTTACTTCCTCTTGTCCTTCCTGTCTCCAGAAGAGGACTTTCAGCTTTAAATATACTTTCATTTGCATACAAACAAATCTTCGTCCATTTTAACTACCACTACATACCCCTTCTGCTGGTTTTTCTACCACTACATCCACCATCCCAACTAAAAATATAACAAGGATAATAACAATCATTTGAATACAATACAGTTGGTGCTCAGATAGACTGTAGCACTTCCCAAAAAAGTGCTTGTTAAGAAGTTGCCAGGGGCACCAGTCCTTGCTCCTTTGAGGATTTGCAGACTACTACTCCATGATGCAATTTCCCTACTTTCAGCTCCGGCATGCAGTCCACGCTCAGGGCATAGCTATTGACCCGTGTCTATATTTCAGTTTGTTCAATCTGTCGCGGATAGAAATGGCTCTATCTCTAGTTGCTATGGTATACTACTACCTTCTTACCTAGAAGACCATCCATGTAATGCTAAAGAAAAGAAGAGAACACGATGTAGGCCTGTTAGACGAACTTTGGGACAATGTCCTAGACTCAGTCTTTTACAGCTCTCTCAACACTGCCCAGAAGCTTTCCCAACTTTATATTGTGCTTAGGGTTCATTGTACCCCCTCTAAAATTGCACCGCATGGGTATCTTACAAAGTTGTTAGCACCATTAATTTTGTGTTCCATATTACGGTCCCTCTTGAACCTACCAGGTGTATTCTAGGTATTTTAGATGACCTCCTACTAACAGAAGTCCTGAAGGTAGCGGTTAACAGAGCCTTGTTCCAGACCCGTTGACTTCTGCTACAACAGTGGAAAATGGAGAGGGCTCCTACCCACAGAGAACGGGTACTCAGTATGGGCTATACCCTTATGCCTCGTGCACATGATCGGAATTTCCAATGGAAAAAGTCCAGCAGAATTTTTTCATTGGATATTACGACCATGTGTGTGCCCTAAATGACTTTTTCCATCGGAAATTCCGACAGAAAGAGATTCAGTTCGTCTGTATGGGACTCCGACGGAGAAAAAACTGAAACAATTCGATGCATGCTTGGAAGCATTGAACTTCATTTTTCTAGGCTTGTCGTACTGTTGTACGTCACCGCGTTTTTGACCGTCGGAAATTTGGTGTGTCCGTGTGTATGCAAGACAGCTTGAACGGAATTCCGTCTGAAAAACCCTTTGGAGTTCCGATTGTGTGTACAGGGCATTAGGTTTGAAAAAATTATCTTTCAAGATAGAAGAAGCCCAGGAAAGTTCAACAGGTTAGGCTTCATGTACACTTCTGCTGGTAAACGGACATTTAGGAGCAGTTGGGCGTTTTTTTAAGCTGCCCCTGAACTCTCCTCTGTTATCTTATCAGTACATGGGGTGACTGGTTGGCAGTACCTGGCCTGGCTCCAATGGATCTGCTGTTGGATATGACCCAGACCTGATCATTATATCATGGTATTTGGAAGACGTTTGGGGGGAACCTTCTCCTGAGGGGCCTTTGTAAAACTTTTTTTTATAATAATACTCATTTATCCCGTATGTAGGTTGTGTATGTATTATATGGGTCTGTGCCTTAGGAATGCTTGCTTTTTTTATTTTTTTTAACAAGAGAAGGAATGCTTGCTTTAATTCGGATGCACTATGCCATGTGTAGCTCAGGGTCAGCTTGGACATATACTGCTGTCATCTATTTCGGTTGTATGTAATTTGTTTGTTAATACTTAATAAACTTTTTTCCTGATATAAAATAAATAAAAATAAATGAAAGAAGCTGCCAATAATAATAAGACAGGCACCAAGAACCACATGGGGCTGGCAAGACATTGTTTGGGAATCCTTGGGCTAATCAGACTAGGTTTAGTAAACTGTGACGACATTCAGAGACAGAAACAGACCTCATAACTATGACTATAGCCTCATACACACGATCGGACAAATCCGTGGAATTTTGTACGACGGGCGTTGGCCGCGAACTTGTTCTGCATACAGACGGCAGAACTTTTTCAGTCAACATACACAAAACTACGTGTTTTTTCTGCTCTTTAGTGCCTCCCTTTTGGCAACTTCTGCTAATGTTGTCTGATGGTTAGCATTGGTTCGGAGCGTGCGTGTTTGTACTTTGGATTTTAGTCCGACTGACTTGTGTACACACAATCGGATAATCCGACGGAACACATTTGTTACCGGACAATTTGAGAGCATGACTATCCCAGTGGCGTCACTAGGGTTGGTGTCACCCGGTGCGGTAAAACATGGTGTCATCCCCCCTCTGTCTAGGCTGCCCAGCACCAAGCAGGCAGCGCACAAGCACGGGGCGCACCCCAAACCAGCCCCTGTAAATGATTGTATAGGGCAGTATAGTGGCAGGTTAGGGTAGTATAGAGTGGTATAGTGGCATGTTGGTGTAGTGGGGTGGTATAGGACAGGTTAAGGTGGTATAGGGCATGTTGGGGTGATATAGGGTAGTTTGGGGTGGTATAGGGCAAGTTAGGGTTGCATAGGGCAGGTTGGGGTGGTATAGGGCAAGTTAGGGTGGTACATGGCAAGTTAGGGTGGTATAGTGCAAGTTAGGGTGGTATAGTGCAAGTTAGGGTGGCATAGGGCAAGTTGGGATGGCATGGGAAAGGTTGGGGTGGTACAGGGCAAGTTAGGGTGGCATTGGGCAGGTTGGGGTGGTATAGGGCAAGTTATGCTGGCATAGGGCAAGTTAGGGTGGCACAGGGCAAGTTAGGGTGGCACAGGGCAAGTTAGGGTGGCATGGGAAAGTTTGGGGTGGTACAGGGCAGGCTGGGGTGGTACAGGGCAGGCTGGGGTGGTACAGGGCAGGCTGGGGTGGTATAGGGCTGTTTGGGGTGGTACAGGGCAGGCTGGGATTGTACAGGGCAGGCTGGGGTGGTACAGGGCAGGCTGGGTGATACAGGGCATGCTGGGGTGGTACAGGGCAGGCATGTCAGCTAAAAAAAAAAAAAACACACGGGATGGTGTCACCCCTCTAGCAGGTGTCACCCGGTGCAATTGTCTGATGCGTCCATCAGACAATTGTTGTCGGAATATCCGATCGCGTGTACGGGCCTTTAGTCCATCCTATTCACAGACAAGGCTATATGTTACATTTTATTTCTTACAGGTATTTATATAGTGCCAACACTACATACATTCACATCAGTCCCTGCCCTCAACAAGCTTACAATCTAAGGTCCCTATATCACATGCATACATACTAGGGCCAATTTAGGCAAAAAACAATTATCCTTCCAGCATGTTATTTGGGGGGAAACCCACAAAAGCATGAATGGGATTCAAACCAAGAACCCCTAGTGCTCTAGGACAGCAGTGCTGACCGCTAAGCAATCATTACATTCATGAAGAGATTACATAATTATGTTTCAGGAATTATTTTTCTATCCCAAATGCATTATTTTCTCTTTAATCAGGTTTCACATTGCTTCATTTTCCATGTGTTTGTCTCCCCAGGGTACCTTTCATGTCTTAATGTTCTTAGGGTCATTTAACTGGCCCATTGTCCCTAGGTTGCAGGGGGTGAAACTGGGGACAATGTGTGCACCTGTCGGATGTTCTACCTGTATTGAGATGTTTCCATACATAAACACACCTATAGACATAAAAAGACATCCCCTGATCTGGCTGGTTTTGTCTCATGGCCATGGATGACTGGAGACACCAAAGTCTGACTCCTCTAAAGAGAAATAATAGAATACTTTAGGCTTTGTAAAAAAACACACCAAGATGGGGAACCTTATTTAAGGCTGTGTTTACACCAAAAATGGATGCTTCTGACCAAAGGGGTCCAGTGCGTCTCTGTTCTCAGTTCCAGGGACGAATCATGCCGCGTACCCCCGAACAGATTTCCCGCTGGACAAAAAAAATTGGATGTTTTTTCTGACGGAATTCCGCTCAAGCTTGGCTTGCGTACACAAGGTCACACTGTCAAGAACACGGTGACGTACAACACTATGACGAGCCGGGAAAAATGAAGTTCAATGCTTCCGAGCATGTGTCGATTTAAAGGAGTTGTAAAGCAAAACGTTTTTTCACCTTAATGCATTCTATGCATTAAAGTGGAGGTTCACCCAAAAACTTAATTTTTAACATTAGATTGAGGCTCACTTTGTCAAGGGGAATCGGGTGTTTTTTTTTAAATCGAAGCAGTACTTACCGTTTTAGAGAGCGATCTTCTCCGCCGACCGCCGCTTCGGGGTATGGGCTGCGAGACTGGGCGTTCCTATTTGATTGACAGGCTTCCGACGGTCGCATACATCGCGTCACGATTTTCCGAAAGTAGCCGAACGTCGGTGCGCAGGCGCCGTATAGAGCCGCACCGATGTTCGGCTTCTTTCGGCTACTCGTGACGCGATGTATGCGACCGTCGGAAGCCTGTCAATCAAATAGGAACGCCCAGTCCCGCAGCCCATACCCGGAAGCGGCGGAAAAGATCGCTCTCTAAAACGGTAAGTCCTGCTTCGATTTTAAAAAAAAACACCCGATTACCCTAGACAAAATGAGCATCAATCTAATGTTAAAAAAAAAATTCGGGTGAACTCCAGCTTTAAGGTGAGAAAACTTCAGAGTATACCGCCCCCCCCCGTTATACTTACCTGACCCCTCGAAAGTCCCGCGCCCGGTCCCAAGATCCTCTTCGCCGCTCAGCCTGGTCGCTGATTGGCTAGAGCGGATGGATTGAAAGCAGCGCAGCCACTGGCTGGTGCTGCTGTCAATCACATCCAGTGACGTGGCGCGCCGAGTGATACAGTGAGCGGCTATGGCTGCTCGCTGTATCCCGGGAGCGCGCCCGCAAGGACTACACACAATGCGAGCTCTCTCGCATGAACGTGTGTAGTTTGTGTGGGGAGGACCAGAGACAGCCGCCGAGGGACCCCAGAAGATGTGGATCGGGGCCACTCTGTGCAAAACGAACTGCACAGTGGAGGTAGGTATGACATGTTTGTTATTTTAAACAAAAAAACAAATTTTCCTTTAGTGACCCTTTAATTCTGAGCATGTTTGGTTTTTAGTGCATCGAAATTGCATACAGACAAACTAATTTTCCAATAAAAAAAATTTCCGTCTGAAAAATAGATAACCTGCTCTCTATCTAAGTCCATCCGAATATCCGACGAAATGCTCCCATCGGACTTTTTCCATCAGAAATTCCGACCGTGTGTACGCGGCATTAGGCTTGAATTTTTGCCAGAATTCGGACCTGAAACAGAGCCAAAGATGCAAAGGACGTCTGTGCAATCCGCTCCGCAGCCGCTCCGGAGATATGTGAACCAGCTCCATTGAGAGCTGGTCGCAGTCTCCTGTCATGCGAATTGGATGCAGAGAAAACCCACATCCAATTCTCTTAAGCGTCATGCTTTGATGAAGACCGAAACGGGTCAGTTTTTGGATGATGTTACTGCTGTAGCTATGGTGAAGCTATCGAGTTGCCGGCCTGTACTTTCTATGGATCACTTGTGAGCTTAACCACTTGCTTACTGGGCACTAGGCATGTGCAATTTTTTAAGTTACGAATACGTTTTCCGTCAATTTTCGTTATTTTAGTTGATTCGTTAACATACGAATGAACGAATGGTTTAGCGCAATTGATAACGAATAACGATATTTTCAAAATAACGAATATGAAAAACAACGAAGATACGAAAGATGAAAGAAACGAAAACATAGAAACAACGAAAATACCGAACCCAAAAAAATAAATAATTACGAAAAACTAGGGTTGTCCCGATACCACTTTTTTAGGACCGAGTACAAGTACCGATACTTTTTTTCAAGTAGTCGCCGATACCGAATACCGATACTTTTTTTTAAATGTGTCCCCAAATTCAGCCATGTCTCCCCACAAATGCAGCCATGTCCCCCCCATATGCAGCCATGTCCCCCACATATGCAGCCATGTCCCTCTAGCCATGTCCCCCACATATGCAGCCATGTCCCTCTAGCCATGTCCCTCACATATGCAGCCATGTCCCTCACATATGCAGCCATGTCCCTCCTAGCCATGTCCCTCACATATGCAGCCATGTCCCTCTAGCCATGTCCCTCACATATGCAGCCATGTCCCTCACATATGCAGCCATGTCCCTCTAGCCATGTCCCTCACATATGCAGCCATGTCCCTCCTAGCCATGTCTCTCACATATGCAGCCATGTCCCTCTAGCCATGTCCCTCACATATGCAGCAATGTCCCTCTAGCCATGTCCCTCACATATGCAGCAATGTCCCTCTAGCCATGTCCCTCACATATGCAGCAATGTCCCTCTAGCCATGTCCCTCACATATGCAGCCATGTCCCTCTAGCCATGTCCCTCACATATGCAGCCATGTCCCTCACATATGCAGCAATGTCCCTCTAGCCATGTCCCTCACATATGCAGCAATGTCCCTCTAGCCATGTCCCTCACATATGCAGCAATGTCCCTCTAGCCATGTCCCTCGATGCGGCGGCAGCGGCGGGGGGGAAGGGGGGGGGAAGTATTCTATTTAGGTATCGGGGGTATTTGCGCGAGTACGAGTACTCCCGCAAATACTCGGTATCAGTTCCGATACCGATACTGGTATCGGTATCTGGACAACCCTACGAAAAACAAAATGAACGAAAATGCAAACTTACTAATATTCGAAGACCGAAAAGAAAACGAAATGCCGAACAAAGACTAAAAAACGAAAATCAAAACTAACGAAAAATAAATTACGAATCTTCGGAAAACTGAAATGAAAACAACGAAAATACAAAATAATGTAAATTAGCTTTCGTTAGTACTGAAATATTTCTGGACATTGACCAATAGCCACTGAGCGCTGTCCCTTTCCTCTGAAGAGGTTTGTTCCTTCCCCCAATGAGCTTCTTTCTCATTACCTCCTGGCTCCTTGTGTCTTTTTCTGTGTTAGACTGCAGTGCATCTAATTTCTAGATTTGTATTTGTAATATCTGACATATTTTAGTTTTCTTCTACGTCAGACTTCATTCTAGACAGGGTGTGTGTGCTAACTAAGACAGTCAAGTCAATCACAGTAAAATCCGAATTACAAAATTACGACGAGTAGTGTGTCGAATAAACGTAAAATGTATTCTAACAGAATTACGAATGCAATAAAATCTACAAAAGTACGTTTTTACAATCAAAGGAAATTAGACATGAAAATACGAATGATCATAACGCAACCAAAATATATTTCTTTACGAAAATACGAATGCGGCATGATGGAAAATATAATGTAAATACGAATAGCAAAACAACGAAAATTAAACTAACGTAAAAACGAAGGAACAAATAAAATCATTTTAAAAATACGAACGCGGCAGAATACAAAATATAACGAAAATACGAATCTCGATTCAACGAAAAATAAACTAACAGAAAAAAACGGAAACGGAAAAAAGAGTCTTACGAAAATACTAAAGAGTACGAATACGATAACTAACGTCTTACGAAATTACGACTCGTTACGAATCACGATAAACGAACAGAAACGAAACAGAAATAAACGAAAATTTTTGCTGTGCACATGTCTACTGGGCACTTAAACCCCCCTCCTGCCCAGACCAATTTTCAGCTTTCAGCGCTCTCACTCTTTGCGCGGTCATACAACGCTGTACTCAAATGACATTTTTATATTTTTTTCCCACAAAACTTTCTTTTGGTGGTATTTGTTTTCAATTTATTTTTATTAATCTTTTTACCAAATACAAAAATGTTTACATGTATACATGATTCCTTAAAATTTACATCATTCCTTTTTTCAATATACGGAATCTGGATAAATATCTGTTAGTTACTTTATTCTTAAAACCCAATACCTTTTAACCTCACATATAAATGGTGGTATTTGATCACCTTTGCGGTTTTTATTTTTTGTTAAAAAATTTAAAAAGACAGAATAAAAAAAAAAATACAAAACCTGTTTATAATTTGTTATACAATTCTGCAAACAGGTAATTTTTGTCCTTCATTGATGTATGCTGATGAGGCTGCACTAATGGGCACTGATAGGCTGCACTGATTGGCACCAATGGGCTGCACTGTTGGGCACCAATGGGCTGCACTGATGGGAACCGATGGGTCGCATTGATGGGCACCTACAGGCGGCATTGGTGTGCACTGATAGGGACCCCAGAAGACAGGGTTCGGGGACACTCTGTGCAAAATGAGCTCCACAGTGGAGGTAAGTATAACATGTTTGTTATTTTACAAAATGTAATTTTTAACTTTAGTGTTCCTTTAAGTGGTGACAGCTATTTCTCAACTGTGCTTCTGTGTTGTCACCCTGTCACCTGCATAGTCCCCGGGCAGTAGGGGAAATCTGCACCGCACACCCCCTGCTCACGCCTATGGTTATATACTATTATTATTATTTTTTATGGTACTTGTATAGCGCCGTAAATTTACGCAGCGCTTCACATACACATTCTTTACTATATATTTGTTGCCAAAGACTTAAAGTGGTAGTAAAGGCTAACTATAACTATTCTTAAAAATTTCCCCTCCCCCTCCAACCTATCCCGCATACCCTGGATAAATAAGATCAGTGCTTGCTTTTAAATGTCCCTCTTTCTTCTGAGAAATCCTCACTTCCTGTTCTTCTGTCTGTAACTCCACACAGTAATGCAAGGCTTTCTTCCTGGTGTGGAGTGTCGTGCTCGCCCCCTCCCTTGGACTACAGGAGAGTCAGGACGCTCACTACATTGCAGATTGAGAAAGGAGCTGTGTGTTAGTGGGCGTCCTGACTCTTCCGTAGTCCAAGGGAGGGGGCGAGCACAAAACTCCACACCAGGGAGAAAGCCTTGCATTACTGTGTGGAGTTACAAACAAAACAGGAAGTGAGGATTTCTCAGAAGAAATAAGGACATTTAAAAGCAACTTCGAAGGATGAGGTAAGTGAAGGAGGACTGCACTAAGGTAAAGGAAGCTATTTAGGAAAAAAAAATCGTACCTTTACAACTCCTTTAATTATCGACTAAATCAGTTTTTGCTAAAATTGCCGCACTCATCCCGAGTTCTGATGATCACGGGAATTGTACACAACAGTGATGTATATTTGATTCTTATTCAGACGCAGCTCCTGTCTAACACTGGAATGTAGACCAAAGCAGCCAGTTTTGTACTGTATATTGCATTGTGGTTAATGGTGTATGTCGTTCATCTTGTACCCAGCTCAGTGTATGTCTTTATCATGCAGTGCGGTTCCGTATTGTTCGCACTGTGTGTCTGTGTCTATAAGTCACAATACAAGAGGCATGCTTCAGCCAGTGAAACCTGTACTGTCCTTTCTCCTTCCCCCAGGGGTCCCGGCCACCTTTCCTCTTACAGAATGGTGGTATTATGCCACCCCCAGCAGAGATTAGGAAGAGACCCATTTCCATGTCACAGGGCCAGTACAATGACCAGGGGCCCCCAGCCCCTCCCCCTGCTGCATGCAGACCTGAGGATGTACGGGCCGTCACGTACGCCTCTGGTAAGCCCCCCCTGTGGCACGCATCTAATCCAGCCCTAAGCACAAATGTCCACAATACCAACAGAGCAGGGGAAGAGAGAACAGGCGCACCATGTGATTTATATAATTGCCCTCCATTGTCTTCTAAGTCTAAACCTGTTATGGTCTGCTTGCTTAACCACTTACCCCCCGGACCATATTGCTGCCCAAAGACCAGAGTACTTTTTGCGATTCGGGACTGCGTCGCTTTAACAGACAATTGCGCGGTCGTGCGACGTGGCTCCCAAACAAAATTGGCGTCCTTTTTTTCCCACAAATAGAGCTTTCTTTTGGTGGTATTTGATCACCTCTGCGTTTTTTATTTTTTGCGCTATAAACAAAAATAGAGCGACAATTTTGAAAAAAATTAATATTTTTTACTTTTTGCTGTAATAAATATCCCCCAAAAATATATAAAAAAACATATTTTTTCCTCAGTTTAGGCCGATATGTATTCTTCTACATATTTTTCAAAAAAAAAAATCGCAATAAGCGTTTATTGATTGGTTTGCGCAAAAGTTATAGCGTTTACAAAATAGGGGATAGTTTTATTGCATTTTTATTCATATATTTTTTTTACTAGTAATGGCGCCGATCAGCGATTTTTTTTCGGTATTGCGACATTATGGCGGACACTTCGGACATTTTTGACACATTTTTGGGACCATTGGCATTTTTATAGCGATCAGTGCTATAAAAATGCATTGGACTACTATAAAAATGCCACTGGCAGTGAAGGGGTTAACACTAGGGGGTGGGGAAGGGGTTAAGTATGTCCCTTGTGTGTTCTTACTGTGGGGGGGGGGGGGTGGCCTCACTAGGGGAAACACTGATCCTCTGTTCATACATTGTATGAACAGAAGATCAGCGTTTCCCCCGCTCTGTACCGAGCGATCGCGTGTGCCCGGCGGCGATCGCGCCCGCCGGGCACATGCACGGGAGTCGGGAGCGAGCGGGGGGCGCGCCCCTAGTGGCGGCTGAGAGAGAGGACGTTATACTACATGCTCTCACCCAGCCGAGCCGACCTGCCGACGTAGAACGGCGGTGCGCGGTCGGCTAGTGGTTAAAAGATGTTTAAAATGTGTGTGTTCCCACCAGACCATGGTGACGTCCCCTACAGGGTTCGTTTCGGATGGGGTGAAGATGGATGAGAACACCTGTCAATTTTTTTTTGCTGTCTGTATCCCCCAATATCAACGAAATGAAAGTAAAAGAAAATTCCCAAATCTGGGTTTACCCCAGAACAGTATCAGATGGGAAAGCTTCCAATGGGGACACTAGATCTGGTGACAACCAGGGATTCCCTTACTGTGGATGGATTTCCTCTCACTTCCTGTTTTGGCTTTGGGACAGGATGGGACACAGATGACAAAAAAAAACTGACAGGGGTTATAACCCTCCCTTACTCTAAATCAGAAGTCTCCAAACTACGGCCCGTGAGCCAGATGTTGCCTTTGGCGTGCCTCTATCTGGCCCTCGGGGCATTATTCCTTCCAGTAATACGAGGCACTCTTTCTCCCACTGACACAAATGATGGGACACTATTCCTTCCACTGACACCAGAGATGGGGGAACTAATTCTCCTACTGACACAAATGATGGGACACTATTCCTTCCACTGACACCAGAGATGGGGGAACTAATTCTCCTAGTGACACCAATGACAGGGCACTATTCCTTCCACTGACACCAGAGATGGGGGAACTAATTCTCCTACTGACACCAATTATGAGGCACTTTTCCTTCCACTGACTTCCAACTGACCACTAGGGCTGGTGCAAGGATTTTTGACACCCTAGGCGAAACCTAATTTTTCCATCCCCTTTGCTCCACCCCTGACTCCAACCACTTGTGTGTTCCCACCAGACCATGGTGACGTCCCCTACAGGGTTCGTTTTGGATGGGGTGGAGATGGATGGGAACACCTGTCAATTTTTTTTTTTTGCTGTCTGTATCCCCCAATATTAACGAAATGAAAGTAAAAGAAAATTCCCAAATCTGGGTTTACCCCAGAACAGTATCAGATGGGAAAGCTTCCAATGGGGACACTAGATCTGGTGACCCTGGTGACAACCAGGGATTCCCTTACTGTGGATGGATTTCCTCTCACTTCCTGTTTTGGCTTTGGGACAGGATGGGACACAGATGACAAAAAAAAAACTGACAGGGGTTATAACCCTCCCTTACTCTAAATCAGAAGTCTCCAAACTGCGGCCCGTGAGCCAGATGTTGCCTTTGGCGTGCCTTTATCTTTATCTATTATTCCTTCCAGTAATACGAGGAACTCTTTCTCCCACTGACACAAATGATGGGACACTATTCCTTCCACTGACACCAGAGATGGGGAACTAATTCTCCTACTGACACCAATGACGGGGCACTATTCCTTCCACTGACACCAGAGATGGGGAACTAATTCTCCTACTGACACCAATGACAGGGCACTATTCCTTCCACTGACACCAGAGATGGGGAACTAATTCTCCTACTGACACCAATGATGGGGCACTATTCCTACCACTGACTTCCAACTGACCACTAGGGCTGGTGCAAGGATTTTTGACACCCCCTTTGCTCCACCCCTGACTCCACCACCCTGCCCATGTATACCCCACCTTTTTAATGAAGCACCCATCAAATGCAGCCTCACCAGCACCCATCAAATGCAGCCTCACCAGCACCCATCAAATGCAGCCTCACCAGCGCCCATCAAATGCAGCCTCACCAGCGCCCATCAAATGCAGCCTAACCGACGGCCATCAAATGTAACCTCACCAACGCTTATCAAATGCAGCCTTACCAGCACCCATCAAATGCAGCCTCACCAGTGCCTATCAAATGCAGCCTCACCAGCGCCAATTATTTTGGCTGGTTTCTGTGGAAAGGGCATGGCCAAAAAAGGTCTGCTGATCGGCATCCAATCAACATTTTCAGCCAATGCTGAGAGCGCTGACTGAAGTGTTCTTGTTGAGGGTGGGAATGAGGGGCGTCCCCCTGTTAGAACACAATCGCACAACAAAGGAGATCCAACATTCGTACAGTGGCTCCTTCTGAGCTGTCAGGCTTTTTCATTTAAACACAGCCTAGTACTGGGTGACCAAGACACTAAGGGCCAGATTCACAGAAAAAAAATTCAAATTTGCTGCGTCGTATCTTTATTTGTAATTCACAAACAAAGATACGACGGCTTTTGGCTAAGATCCGTCAGGTGTACGCCTTCGGATCTTAGGATGCAATACTTCGGCGACCGCTGGGTGGAGTTTGCGTCGTTTTCCGCGTCGGGTATTTAAATTAGCTGTTTACGGCGATCCACGAAGATACGCGCGTTCGTCGCATTCTTTTACATCGTCGGTAGTCGGTTTTTCCCGTCGCAAACTTAAGCCTGCTATTTCATGGCTTAGATTTAGACCAGCCATGTTAAAGTATGGCCGTCGTTCCCGCGTCGAATTTCAATTTTTTTTTTTTTTTGCGTAAGAAGTCCGGGAATACGAAAGGACGTAACGTACGTCGGCGTTCAAAAAACACGTCGGGGCGCTGTAATTTCGCGCAAAGCACGGCGGGAAATTTCCTAACGGAGCATGCGCAGAACGTTCCGCACAGGAACGCGCCTAATTTAAATGGTACACGCCCCATTTGAATTAGGCGGGCTTGCGCCGGACGGCTTTACGCTACGCCGCCGCAAGTTTGCACGCAAGTGCTTTGTGAATCAAGCACTTACGACGAATACTTGCGGCGGAGTAACATAAAGGGGATACGTTACGCCGCCGTAATTGTTCGTGAATCTGGCCCCAATATCTTATTTTAGATTACACTGCATTCCTTTGTCAAACATTAAAAGGCAGCTGTGCAGGGAAACACATATACAAAATAGACAAAACAGCTTAAAAATAGAGAAGATTGTATACAAATAAATAAATTAAATAAAAAATAATTCAAATATGTTTATTTTTTTTCCTTCAATTTATTATATCAGTTCTATTTACTAATTTCACAATATATAATGTTCCATTCATACCTGGGCTTTCCGTAATCGCAGGAGATTTTCCCCACAATCCCAGAATCGCGGCAAAATACGTGGAGCGTTTGCAATGCCATTTATTTTAATGGCACCCCAAACGAGGTGCGATTTTGCCGTGATAAACAGCACTTCGATCACGATTTGCTAATGCCCCTTTTTGGGCAACAAGCTTTGCATGCTGCGATTTCAGCGCGACTTATCATGCAACAACTGCTGGAAAATTGCACCGCGATTGGGATGCCATTAGAAGTAAACTGCGCCAATAGATTATTTTTGTATTATGTTATTTGTGTTTATCGCATCTAATTGCTGCCTTTGATCTTTATTGACGTTATTTTTATTTGTTTAGCGCAGTCTTTTTTCTTTACATTAGAAGGAAATGCGTCCCACGTTTTGCTGAGATTCTGGAATTGCGGACAGAATCGCCCACGATTCCAGAATGCCAGGGTGTGAATGGAGCCTAATTGAATTTAATGGTATTTTGTATGTAATTTTTTTTTTTATAAAGATTCAAAAAACGAATTGGACTTTTGGGGATTTTTAAGGTACTGAATGTAGGTTTTCAGCTTTAACCACTTGCCACCCACCGACAGTACATTTACTTCAGAAGAGCAACAGCCAGGCTACGGAACGTAACCGCATGTCGCCACTAAACTTCCAGGTCCCTGCTGGACATAGCACAAGTTTGTCAGACAATTTTGTCTAAAACCCGCTGATTGGCTGTGGCCAATCACAGCAGAGTTCTGTGTTTACAAACACACAGAACTCTATACACAGACAGCGATCTGTCTGTTTCTTCTCCCTGAGATCAACTCAAGTCCAGGGAGAAAAAGCAGACAGGTCTGTTAGTAAAAGCAGAACACATTACACTTGTTAAGTACACAGTTAACAACTTAATTGCCCCTTGATGTTATCACCTTCCCAGCCAGTGTCATTAGTAGAGTGCACAATTATCACTGAATTAGTGTCACTAGCGATGCCAGTGTCAGTTAGTGTCCCTCCTATCCAGTGTCTGTTAGCGCCAGTTTGCCCTCCACACTATCACAGTCCCACTATAAGTCACGCATCACCACCATTACTAGAATAGTGTCTATACGAATCAGTATCTTGATCACAATTAGAACAATACTAGTGTCCCCAACTGTATAGTGTGAACAAAAGCGCAGTTTGGTTTTTACCAAAGACATGTAGCAGAATACATTTTGGCCTAAATTTATGAAGTAATTTGATTTTATTGGATATGTTTTATAACAGAAAGTAGAAAATATTGGGTTTTGGCCTATTTTCATTTACATAATAAGAAAAACAGTGGTGGTCAAATACCACCAAAGAAAGTTCTATTTGTGCAAATTTAATTTGGGTACAGTGTTGCATGACCAAGCATTTGCCGGTTAAAATAGCACCGGGCTTGAATAGCAAAAAAATGGCCTGATCATGAATGTGGTAAAACCTTCCAGAGGTGGTTAAAGTGGAGTTCCAGGTGTTTTAAAAAAAAAACACTCCTATAATGTTTGTACCTAAATTAATAACAAACTGTATTCATATTTAATGTTGGTTTTCTGTATGCTTTTTTTCCCCTTAAACTCACTTTGCTGTCCCCCCCGAGCACGCTCCCATCTTCATTGTTGGAATGTGAAGCCCACTGGTATCTTCTTCCGGAATACAGCGCTGCTGGCTACCCAGCATGCATCTCCCAATCTCGCACATGCGCATAAACCACAAAGAGCAGTGTACGCATTATTTTTTCAGTTGCTATAGCAATAGCGGCGTCGGAGGAAGTTCCCACCACGTTGTTGTGGCAACCTGGCCCTCTGTAAATGTAGCAGTGTCGTAATCCTCCTCTAATCTTGAAATCTCAATGCCGTTCTAGCTACCGCCGCCGATCCCTCCTCTACAGATGCTATTGTAACAATGGCAACAACAACCTGGTTGCCCTTTTTAAAAATCGCTCTTATCTCCACCTTACATCGTGTCATTTCCTGTTTGAAAAAATAACGCAATACTACCAGCGGAGTATGCCTATTGACTCCTGGGATTGATGAAACTCAAGGTCGGACGCTTCCCCTCATTGCACCTATTGTAGGTTCTGATAACGCACTCTGCTTAGGTGCATGCACATTGAGGGGAGGTGTCCGATTTAAGAAGAATATATACTAAGGCTGGCCGTAGACGGTTCGAATCTCAGCGGTTCAGCAGGAACCAGCCAAGATTCGAACTATGTATGGGCAGGCTGAATGTATCGATCAATCAACTTGGGTACAACCAGCCTGCTGGATTTTACATGCGATTATCTATAGCAGCAGTGAACACTGTGTTCTCGTTGTGTGACACAGCTTTCCCCCGCTGGGACAACACAATGGATCATGGTTACAGGAAGAAATTCGCTCTGTCTATGGCTGGCCTTATACAGTGGCGAACAATGGTTGGGAGATCAGCCATTTCAATAGCACCTGATCCCCATTGTTGGCTCAGCTCAGGAAATGGGGAACTATTCAACAGAACAGTCAGAATTAACAAGTAATAGACATACAGGATCTAAGGCCATTAAAAAAAAACACACGTTGTCAATGAGCTTGTTTTGTGGGAACCTTTCAAATAACAGTTGGTCGTTTTAGGCTGGAGAGACATTTTAAAGTAGAACTTAAAGCGGAGTTCCACCCAAAAATTGAACTTCCGCTTTATGTGTTGGTGACCCCCTGACATGCCGCATTTGGCATGTAATTTTTTTGGGGGAGGAGCGGATACCCTGTTTTTACAGGCACCCAGCTCCCACTTCATCCCCTGGTGTCGTGGCACAGGAAAATCGCCTGTCCCCCCTTTCTCCCTCCGTGCAATCTTCTTGGACACGTCACAGGTCCCAAAAGATTGCCCGGTCATTCACCACGCGAAGAGCGGCTCGCGCATGCGTAGTGCTGGGCCTGGCTGTGAAGTCACAGCTGGGTGCCCACAGTTAGGATTGTGGCACCGCGGAAAGGAGTGGGGTTTCGTGCGCCCGCATCGCTGGACCGTGGGACAGGTAGGTGTCTGATTGTTAAAAGTCAGCAGCTACACTTTTTGTAGCTCCTGACTTTTAAATGGGTGGGTTTAGATGTAAAAGAAGGGTCATAACCTCTGTCAGTTATTTCCCATCTACCCCATTGGGGAGATCTCTCTCCACTTCCTGTACCACAGCCAAAACGGGACGTAAGAGTAGATCCCTCAAAAGTGAAGGAATCTGGTTGCCACCAGAACTAGTATCCCTATTGGAATATTTCCTCTATATTACTGTCCTGATGTCAATTCAAAATGTGGGATTTTCTTTTACTTTTCCTTTTAATAGATTTTTATTCAAAAGTTTAACAAAGTACAGACCATAGTGGTTAAACAAATATCAGAAAAAGGATGCTCCCTCTAGTACAATCAAGAGCCCGAATGTTATGAACAGGACCCAAATAATTGAGCCTGGGCCCTCGTAGCCACCCTGGCGGTATGATTATGTCAGATTTTTGCATCTCAAAGCGGTACAATTGTTTTGCATAGAAATTTGGGGGCAGATTCACATACAAGTGGACAGGCGCAGCGTATCAGAGATACGCTACGCCGCCGTATCTTACCTGGCGTAAATTAGAATCCAGGAAGAATTTGCGCCGTAAGTTACGGCGGCGTAGCGTTTTTCTGGCGGTGTATTTGAAATTGGGCGGGTTGGGGGCGGGTTTCATTTAAATGAAGCGCGTCCCCGCGCCGAATGAAATGCGCATGCGTCGTTCCTAAAGTTCCCGTCGTGCATTGCGCTAAATGATGTCGCAACAATGTAATTTTTTTAACTTAGACGTGATTTACGTCTATCCCTATTCACGGACGACTTACGCAAAAAAAAATAATTAAAATTTCGACGCGGGAACGACAGCCATACTTTAACATGGCAAGTCTATCTATACGCCACAAAATAGTAGCTTTAACTATACGCCGGAAAAAGCCGGCTACAGACGACGTAAGAGAATGCGACGACCGCGCGTACGTTCGTGGATCGTCGGAAAAAGCTCATTTGCATACCCGACGCGAAAAACAACGCAAACTCCACCCAGCGGACGCCGAAGTATTGCATCTGCGATCCGAAGGCGTACAAAGCCGTACGCCTGTCGGATCTTACCCAGATGCCGTTGTATCTTGGTTTGAGGATTCAAACTAAAGATACGACGTGGGACCGGGCGTGTCCTGATGTGAGCAGCGGCGGACGCTTTTGCTGGGAGCTCCGGGTATCCTGAATGCCATCCGTGCCCATCCGTGCATCTAACTGCTAATCTGGGACCAGTGAACGTACCTGCCTGCTCAGCCCGGTCCCCTGCAGTGTCCTGTGCAGCCAGTTTGGAGCGATTCTCCCGGTGGACACCCGAAAATCGCTGCTGCAGACTCACGCGGCCGCCGCCATCTTGTCAATCTGCGGCCTCTCTGGGGACTTGGAATCCGGCGGTTTCGGAGGTAAGGGACCTCCATCTGTCCCCCCCTGGCACTCATCTGCCTGTCGGAGGCACTCTGGAGGCCGAGCTGAGTCCTGGGGACGTCCGCAGCGGTCGTGGCCTGGTCCGGCGCGGCGCGGCCTAGCTCGGTCAGTGAATCCCCGGTGTTTCCTGAAATAGCTGCCCCGGGGGAGTTCATCGCGGTCGATCTGGGCCGACTTTGGAGGAGTGGATCTCCCCTCTACTTCTGCCTGGTCATCCATCCGAGGCCCTATAACAGCTGAGAGTGCTGCCTAGTCCTGCCGGTCTGAACTGTTCTCCTGGGCCCCCTGTGCTTCCAAACGGCTGCCTTTGTCTTCCTGCACTTCCCTACTCTGACACTGCTGATCCCATATCCCTTCCACTGTGATCCTGCCTGTGTGCCTGCTGTGTGGGGGGGCTGCTGACTGCCTGTCTAACGTGTGGGGGCCAGTGGCTCGAGGCCTGCGGTCAGCTTGGGTCACATCTGGCTGTGCGCTGCTCACGCATCCGGGCTCGCTTGGTTGGTCGGTCTGGATAGAACTGCCTAATGTCCCCCTCCTCCAGAAAAAACGGAAAGGGGCACTCTAAATCCGCCAAGGTTGACACTCCAGTCCAGCTGCCGCCGCCCGCCTCCCCACAGGCAGATCCCATCCTGCTCGGTCAGCTTCGAGCCCTACTGGCGGGTCTAGAAATGGAGCCTGGAGGATCTCAAATGGCGGAGGGCTCGGTCTCTCCGCCACCGGACAGTACGGCCAAGATCCTTGCTGCGATCGAGCAGAGTAAGACCTCGCTGCTGGTGCGCATTGACCATCTTGCTGAGGAGTGCAATTTAATACGAAATGACCTCGACAAAATAAGAGGGAGAATGACCGAAACTGAAACCAGGGTGTCTGCCACCGAAGATCTTACAGCCACTCATGCTACCTCCATCGCTGAGCTGCAGCGCACAGTACAGTCCCTGGTAGCAAAATCCGATGATGCTGAAAACAGGCTGAGGCGCAACAACATTAGAGTCCTGGGTCTACCCGAGAGAGAAGAGGGAGATCGTCCTGCTGAATTTGCGGAGGAGTTCTTTAAAACCCTTTTGGGCCTGGTGGATGTCCCACCTACCTACGTGGTTGAGAGGGCCCACCGGGTGCCTGCTGGCCGTGCCATCCCAGGGAATTTTCCCCGTCCTTTTTTGGTCCGCTTCCTCAATTATAGAGACAGAGACAGGATCCTTTCTGAGGCCCGGAAAAATCCCAATCTCAAGTATGGCAACTCCTCTGTGCTTCTTTTCCCCGACTTCTCGGCTGACTTGCAGAGAAAGCGGAAATCCTTCAATGATATTCGCAGACGACTCAGAGATAAGAACATTAAGTACAACATGCTTTACCCCAGCCGCCTGAGGGTTCAACACGAAGGGACAACCCGTTTCTTTGACAACCCTGCGGATGCAGACGACTGGCTGACCACGTTAAGATAAAGGCTTTTGTTTTTTCTTTTCCTTCTACCTGATGCACGGATGTTACATATCCTTGTTAACTTCATCCTACACATCTCCGGCACATACCGGAGCAACCACTAATGCACTTTTACACGTGACCTACACTCGACCCTAACGGTTTAGTGTTTCCTGAGAAGAGATAGACCTGGTGCTCTCCATTCTTGTGGAGGTACTCTTAACAGCTGGAGAAACTCCAACCCCGCTCCAGACTACTTCGCCCTTCTGGCTGTGAAGAGATACGTGTCCCCCACCCTGGCCCTCTGTCTCTTTTTTTTGGTTACACACGGGTTTGGGTGGCCTGACATGTTATATGGTGGTTGGACTGGCACCAGAAGTGTAGTGCCCCGGGTTTAGGGGCCAAACTGCACTCTCAAGTTTTTGGTTCAGGGTATAAACTATTCCCAGGCCCTCTCCCCTGTTTTCGAGAGAGGGATGGGACATAGTAGGAAAGGCACCTCGTGCCTGGGTTGTTTAATTATTTTCTTTTGGTTTGTTTTACTGGTATGTTTCATGATTTTCATATGCTATGGTGCTGACACTCAAAGATATGTCCTGATTGGGATTGTGCTGCTCATTTTTGGTCTCCAAACTCGAATATCCTCCCAGGTCCTCCTGTTAAGTCCCCACCATGATGGCTAGTCTCAAGGATAACTCCTTTTCCGTTCTTTCATGGAACGTTCGAGGCCTAAATTCCAAATTTAAGAGAGCCCTCCTATTTCAATACCTGAAATCAAATTCTCCCCAAATTATCCTCCTCCAGGAGACCCATCTTATGGGCAGCAAAATCCTAACGTTAAAAAATCCGTGGATTCAAAAGGCGATTCACGCCACATACTCCACTTACGCTAGGGGAGTGTCGGTTCTGGTGCACAAGAACTTCCCGTGTGTAATTGAAGAGATATGCACGGACCCCCAGGGTAAGTTTGCTCTGGTGGTATTTACATTGTGGTCTCAAAGGTATATTGTGGTGAACATCTATGTTCCTCCGCCTTTCTCCCCTACTGTTTTGTACAAGGTCCTGGAAAAGGTCACCCCTTTTTGCCCTGGGAAGCTATTGGTCATGGGTGATTTCAATGCCACCATGTCAGCTGATCTTGACAGGCCCACTCCTCCCAAATCGCATTGTCCAGCTCTGTCCGCTTGGGCCCAGGCAATTGGCTTGGTTGAGATATGGAGGTGGAAACATCCAACTACCCGGTCCTACTCCTGTTTCTCGGCTTCCCACAAAACTGCCTCGCGGATAGACCTGGCCTTTGCTAACCCGCTGTTGTTGGCGGATGTTCTAGAGGCGACCTATTTGCCCAGTGGACTGTCGGATCATAGCCCTTTGACCGTGGTTTTCCGCACCCCTGCATCCCGTAGCGCAGCTCTGTGGAGGCTGGGGCCAGAATGGATCTCCCATCCAGACCTTGCTGACGAAATGCCTAAATTGTTGAGTGAATTCTGGGTGCAGAACTCAGGGTCCGCCCCTACAGCCATTACATGGGACGCCTTTAAGGCCTACTCTAGGGGACAATATATTTCTTCTATTGCAGCTATCAGACAAAAACAAGCATCGGAGACTCAGTCCCTGCAACAGTCGGTACTAGAGCATACTAACAATTATGGTGCAGACCCCACCCCAGGCCACTTTGATCTCTTGGCAGCGGCACAGAGAGAACTAAACCTTCATCTGGTAGAAATAACAAAGCTGGATGCGTACAAACGCAGACAACGATTCTTTGAACAGGGTGACAGGAATGGTCGACTGTTGGCCATGTTGGCTCAACATGATCAACCACTTACACTTATCTCCACTATAACCACCCAGGGCGGGGGGACGGCAACTACCCCTTCAGATATCCTACAAGAATTTACTAACTTTTATGAAACTTTGTATACCTCCAGCCTGCCCTCTGCCTTTCGGCCTGAGGAGCTACGAGATCTGTTGGACCCTCTGGCCCTCGGCTGGTTGTCGGACTCAGAGCGGAAGGCATTAGTGCAACCTTTCACAACGTTGGAGGTTCTGAATGCAATCCGATCCTTCCCCTCCGGGAAGGCACCAGGCCCTGACGGGCTGCCGATAGATTTTTATAAAACACATGAAGAGGTGCTGGCACCACAGTTGGCATCGTTATTCACAAAATGTCTCTCGGAGGGGAAATTGCCAGATTCTATGTATCACGCCCATCTAACCTTGATTTACAAACCTCAGAAAGACCCCACTTCCTGTGCTTCCTACAGGCCCATTGCGCTGCTAAACAATGACTTTAAAATTTTGACCAAACTCCTCGCTATTAGATTGTACCCCATGCTCCCCTCGGTGGTTGACTCTGATCAAACAGGTTTCATGCCCCGTAGAGCCACAGATGTCAACCTTCGCAGACTCTTCACAAACATCCATGCCCAGCACATTAATGAGGGATCCCGCGCTGTTGCCTCCTTAGACATCGAGAAGGCATTTGACACAGTTGAGTGGCCCTTCCTATGGGAGACATTGCGTAGAATGGGCTTCCCTCTGCTCTTCATTAAATGGCTTCAGGTGATTTACAAATGTCCCACCTCCGCTGTGCGCCTGGGGGGCCAGTTGTCCGGCCCCTTCAGGCTATCCAGGGGAACGAGACAGGGTTGCCCTCTCTCCCCAGCACTATTCGCCCTTGCAGTGGAGCCGGTGGCGGAGGCGCTACGCACATCCCCGCACATCAAGGGTCTGCGCATAGGGCTGCTGGAGGAGAGGGTGGCACTATACGCTGACGACATGCTCCTTTTCCTCGGCGACGCGGGTCCATCGTTACAGGGTGCGCTGACGGTACTAAACACCTTTGCCGGGGTCACGGGACTAAAGGTCAACTGGTCCAAATCGTTGCTATTCCCAATTGACCAAGCAGCAAGGATGACATCCCCTTCTGACACTCCCCTCCAGTGGGTAGACACGTTCAAATACCTAGGTGTAATTATCTCCTCTCAAGCAACAGACTTCATTTCTCTCAACTTAGACCCAGTATTGCTGGATATAAAAGTCAGACTTAAATCGTGGAGTAATTTACCGCTGTCCTTATGGGGCCGAATTAACCTCATTAAAATAAAGATCGTTCCCAGACTCACTTACCTTTTCCGTCATTCCCCGCAGTGGATTCCAAAATCCTTCTTTAAAAGGCTTAATCAGATTTTTTCTTCCTTCCTCTGGGGCCCCTCCCCGCCGAGATATAAACTAAGCACCTTGATGAGACCGCAGACACAAGGGGGTATGGCGTTCCCCGATTGTTATAAATACTACCTTGCCGCACAACTGGTGACGGCGGCGTGGTGGCTAGATCCAGATGCCTCAAATTCAGCTATAGCCCTGGAGGCGGCAGTGGTGGGCTCATTGGAGGCACTCAAATTACTGATCTATAGGGGACCTCGTGCCCCTTACCCCCTGACCCCCTCCATGTGCACCACCATACGCGCATGGCGAGCGGGGTTGGCGGTGGAGAAGTACAGATCTAATGAAATCTCACCGAACGCTCCGCTTTGGCTGAATCCGACTACACCTCATTTATACAAAATGCTAGATCCATATGTATGGACCAAATATGGCATCAAACTTATATCTCATATAACGGAGAACAATACCCTGATCCCCTTGTCCCGACTCTCACAGACTTATAATATACCAAATCATTATGTCTTTCGGTACCTACAGCTGTCGCATGCGTTTAATGCCCAATTCCCACATTCCTCCTGCATGGTGGTTCAGTCAGGGTTGGAGAAGACACTTCGTTCCAGATGTGCTGAAAAACCAACATCTCGGCTGTATGAACATTTGATATTTGTGTCTCTCCCTCCCATGGATAAGCTCTGGTCCTGTTGGCAAAGAGATATCCCTACGCTGGACAACGATGATTGGGACGATGTTTGGGATTTCCCCTTTAGCTCCCTAGTTTCATTGCGAGACAGGCTTGTACAGTTTAAAATCGTGCACAGAGCTTACATTACACCTCATAGGCTTCATAAAATGAACCCTGAGCTTCCCGCAGAATGCTGGAGGTGTGGTGTCTCCCCGGGAGACTTTACACATATTTTCTGGACTTGCCCTAAGATCCAGCAGTATTGGACTGAGGTGCTGGATCTGATTGGCCTGGTCGCCCTGATTACAGTGCCAATAACGATGGAGGTGTGCCTTTTGGGCCTGATAGAGACGCTGGTGCCGACTGTTGCGGGGAGGACTTTGATTGGGTTATTACTCTTTTATGCCCGGAAAAATATAGCTATGAATTGGAAGAAACCCACGATGCCTTCTCTGGCTCAATGGAAGCGTCTCGTAAACGAGAGCCTTCCCCTGTATAAAGACACATATGAAAGTAGAGGGTGTCCCTTGAAATATGGAAAAATCTGGCATACGTGGTTGGCGGAACCTACAACGGCTTGATTGCCAGGTGAGGAAGTTACGGAGTAGTTCGTAGGTACTCTGCCGAGGCGGGGTAGGGGAGGATTATGGGCCTGATCGGGGAATAGCTGTTTCTGGTGTTGGAGGAGATGTCTGGCATACTCGATATCAAACTGTGGCTCAAATGCACATGTACATGCCATGAGTTGTTCATATTACATACTATAAATACGGAGACTTGTTAAGCACTATCTGACATGCTGTCTATATACCAGTCGATGTGATTTTTTTTTTTTTTTTTTTTTCTTTTTAATGTTTGTTTGCTTTGGTGTTGTTTATTGTTCGAAAATGCAATAAAAAAGATTTATCAAAAAAAAAAAAAAAGATACGACGTGGGAAATTTGAAAGTACGCCGGAGTATCAGTAGAAACGCTGGCGTACTTGCTCTGTGAATCTGCCCCTTGGCATTTATATTGTAAGCCTGTAATTCTTAGCAATAACTCACTTAAATCTGTCCAAACAAAAGTCTAGTAGATATCCCGTGTATGATAAAGTTTGAAAAACAAAATCATAAATTATTATATAATAACTATAACTATAAATAATTATAAAAAAAGAATAATATAATAATTATAATAAAATGAATTTCCCCACATTTCACTAGACATGTGCACACTGAAATATTTCGTTTCGGAATTGTGGGCCAGATTCACAAAGGAGATACGACGAAGTATCTCAGATACTCCGTTGTATCTCTCAGGCCCCGTACACACGACCGAGTTTCTCGGCAGAATTCAGCCAGAAACTCGATCGGAGCTGAATTCTGCCGAGAAACCTGGCGTGTGTACACTTTCGGCCGAGGAAGCCGACGAGTTCCTCGTCGAGTCAAATAGAGAACATGTTCTCTATTTCCTCGTTGTTCAATGAGGAAAGTTGGATCGCCGAGATCCTCGGCGACTTCACACAGAACTCGACGAGCAAAACGATGAGTTTTGCCAGTCGAGTTCCTCGGACGTGTGTACGGGGCCTGAGGCCCCGTACACACGGCCGAGGAACTCGACGTGCCAAACACATCGAGTTCCTCGGCCAGTTCAGCCCTGAAGCCGCCGAGGAGCTCGGCGGGCCGAGAGCTCCCATAGAACAACGAGGAAATAGAGAACATGTTCTCTATTTCCTCGCCGAGGTCCTCGTCGGCTTCCTCGGCCGAAAGTGTACACACGGCCGGGTTTCTCGGCAGAATTCAGCCAGAAACTCGGTCGGAAGCTGAATTCTGCCGAGGAAACTGGTCGTGTGTACGGGGCCTCAGAGTATCTATGCGACTGATTCATAGAACCAGTTACGCATAGATAGCCCTAAGATCCGACAGGTGTAATTGTTTTACACTGTCGGATCTTAGGATGCAGTACCGCGGCCGCCGCTGGGGGGAGTTCGCGTCGTAAACCAGCGTCGGGTATGCAAATTAGCAGTTACGGCGATCCGCGATCCGTCGTTACGTCATCGCAAGTTTTAGATTCCCATCGCAAAGATAGGGCTGCTATTAACATGGTTTAAAATTACTCCACCATGTTAAAGTATGCCCGTCTTTCCCGCGTCGCTTTTGAATTTTTTTGTTTTTCCGACGTAAGTACGTTACGCACGTCGTGATTCTCAACACGTCGGCGCGTCGTAATTTCGTGCAAAGCACGTCGGGAAACTTGCGACCGGAGCATGCGCAGTACGTCCGGCGCGGGAGCGCGCCTAATTTAAATGGTACCCGCCCCATTTGAATTGGGCCGCCTTGCGCCGGACGTGTTTACGATACACCGCCGCAAGTTTCCAGGTAAGTGCTTTGTGGATCGGGCACTTAGACTGAAAACTTGCGGCGGTGTAACGTAAACGGGTTACGTTACGCTGCGCCGCAGGTACGTGAATCTGGCCCTTAGTTTTCATCCGAAAAATACATTTATTTAGTTACTCCCGAAATTCGTTTTTATTTATTTTGTTTTGTTAAAAAATGCATTAAGGTCGAATCTGTCATTGAAAGCTTATGGTGTCTGTCAAATGTTCTAAGAAGATTCGACAGAGCAGCTAAACTGTACGACGCCGCAATCGTACATTTTCGGTCGAATGTTCTGCCCACAAACTATAGTAGAATTTTAATGTTGTATGACTAGTAATAATTATATTTATTATTATTATTACTAGTCAACCAACATTAGAATTCTTCTATTGCCTATGGGTGGAGCATTTGACCATAAATATCTGTTTGTGGCAATCGTATGTTATTTTAGCTGCTTTGTCGAATCTTCATGTCTCTATAATGTCCAATCTTTCTCTCTATGTCGAATAATCTTGGACTAATAGAGTTAGGTTAGGCACATTCGACCGCAGGTTCGATAGACACAGATCGCTATTGTCACCGTCATGTGGAATCTTCTATCTATATCAAACTGTTGTCGCAACGAAATGAAAATAAAGCATTTTTTATGTCGAATTTCAGATTTCGGATTCTGCACATTCGTTATCATTTGTAAAAATGAACTTGAAAATTCCTGAAATTCGGACGAAAATGTATTTGGACGAAAACGAATGCACATCTACTATTCACTATCGCTCAATTCTGCAAGCGATTCTAATTTACTATCGCTGTTTTCTAGCTGGTCTCAAACCACTTTTGACATAAAGGGATATTTTTTGGTTGCTATGGACAATCTCAAGTTTCCAGGCAGAAAGAACAGTATCTATATATTATAAAACTGCATGCAGGGCACTGGACAAAACACTAGGGACAAAAGGGATATGAAATAATTTCATACAGTAATGTAATCTGTAATATTACAGTGTACTGTATGTATTATAAATTTTTCCTTTTTGAATTTACCGCCAGGCCCCGCCCCCGTGTCTCGCTTGCAGGGAACGGAGCCGGCACACCAAGGCCCCCGGGCGGAGGACACAGCCTGCGGACACAGCGGGGGGACATCGCAGGATCATGGGCAATGTAAGTACACTGCACCAGGATCCTGCAATGCAATCCTGAGTGTGGCTTGGGATTATGCCGTGTACACACGATAGTTTTTTTCGATGGAAAAAGTCCGATGGACTTTTTTCATTGGAGAAACCGATCGTGTATGGGCCCCATCAGACTTTTTTCCATCGGTGTAAAAAATTTCCGATGGGAAAAAAAAAGATAGGAAATTCAGATCGTCTGTGTGGAACTCTATCGGAGAAAATTCCACGCATGCTCAGAATCAAGTCGATGCATGCTCGGAAGCATTAAACTTAATTTTTTCGGCTCGTTGTTGTGTTTTACGTTTTGGCACGGTCAGAATTTATTCTGATAGTGTGTATGTAAGAATGATAAAAATCAGCTTCATCAGAATTCCGACGAAAAATTACATCGGATTTTATACCATCAGAAATCCGATCGTGTGTACGCGGCATTAAACTCTGGGGGCCAGATTCATAAAGACTTACGACGGGCGTATCAGTAGATACGCCGGCGTAAGTCCGAATCCGCGCCGTTGCAACTTTAAGCGTATGCTCAAACTGACATACGCTTAAATGTTGCCAAGATACAACCGGCGTAAGTCTCCTACGCCGTCGTATCTTAACTGCATATTTACACTGGCCGCTAGGGGCGTGTACGCTGATTTACGCCTAGAATATGTAAATCAGCTAGATACGCCTATTCACGAACGTACGCCCGGCCGTCGCAGTAAAGATACACCGTTTACGTAAGGGGTTTTCAGGCGTAAAGATAAACCACCAAAAAGATGGCGCAGCCAATGTTAAGTATGGACGTCGGAACCGCGTAAAATTTTTCAAATTTTACGTTGTTTGCGTAACTCGTCCGTGAATGGGGCTGGCCGTAATTTACGTTCACGTCGAAAGCATTGACGATTTGCCGACGTCATTTGGAGCATGCGCACTGGGATACGTCCACGGACGGCGCATGCGCCGTTCGTTAGAAATGTCAAATACGTGGGGTCACTAGTATTTTGCATAGAACACACCCCAACCAGCCTATTTTGAATTAGGCGGGCTTACGCCGGCCCAGTTACACTGCGCCGCCGTAAATTACAGCGCAACTTCTTTGTGAATACAGGACCTGCTGCTCTAACTTACGGTGGCGTAGTGTATCTGAGATACGCTACGCCCGCCAAAATCTATCTGAATCTAGCCCTGGGAGTGTAGTCACCCTACGACAACTATAGAATAGAGGTATATCTATAAAAGGACACCACATTAGCAATTAGTCAAATGGTAACACAACTACAATCAAAGAAAATGTATCTTTAAAGCGAAGTTCCGGCCACAATTTCACTTTTTAAATATAAATACCCCTGTAATACACAAGCTTAATGTATTCTAGTAAAGTTAGTCTGTAAACTAAGGTCCATTTTGTTAGGTTGTTACAGCATTTAGACACTTTATAAAATAGAAATTGACTGGGGCCATCTTAAGTGTGGGCATCATGAAGCCAGACTGTATGACTTCCTGGATTTCAGCCTTGCAGACCTCGCACATGCTCAGTGCTGCACAAGCAGTGTCAGATCAGGTTTCAGCACCTGTACTGTCCAAGTCACATGATTCTTTGAGACTGGGGAGTGCACAGACTCCTGGAAAGTTACACCGACTACATTCCCAGGAGTCTGTGCGGTGTAGGTTAGGAAGCTTAAGCACCTAGGTGCAGGAAGTGGGAAGATTAACTATTCTGCCTAGCAACAACACTTTGAAGGCATCTAAAAAAAAATAAAAAAAAATCGTAAAGGACTAATGACATTTTTTTAAAACTACTGATGTAATGTTATATTTATGGGTGGAACTCCACTTTAACTTTTGATAATAACTGTAAACAGGAGATATTGGGGGCACAGACCACAATAAAAACCTGACAGGTGTTCTAATCCCTCTCCACTCTGTTTACAACAAAAAAAAAAGTTTTGCTTTTAGTTATACTTTAAATATTTCTCCTTGTGAACCAAACATTTTTTGGAGGACATTATCATGAGGTGTTATAACGCTTGCAGTTATATTAACTAATCCAATGAAGTGACTCTACACTACAGTAATTATTTTTTGTGACTAGATGAGTACACATACTTTTCTTGCCTGTCATCATATACTGGATGTCTTGAGTCATGCACTCCTCAAAAAAATACTTGACAAGATATTGAAAGAAAAGTCTTTTTTTTTTATGACAACGGATATGACTTCATGTGTGAAAAACGCAGGTGCTGCAAAATGGGTTACTAGGCTCACCTTTTCTTTGTTAATGAGTGGAACTGAATAGTCTCCTAGAAGAAAGCTGCTCCAAGTATCTGGACGCCCCAGGCACATTCTTACCTCTGTGCTTCAGTTGGCCTGAGAAGAACTGTCTGTGTTGCCATTATCAACCAGTCAGATTTCATTTTTAAGCCTGAGCTGGAAGCATTGGGGTGGATTCAGGTAGGGGCGCGCAAAACTGCGGCGGCGTAACGTATGACATTTACGTTACGCGGCCGCAAGTTTTACTGGCAAGTGCTTGATTCACAAAGCACTTGCCTGTAAAGTTGCGGCGGCGTAGCGTAAAAGGGGCCGGCGTAAGTGCACGTAATTCAAATGATCCCATAGGGGGCGTGGATCATTTAAATTAGGCGCGTTCCCGCGCCGAACGTACTGCGCATGCGCCGTCCCTAAAATTTCCCGACGTGCATTGCGGTAATTGACGTCGCAAGGACGTCATTGGTTTTGAAATCGCGACGCGGGAACAACGTCCATACTTAACATTGGCTGCGCCTCCTAATAGCAGGAGCAGCCTTATGGCGAAAACGACGTACGCAAACGGCGTAAAAAACGACCGCCGGCCGCACGTACATTTGTGAATCGGCGTAAGTATGCAATTTGCATACTCTACGCTGACAACTACGGGTGCGCCACCTAGCGGCCAGCGTCACAATGCACCCTAAGATACGACGGCGTAAGAGACTTATGCCAGTCGTATTGTAGGCTACAGTCGGCGTATCTAGCTTTCTGAATACAGAAAGTAGATACGCCGGGGCTACTTAGCAATTACGCGGCGTATCTATGGATACGCCGGCGTAATTGCTCTCTGAATCCACCCCATTGTATTTGGAAGTTTTCTTTATTTATCATACTTTGATAAATAAGGCCCAGTAATTCGTATTGCCCTGTAGTGTTGCTCTGGTACAGAAGAACTTCTGTCTAATGGAATGGCAAGGATTTGTATTTAAACAGCAGAGCTAATGAAAGAAACAGATATAACCACGGTACACTTTTTTCCTTCTTAGTACTGGGAAAGATGTATTCCAACACCTGACAAATGTTCCTCCTTATCGCACTTCCGCTATATCATACCAGCCAACACCACAGATCAAAATAATATAAACATAAAGTATAAAGTATTGGGATCCCTGCCTTTACACGCACATGAACTCTAATGGCATCCCAGTCTAAGTCCATAGGGTTCAATATTGAGTTGGCCCACCCTTTGCAGCGATAAAAGCTTCAACTCTTCTGGGAAGGCTGACCACAAGGTTTAGGAGTGTGTCTATGGGAATGTTTAACCATTCTTCCAGAAGTGCATTTGTGAGGTCAGGCACTGATGTGGATGAGAAGGCCTAGCGCAGCCTCACCGTGCCCCACATTGCAGCCTCATTGTGCCCGACATTGCAGTCACACCGTGCCCTCATTGCAGTCTCACTGTGCCCCACATTGCAGCCTCACTGTGCCCCACATTTCAGTCTCACTGTGCCCCACATTGCAGCCTCACTGTGCCCCACATTGCAGCCCCATGGTGCCCCCATTGCAACCTCACTGTGCCCCACATTGCAGCCTCACCCGTAAATGGGGCTGGACGTCATTTACGTTCACGTCGAAACCAATGACGTCAATGCAATGCACACTGCAATCCACACTGGGATATTTTACGGACGGCGCATGCGCAGTTCGTTCAGCGCGGGCACGTGCTTGATTTAAATGATACACGCCCCCTACCCGCCGAATTTGAATTCCGCCGGGTGATTTACGCTACGCCGCCGCAACTTACGGAGCAAGTGCTTTGAGAATACAGCACTTGCCCGTGTAAGTTGCGGCGGCGTAATGTAAATCGAATACATTGCGCCGCCGCAGAGATACGCCCATTGTACAAGAATCTGGGCCCTAAGCCCTGTACACACGGGCCAGAAACCCTTGTTTTTCCTGACGAGGAAGAGCCTTACGCCTGTCGGATATAATGGTTATCTATGCGTAACTGATTCTAAGAATCAGTTGCATAGATACGACGGCCCAGATTAGGACTTACGACGGCGTACATTGCGTTGCGCCGTCATAAGCCCTTTGAGAATCTGGGCCAAAGTCTTGCTTTAATTGAGTTCTAAACAGTGCCGGCCCAAGACATTGTGCTGCCTGGGACCAAGAATGAAATGCTGCCCCCCCCCCCAAAAAAAATCACGTCATGGCTCTATTCATGTATAAAGAGGACCTGTCATGGCTCTATTCTTGTGATAAAGACAAAATTGCTTAAGGAAAGCAACCAATGGTCGGACTTTATAAGCAACACAAACAGGGATAGCAAAAAAATATATAATTTTATTACAAAGTAGTTGCATAAAACAACATTAAAAAGAAAACCATACAAGATGTCAGGTATGTATGTTGCCTATAAATGTCCCCTGTGCATCTACGCGTTTCGCCGTGAGGCTTCTTCAGGACAGACAAGAGAGGAAAATAGTCAAAGTCATCCGAACCACATAGGCATAGGCATAGATCTATCCTGTACACAGGCTGTCTCCCAGGGGCAAACACTGCTATCCAATCTGCCATAATGAGTAATAACATTGTACCGGGGACGGGGTGGTATTAGGATCATAAGAATTTGTGGGTAGAGTATGAGGGAGCGGCAATGCAGAAGGCTGGAGAGGCGGGCGGTACTAGGATCATTAGCATTCGTGGGTAGAGTAGGAGGGAGCGGCAATGCAGAGGGCTGGAGAGGCGGAGTTCTGATCGGAGCCGAGAGCTAGGGGGAACAGATTCCGTCGGGCAACCATTCTCGGCACAACAGGTTCGGCGCCTGCCTTTCTCACTCGCAGACTGCTCCCCTCTGACTGCGAGTGTCCTCACAGGCAGCGGAGTGGGCTGTCTGGCGGGCGGCAGAATGCTGCCCCCCTAAAAGTGCCGCCTGGTACCTATGGTACCACCCGGTCCCATCATAGGGCCGGCCCTGGTTCTAAAGCTGTCTATACACTAGTAGAATTTATTTAGAAATTTTTCATTTGAAGAACATTCTTTTGAGTTTCGAATCATTTGAGGGGTCAAGCCGAACCTTCATTTCGCCCATCGTGATGAGAAAATTCAAAGGAACAGGATGAAAAATAATTTTCAAATGCTTGAATTTTAGTAAATGTTCATTCCAAAATCGATTGTTAAAAGCACGTGACATGAAGTACTTTTCGAACAACACTCATCAAGTCTTCAAATGTATTCTTTTACAAACTTTCATACATTTTTTTTACTGGTGTATGCCCAACTTAACTGTGCATTCCCCTGCAGGTACATCACAATTAAAGTGGGGTTCCACCCATAAATATAACATTACATCGGTTGTTTTAAAAAAATGTCATCAGTCCTTTAAGAATTTTTTTTTTTTTGTGATGCCTTCAAAGTGTTGTTGCTAGGCAGAATAGTTAATCTTCCCACTTCCTGCACCTAGGTGCTTAAGCTTCCTAACCTACACCGCACAGACTCCTGGGAATGTAGTGGGTGTAACTTTCCAGGAGTCTGTGCACTCCCCAGTCTCGAAGAATCATGTGACTTGGACAGTACAGGTGCTGAAACCTGATCTGAAACCTATTACACTGCTTGTGCAGCACTGAGCATGTGCGAGATCTGCAAGGCTGAAATCCAGGAAGTCATACAGTCTGGCTTCATGATGCCCACACTTAAGATGGCCCCAGTCAATTTCTATTTTATAAAGTGTCTAAATGCTGTAACAACCTAACAAAACGGACCTTAGTTTACAGACTAACTTTACTAGAATACATTAAGCTTGTGTATTACAGGGGTATTTATATTTAAAAAGTGAAATTGTGGCCGGAACTCTGCTTTAAGATATAAGGCTTGTGTGCTTATGAATGGTGCTTAGGGCAGTATTTCCTTCCTTACACAATAGCCAGTTGAATTGGGCAGAGTAAACAATTTGAGGATTATGTTAAAGTTATAGCAAAACTTTATATGGGATAGAAATGGCTCCAACAACCAATCAGGTAACGGCGACAAAGCAGATTACTATAGGATGACTGGTAAGACTCAGAAGCAGGTAAACCAAGACACTGCACATTGCTGCCAAAATAATGAATATCACATGGAATAACACTTTCTTTCAAACTTCCTTTTTTTGGACGAGTTGATTTTAATGTGCTGAAAGCACAAAATTGCAATGTTTGCCTCATCACTTAATAAGTGACGTCAAGACCTGACCTGATCTGGTTCAAACCTCTTCTCTTCTATCATTCTCCCCTTCTCCTCACTACTCACTATTCCTAAAGTCTCATTCTTTTCTTTTAAACCTTTAACTTAAAGTGGTTCCTCCCCCACTTACCAAGTGGTATGTTATGCATATTTCAGATACTCACCCTCCCGGCTCCCAGCAGATCCAGCCTTGTCCACTTAGATCATCTTGTCTTCTGCCACCGTCCAGTCCTGTGCCACCAAGTTGGTTGTGATGTCATTGAGAGGCCCGATGACTCCTCTGGGTTTGTCCAGTGACGCCACCTGGGTTCGTCTGGTGGGGCTAGGCCCGCCCCTTCTCCTTTCTGCATGAAGGGTTATGTCTTTGGGGATATGCGATGTACATATCCCAGGAGGCACAGAGACCACTGAGCATGTCATTTGCCTAGGTGAGTAAAGTGTAAATAAACAAAACAAAACAATAAAAATTCAGCACTATTTATGTATCAGAAGGGAGGGGGATTGGGCTGGTGGGAAGTTTACTGACCTCTAAATTTTAGATGACCTCCACTCCTTGTTCTGTTCACACATAACTCTAATGCCGCGTACACACGATCGGAATGTTCGATGGGAGCTTGTCGGAAATTCTGATCGTATGCACAAAATTCCATGCATGCTCGGAATCAAGCAGAAGAGCCGCACTGCCTATTTAAACTTAATTTTTCGCGGCTCGTCGTACGGCTTGTACGTCACCACATTCCTGACGTTCGGAATTTCCGACATTTGTGTGACCGTGTGTATGCAAGACAAGTTTGAGCCAACATCCATCGGAAAAAAATCCACGGTTTTGTTGTCAGAATGTCCGATCGTCTGTACGCGGCATAACTCTTCTACATTGTAACTCCACTTGAGGGATATTTTTTTTTAATCAGGAAATTATTTTTATAAAGCTACCACAAGTAAAAGAATACAAAAGGCATACAGATCAATATCACCATACAACAATAAAATAGATTCAAAGTATAAAGGACATAATAAATGCACAGTAAATGCATTCTCGAATGCATATATCAAGGTAAATGCAAAAGATCAGAGGACAATAAATTGTGTTAGACTACAGTTTCTGCATGGTGGCATTGACATAAAAACATCATCAAAAGGAAGAAAGAAAAATAAGACTAAAAGAACACAAAGGAAAAAACCTGAAGAATACCAACAGTAAGCTGTAACAGCCCATTCACCTGCTGTCTAAAAAGCAGGTGAATTCCCATTTTGAGATGGGAATGAGGGACACCTACTAACAAATGTATGTAGGCATAGGACACGCCTCTTACAACACCCCCTTAAAGGTGAATTAACCAAAAAAAGGTTGATTAAATCCTTTTTTTTTTTACCACTATTATTCCTTTATATTGCCTTTTAAAATGTACAAATGCAACAATTTAGACGCTGGAAAGGTTTAGCACCGGTAAACACTTTTTGAAAGATAAAAAGTGAATTTTATATACAACTATATAGATCAGACCAAAATGAGGGACAAATGAGAGGAAAAGAGGGACAGAGGGACATTGCTCCAAATCATGGACAGTCCCTCGAAATCAGGGACAGTTGGGAGCCATGTGAGGCCTGGCTGCTAGTTTGTCTGAGGCCTATCCAGGAGCAGTAGAAGCAGCTTAGGCAACCCTGTAGGATTGGAGTCCAACCGAGTTGAGAAGGTTTAGCCGGACAGAGAACCACTTGTGTCTGGAGGTAGAGGGGAAGCTGTCGCCACTAAGGGACCAACCACCTTGTTACCAGAGACCACTGTGAGTAAGCTGAAGCAAGTACCTGAGAAGTCTTCTCACCGGCCGAGGAAGGTGAAGAAGTGGAAAAGCATCAGCCAGTCCCAAGCCAGGGACCCAGCAGGATAGCGGGGGTATCGCTTGAGGAGTGTACAGTGGGATAGCTATGGAAGAGCTCAGGGGATCCAGTGATGACTGGGATCTGGAAGTCTAATGAGAGACTGGGAGCTCAGGGAGTGAAGATCTACCGTGGGATACTGTGAAATAAGTGAAAGTTAGTGGCTGTTGCAAGACTTGTTGCCATATCCGGCTGGAGGCCTTCCATTGTATAGCTGTCTTCCTATAGAAGTCTCGGAGTCTGCCAATTATCATTGCTTCTACTCAAGGGTGTCCTGGTCCTAATCCACTGTCCCCCAGTTCTGTTAAGAGACAATAAATCACTTGTTTGCATTCAAAAAGTGACTGGCGCCAATCATTCTTCTTGCATCACACCCACCATGCCTGGTAACCCACGCTACAAGGAAGGACGCCAGCTCTCCCTTACCCTTGAGGTCACCATATAACAGGAAGAGTTGGAACACCCAAAACATCCAAGTGAACTGGAACAGAGTCTGGAATTACTGCAGGCAGATGTCGGTGTTGGAGAATCCAAGACAACTTCAGAGCCTGATTCATCTCACAATGCTAAAAATATCGTATTTGTGTTAATTACATTTAGCTGACCTTTTTTCACATGACTATCCCCAAAAAATCTATATAATAAAAAAATAAAAAAAATCTATAGGTCCTCCTAAAATACAGCAACAAGCGAGCATGCTAACTGAACTTTAGAAATCAATAATAATTTTTGTTTCCTTTCTATGGGCCAGATTTTTAGAGACTTACGTCGGCGTATCAGTAGATATGCCGTCGTAAGTCCGAATCTGCGCCTGTCGTAAATTTAAGCGTATTCTGGAAACCAGATACGCTTAAATTAGGCTAAGATATGAGCGGCGTAAGTCTCCTACGCCGTCGTATCTTAGGGTGCATATTTACGCTGGCCGCTAGGTGGCGCTTCCGTTGAGTTTGGCATAGAATATGCAAATGACTAGATACGCCGATTCACGAACGTACGTGCACCCGTCGCAATAAATTACGCCGTTTACGTTTAAGATACACCGGCGTAAAGATAAAGCTGGTCTCTAGGTGGCGCATCCCATGCAAAGTATGGACGTCGGAACAAGCGTATCTTTTTACGTCGTTTGTGTAAGTCGTTCGCGAATAGGGCTGTGCGTAAATTACGTTCACGTCACAGGCATTGAGCCGACGTATCTTTGGGCGTAAATATTACGTGATACTGAGCATGCGCGCGAATGCGCTGTTCGTTCGGCCATGCATCTACATGGGGTCAAGCCTCATTTAAATACAACACGCCCCCTACAGCCTACTTTGAATTACGCTCGCTTACGCCGGCCCATTTATGCTACGCCGTAAGGAGGCAAGTGCTTTGTGAATATAGTACTTGCCTCTCTAAGTTGCGGCGGCGTAGCGTAAATATGGTACGCTACGCGCGCGCAACGTAGATCGGCCGTACGTGAATCTAGGCCTCTGTGAGTGACTTTTTGGTAAGGCCACTTTTTTTGTGTCCGGGAATTTTTTTTTTTTTCCCACGCCCTTGTTACAAGGTTCAACACCCATCTACACTTTGTGAAAGCATCTTTTCTCAAGACTCCATTTCATACAGCACCTTTCTTTACTTAACCTAACTAGATTATCTGGTACATGCCAAGTATAATCCTTATCCTTGATGTTTTCTTTAGGTAGGGCTGCATGTTATTGTTTTATTCAGCAGGAATCGGCTCAGCGGTAGAGTGTTGTTATTGTGAAATTAAAGCCGTGCCTGATGTGCAGAGGACTATTGTCAATTTGTCTCCATTGTCCTCTTGAGACCTAGTCTGTTTTTTTTCTCTTATTCACCATTCACAAACATCTACTTTGGCCTTTTAAAACAGGAAGAAACATATTTTCTTTAGAAAGTGATTCCAAGATCTTCGGTGTACAAATATAAGCTTCTATCAGTTGTATAGGAGGACTTAGAAATGCTAAAATGTTGTTGTTGCTGGGAAACGTCTTCTTTAATGGATCCTAACCCTTAAAAATGAATGTGTGAAATTTATAAGGCTGGGTAAGAAAAACTATGCATATATGAAGATTTTTATTTCTTCTGAATTTGCATAAATCAGCCTAAAGTAGCTCCAACACCAATAACTAAAATCTCACGTAAGGCTTCATTCACACTTGTACAACTCCAAAGTTGCACCGACTTTGGAGTACAACTTTGAAGCAACTTTGGAGGGGTGCGTCTTGGATATGACCAGTGATAATGGACAACTGTTGCACAACTGTTGCATTGTATAACATTCAAGTGCAACTTTCATGCAACTTTTGAGGGTTAACATTGAAGTCTATGGCCCTCAAGTTGCATGAAGGTCAGACCAAAGTAGTGCATGAACATGCTGCACATATACGAACGGTTATCATTGGAAAATACGGGGAACAAATTGTCATACGACTTTGATTGGTATACTAAGTTGTATGAGAAGTCGCACAAGTGTTTATGGTGCCTAAGACTTATGCCGCGTACAGACGATCGGACATTTTCGACAACAAAACCGTAGATTTTTTTCCGACGGATGCTGGCTCAAACTTGCCTTGCATACACACGGTCACACAAATGTTGTCAGAAATTGCGAATGTCAAGAACGCGGTGACGCACAACACGTACGACTGGCTCTTCTGCTTGATTCAGAGCATGCATGGAATTTTGTGCTGCGGAATTGTGTACACATGCTCGGAATTTCCGACAAGTTTTATTGTCGGAAAATTTGAGAACCAGCTCTCAAATTTTTGTTGTCGGGAATTATGACAGTAAATGTCCGATGGAGCCTACACACCGTCGAAATTTCCGACAAAAAGCTCCCATCGAACATTTGTTGTCGGAAATTCCGACTGTGTGTACGCGGCATTAGTATAATTTTTAAAAGTAATTTTTAATCTTTTTAAATTTATAGGATTCTTTAAAAAATTACCAGGTGATTCTGCTATGAAGGTCCTTGTTCAGGCATTTCCTGTTTTGGGGAAACAACTGTCTTTCAATTGTACTCCTAATTTAACAAACTTGCCCTTTGCACAGGGTTCAAGTTGTTGAGCCAACAGACATCGCGCAGGTATGGCACACCATTTTCACAATTCAGAAGAAGGTCCTGAAAAATGATGCCATGTGGTTAGGGTATATAACCACTTGAATTTCTATATAGGAATGTACAGTATATGATTCCATTTTATGTTGCTTCTGCAACAGAGAACAATAAACATCTGCCAACTATGTTTCAATCAATTGTTACTAATTGTCCTTATATTTGACACTCCTCTGTTGAGATCATTATGTGACCCTGCACATATAGGCCCCCAGGGCCCTGGATGGCAACCCCCCCCCCCTTTTTTATTTATTTTTTATAAAAATATATAAATTTTTTTAATATATTTTTATTTTATTTTTTATTAAAGGTCCAATTTTTTTTTTTTTTTTTTTTTAGGGGTCCGGAGGTCCCCAGGGGCCCGGAGATCCCCAGGGCCCCGGATGGCAATCCCCCTTTTTTTTATAAAAAAAATATATATTTTTTTATATTATTATTTTTATTTTTATTTTTTTTATATATTTTTTATTAATGGGCTCAGAGGTCCCCAGGACCCCATGTGGAAAACCCCCTTTTTTATTTTTTTTTAGAAATGTTTATTTTTTTATTTTTGTTTATATATTTGTTTTATTTATTTATTTATTAAAGGGCCCAGAGGTCCCCAGGGCCCCAGGTGGCAACCCCCCTTTTAAAAAAAAAAAAATATATATATATATTTTTTATATATCTTTTTTCTTTTTATTAAAGGGCCCAGGGGTCCACAGGGCCCTTTCTGCTCAAGGGGCCCATGCCTGAAGCTGTGTAAGGGGCCCCATAATTTCTGATGGCGGCCCTGCATATAGGTACCCTAAAGCAATTTCAAAGCCAAAACTTTTTACATTTTTGAATAGAGTAAGGGAATAGAGTAGGGATTAGTGAAGGCCTCAGTTAAATCATCTGTATGCTATTGGAAAGATTTGCCTTCACTTTTTGTAGTGTACATGGGAGGTTAAAAGCATATCTCTCCACAATGAGGGAATCATTTTGATAATCAGCAATAATTTTAACAATGAGTGGTCCTGTCAGCAGCCCTCTGTCCCAGAAAAAAATTATGTTGGCCGAAGAGCACCTGCATTCAGTCAGATGATCAATTCCTCTATCCATACTGTTTAGTGTGGCATAGAGATATTGGTCAAGAGAAATCGACACCACTGGAAGATTTTCTGTCCTGATGACAACTCAATATGTTGGAATTTGGATTACTTTTAGTCTAAGTGACAATGGTCACCAGGACAGAGAGCAATCCCTCACCACTCTAGCTAAAGCTTAAAGTTTTTTTTTTTAGCTAAATAGCTTCCTTTACCTTACTGCAGTCCTGGTTTCATGTCCTCATTGTTCGTTTTTGCTCTGATGTTGCTGTAATCCTTCTCTGTTCTGAACAGTCTGTTTCCTGATGAAAAATGTCATGGGAGCTTTCTCTTACTCTCACTGGTCACTAATCAAGGAGGTGTGATTACTGTGTGTCTAAAACCCCTCAACACCAATCAGTTTTGTTTTCCAAACCATCACTGCCCTGTATTGGCTCTTTGTCTCTGTTCATCACAGAAGAATGAAACAGCATGCAAAAACGAAACTGAAACTGTAGGTACATTATATGACTGATTTTTTATCTATTTTTAATCATTTTTATAAGGAATCAGTTAACTATTATGTATCTATACCCTCTAAACAGTCATTTCAGCAAAACATTTTTTTTCCTTTACAACTCCTTTAAGAAATAATGTTTTGGGGCGAGATATACTTTAAGATACATTTTTTATTGCTACCATAGCTCTAAATTAAAACAAAAATATTACATCTGAGCTTCATGAAACCAAGTGACAAAATTTGCTCCTAGTATAGTCCTTTCTTAAAGCAAATCCACATTTTGCCTATGAGGAGCAAAGCAACAAATTCACATTAATACCATGGTCCAAGCTGCACAAATGTACATTTTCTTCACTCCCCATTACTCTGTTAGCCACTAGAAACAAAGATGGATAAGCTCCCAGTCACTACAGTTGGAGCTTACACAGGGCTGACTCTCTTTCTGGCCACATGTGACATCCCTGGGCCAGTTTCCAAGCACCAGCTTTGTCAAATGGAATAAGTCACATGCTCCTCCTTACCCGTAAGCACTAGGGCCCAGATTCTCATTTATGGGCGTAAAACTGTGCGGACGTAACGTATCTGATTTACGTTACGCCGCAAGTTTTACAGGCAAGTGCTTTATTCACAAAGAACTTGCCTGTAAAGTTGCGGCGGCGTAGCGTAAATCACCCGGCGCAAGCCCACCTAATTCAAATTAGCCGGGTAGGGGGCGTGTAGCATTTAAATTAGGCGCGTTCCTGCGCCTAACGTACTGCGCATGCGCCATCCAGAAAATATCCCAGGGTGCATTGCTCCAAATGACGTTGCAAGGACGTCATTGGTTTCGACGTGAACATAAATGGAGTCCAGCCCCATTCACGGACGATTTACGCAAACAACGTAAATTTTAAAATTTCGGAGCGGGAACGATGGCCATACTTAACATTGGTTGCCCCTCATATAGCAGGGGCAACTTTACGCCGCGCAAAACTAACGTAAACGTCATAACTTCACTGCGTCGACCCCACGTACGTTCGGGAATTCGCGTATTTAGCTAATTTGCATACTCAAAGGCGACACCTAGCGGCAAAAAAAAAAATTGCATTTAAGGTCCGACAGCGTAAGAGCCTTAGGCCTGTCGGATCTAATGGATATCTATGCGTAACTGATTCTAAGAATCAGTCGCATAGATACGACGGCCCAGATTAGGACTTAGGACGGCGTACATTGCATTGCGCCGTCGTAAGCCCTTTGAGAATCTGGGCCTAGGTGTTTTCTTCTAATTGCATACTCAAAGGCGACACCTAGCGGCAAAAAAAAAAATTGCATTTAAGGTCCGACAGCGTAAGAGCCTTAGGCCTGTCGGATCTAATGGATATCTATGCGTAACTGATTCTAAGAATCAGTCGCATAGATACGACGGCCCAGATTAGGACTTAGGACGGCGTACATTGCATTGCGCCGTCGTAAGCCCTTTGAGAATCTGGGCCTAGGTGTTTTCTTTGCTTCTGGAAGCTGCAAAGAGCAGCAAAAGAATATATGCTGCTGAGGAAGGGAATCAGGCCTCGTACACACGATCGTAAATGAAACGTTGTTTTCCTCAACAAGGTTCTTGTCAGGTTTGTTGAGAATCTTGTCAAGCTTTCTTTGCATACACACTGTCAAGACAAAATCTTGTCGTTCTCAAACGCGGTGACATACAACACGTACGACGGCTCTATAAAGGGGAAGTTTGATTCCACTGGCACAACCCTTGGGGCTGCTTTTGCTAATCTCATGTTACTGCGTGTTAAGTAAAAGTTTGGTAAGAGACGATTTGCACTTTTCAGTCTGTTACAGCGTGACAAATGTGTTATCTCCATTACAAACGCTACTTTTACCGAATGTGCGCTCCCGTCTCATACTTTATTCTGAGCATCCGCTCGTTTCTAAGCATACACACAAAGTGTTTCTCGTAGTAAAACAGCCCGACTGGAAACACGACGAGGAAATTGAGACTCCCGACGAGAAAAAAAGAGAACATGTTCTATTTTTTTCTCTTCGAGATCCACAACAGTTTTCTTGACGAAAAACATACACACGACCGGTTTCCTCTGCAAAAATGCTCGGCCAGCATTTTTCTTGATGGATTTTGTCAAGGAAAACGGTCGTGTACGAGGCCTTATGCACGTAAACCTTTTATTTTGCTCTGTGTGTGTACTTTAAAGGGACAAGAATGTGAAGGTACACATGTTGAAGGTACATGGGGCCATTTGCTTCATCCTTCCAATACAACATAAAATGGTTGTAAGATGTAAAAATTTTTTTAATCACTTTAATTCTAGAGCCATTTTTTTTCCAGTCTTTTGTTTACATATTGCAAAAATCATTTTAGGCCTGAAGATTACTTAAAACCCCCAACCATTATACATTTTTGGAAAGCAGACACCCTCGAGAAGAAAAATATTAATAGTACATTTTTTTGTGTGACATGATATTAGCACAACAGTTTATGAAATAAAACATTTCTGTACAAAATATACTAAAGTCAATTTTAGAGCATATAAACGCAATAAATTATGCCATGTTTTGTAAAATTTAAAAGATGATAAAATTGTGTCCGTCCGGAAAACAACGCTTTAAAAGCCCCTACAGGTCACCAGTTTTGAGTTACACAGGAGCTCTTGTGCTAAAAATATTGGGCCAGATTCACGTAGAACTGCGGCGGCGTAACGTATCGTAGGTACGTTACACCGCCGCAAGTTTTCATCGCAAGTGCCTGATTCACAAAGCACTTGCAATGAAAACCTACGCTGACGGCCTCCGGCGTAAGCCCGCGTAATTTAAAGGGGCGTGTGCCATTTAAATTAGGCGCCGGACCTACTGCGCATACTCTGTTTCGAAATGCCCGCCGTGCTTTGCGCGAAGTGACGTCATTTTTTCGAACGGCGACGCGCGTAGCGCAATTCCGTATTCCCGGACGTCTTACGCAAACGACGTGAATTTTTAAATTTCGACGCGGGAACGACGGCCATAGTTTATACAGCACATACGTGTGCTGTGTAAAGTTAGGGCACCCAAAACGACGACTAACTTTGCGACGGGAAACTAGACTAGCAGCGACGTAGCGAACGCGAAAAACCGCCATGGATCGCCGTAACTCCTAATTTGCATACCCGACGCTGGTTTACGACGCAAACTGCCCCCAGTGGTGGCCTCGGTATTGCATCTTAAGATCCAACAGTGTAAAACAATTACACCTGTCGGATCTTAGGGCTATCTATGCGTAACTGATTCTATGAATCAGTCGCATAGATACTCTGAGAGATACAATGGAGTATCTAAGATACTCCGTCGTATCTCGGCTGTGAATCTGGCCCATTGATCTCAAAATATTGATTTCATGTGTACTGATAAACATGCATGGCAAAATGTAATATGCGTAGGACAATCACCATTTTCAGACATAGGCGCCCCAGTGCATGCGTTTTCGTATGTCTGTGGGTGTATGTAGGGGCCTCTAAAATTTTCTTTGCTTTTTTTATGTCTCTTCAAATGTTTTAAACCTTTTTTAGTACATAACTTGTATTTCTATCACATAGGGGATCAATAGTCCCCCTATGTGATAGCATATAGGTGACATGTTCTCTTTATAAGACACCTGGGATCTATTCGATCGTGGATGTCTCCACTCTACTGCACTGCAGCTGATGGAACACAGATCATGTTTCTTCAGCTGCTCCCGATGATTGACAGCGCCGGACCAAGAAGCGACATTATACACATCACTTCCTGGTTCATTCACTGAAGGGCGGGTCTACGAATGGGTGTTCGAACCCAAGCTGGGCTGTGTGCATTTATAGACATACAGGGCCAGATTCAGAGACAGCGGCGTAGTTTTGTGCCGGCGTAGCGCATCTCATATGCGCTAAGCCGACGTAACATTGAGAGGCAAGCTGAGCATTCACAAAGCACTTGCTCCCATATTTACGCCGGCGTAACGTAAATGGGCCGGCGTAAGCCCGCCTAATTCAAATTAGGAAGGTAGTGGGGGTTGTATTATAATTAACCGTGACCCCATGTAAATGAATGGCCGATCGAACGGCGCATGCACGCGCATGCTCAGAATCACGTTGCAAATACTCCCTAAGATACGTCGGCTCAATGCTTTCGACGTGAACGTAACCTACGCCCAGCCCCATTCACGTACGACTTACGCAAACGACGCAAAATCCGGCGGCTGTTCCGACGTCCATACCCTAACATGACTTACCCCTGCTTTATGAGGGATAACTATACGCCGGACATACGCCTTACGTAAACGACGTAGCTTACTGCGACGGACGCAAGTACGTTCATGAATCTGCATATCTAGCTCATTTACATATTCAACGCGTAAATCAACGGAAGCGCCCCTAGCGCCCAGCGTAAATATGCACCCAAGATACGACGGCGTAGGAGACTTACGTCGGTTGGATCAAGCCGAAATTCAGGCGTATCTTGCATTGAGAATAAGGCGCATAGATACGACGGCACATCCATGGACTTACGCGGCGTATATAAAGATACGTAAGTCGTTCGTGAATCCGGCCCACACAGTGTGGCTCAGTGGCGCACCCCCCTCCCTCCTTTCCTCACTCTCAGGATTTGACTGACAGCAGCAAGAAGCACTTTTCAATCATATTTTAACAGGTTTATTATTATAAAACCCATTTCCTTGGTGTCCTTTAGTAAGTGGGAATATTCCTATATATAGCATGTTTATAAACAGAAACCTGTATGATTTATTCTCTTCTGTAAACTGAACATGACAGTTATAATCCAGTAGAAAAGGCTTCACTGAAACCTTTTGTTGGAATCTAAAACATACCTAACATACGTCAAATATTTATGGCAGACAGTTCTGTGGATTTAGTATTTCTTAGTGCTTCACTGAGAGTTGAGTATTTGCATTCAGAAATATTGTTAAAAAACCAGAAGGTCTGGATCTCCAGTGTGAAGACTAGGACGATACGTGTAAAATGTCATGCACACAATGTCACTTGGGCGCACGTACAAGACTTACCGTATATATCATTCTACATGAGCTCCACCATTCAAGATGTTATCACTGAGGACACATACAGTATTGTCTGATAAAATCCAATACTTCATTTCTGTTCACCGTGAGTATGTCTGAAACCCGCAGCAAAGCACCAAGGAATGTATAGGGGTGAAGCTCTGTAAAATAGACCAAACAAAACACAAAACAAACCCTGCTATAATATAGAACACATAGGGCCAGATTCTTGTAGAATCTGCGGCGGCGTAGCGTAAGCCATTTACACTACGCCGCCGCAAATTACTGGAGCAAGTGCTGTATTCTCCAAGCACTTGCACCGTAATTTGCGTCGGCGTAGTGTAATTGGCCCGGCGTAAGGCTGCGTAATTCAAAGGGGGTGGCTTGTATTTAAATTAAGCGCGCCCCCGCGCCGATCGAACTGTGCATGCGCCGGGCGGAAAAATAGCCCAGTGCGCATGCTCCAGCTCACAACGGAAAACGTCAATGATGTAAAGTCGTATTCGCGAACGACTTACGAAAACGACGTACACGACGGAAAAACCCGACGCTGACCCGACGCCATACTTAATATGGCATACGACGGACCTATGTAAACTTGCCCCTCATTATAGCAGGAGCAAGTTTACGCTTACGGAAACGTCGTAAAATCACTGCGTCGTGCGCGTGTACGTTCGGGAATCTCGCGTAACTAGCTAATTTGCATAGACGACGGGGAAAACGACGATGCGACACCTAGCGGCGGGAACAAAATTGCATTTAAGATCTGACAGCGTAAGAGCCTTACGCCTGTCAGATCTAATGGGTGTCTATGCGTAACTGATTCTAAGGCCCCATACACACGAGAGGATTTATCCGCGAATGCGGTCCAGCGGACCGTTTCCGTGGATAAATCCTCTCGAGGATTTCAGCGGATTTCCATGCGATGGAGTGTACACACCATCGCATTGAAATCCGCGCCGAAATCCTCTGGCGATGACGTGTCGCGCCGTCGCCGCGATTATGACGCGGCGACGTGCGCGACGCTGTCATATAAGGAATTCCACGCATGCGGGGGATCCCTTCGGACGGATGGATCCGGTGAGTCTATACAGACCAGCGGATCCATCCCTTGGGATGGATTCCAGCGGATAGATTTGTTTAGCATGTCAGCAAATATTCGATCTGCTGGAATCCATCCCAGGGGAAAAATATCCGCGGAAAAAGATCCGCTGGAGTGTACACACCATAGGATCTATCCGCTGAAACCCATTCGCTGGGATTTTTCAGAGGATGGATTCTATCGTGTGTATGGGGCCTAAGAATCAGTCGCATAGATATCCTGGGCCAGATTAGGACTTACGACGGCGCAAATGGCGTTGCACCGTCGTAACGCCTTTGAGGATCTGGCCCATAGTACATAGCTTTGGTGTAGATACAAAACTACTCATTAAAACATTACAGAGATATTGAGGAAACAGGAACAACAATAAGAAAATGTAAATAGTATTCATTTCATATAGATGAGGATGATGCTGATGTTATCTGTTCGGCCGCGTCCAACTCTGTAGTTCTATGGGCTAGCTCTCCACATTTTTCGATTTTCTACTGCTTCTTTTAGGTGTTTCTCATTCTGACTGGTGTTGGATTTTATGGGGTTTCATCATTGGGTTCTTTGGTGGCCTGGCTTCCTTGTGCTGCTAAACAATCAGGGGCTTAGTTAAAGAGGAAGAAAACAAATGGATTTAATGATTTAAAAAAACAGTTTCATTCCCGGCTCATGCCGGGAATGTGAGGGTTAGTTTACACTTGCTTCAAAACATGGCTTCATACAGGCTTTGTTTAAGCTCTCTGAACGGCAGTCAAAGCTCCTGTCACTAAATAAAATGGTTAGCTTACAGTCCTGTTTACACCTTGAAGGAGGTAGTAGTACTCTTGCGCTATCTGTACTGGACACCGGGGGGCACTGCTGCAATCACCTTAAATCCCCTGAAGAAGTCATGTGATGTGACGAATACGCGTCGGGAATAGGAGTTACAGAGCTGACACAGACCGACGGCGATGAGACGAGCTCGCCGCTCGTAGGTGTTTTGCTTCTGCCCCAATCTTAAATGTGAGTTTTTACTTTGCTGCTACTTGTACCCTAATAAATTTCATAAGATACTGCACCATGGGCCTTCCTCTCTTTTCTTCCATCTTGTACCCCCTGAGCACTGGCTGATACTACGGACAGGAGGTGGAAGATACAGAGAAGGTGGAAGTGAGAGTTGTTTTGTCTGTCAGTGATCCTCCAGCATACCAGTTCCGGATACGAACGCGGTGTTCGTATAGACAGGTCCACTATCCACAGCCTCAATGTGAGGGCGTGTATATGTGATATATCATTTTCAAGGTTTCCCACAGGATTATGCTATTATCCATTTATTTTTGCTTCCATGTTTGTATGAATATTTGATGAGGAGCCCCCTTCATCTCAACCTCAATCCGTGTGACTGCACCCCTAGGGAGACATTGTTTGGTACTTTGAGCCATCCGTGCTATGGCTCTGAGGTGAGCATCTAGCACCACAAGAGGTGTGCGCACCGAAGTCTGCTTACTTTCACACTGGACTATCTTCTGGGATGTCACTATTTTAAATAGACTTTTTTCACTGATATTTGTTATACATTGTTTCTGTACACAGTTATTTTAGTTTGTGTAAGCCATGCACCTTTACTACTGTGTTTCTGGTTTATCCAGCCTGGTACATTCGTGTCACTTTATGTTCACATTATATGTTGTTTATTCACCTCTCTTTCCCTGTAATAGTCACCTAGTATTTATTTATTCATTTATGTATTTCACTTTAGGGTTACCTACCTGTTAGGTATTGAGATCCCCCTTCTATTATTAGTTCACAGCGCTTCACCATCACTTTCCCTGTTTACACATTGCTTTTGCTTGGTGCTTCGGTGGGGCTTCTATAAGGCTTTGGTGGAGCATCGATGGGGCTTTGGTGAGGCTTCATGGGTCTTCGATGAGGCTTCGGTGGGGCTTCAAGAGAGCTTTGCCATAGATTTCTATGGAGGCGTTGAAGACCTTTGAAGCACCACTAAAGCTACATGGGGAATAATTTTTGAAGCAAAGTCGAAGCAAAGCAAAAGCAAGGTGTAAACAGGACTGTAAGATAACGATTTTATTTAGTGACAGGAGCTTTGACTAGCATTCAGAGAGCTTGTCCGAAGCCTTGTTTTGAAGCAAGTGTAAACTAGCCGTTAATGTGTGTTGAAACTGAAGCAAGTGTAAATGAGCCCTAACTGTCACATTTGTTGTGTCCTCAACCAAATTATCAAGCCATTCAATGGCTGGTGTCAGAACTGATCACATGTGCAGCATCATGGCTGTTGAAGGTTGAACAGAGGCCAAAATAACAGCTTCCTTGCCTGAAAGCAATAGGAGGGTTTACGTCCACTTTAAAGGAGGGTCAGGGGGGTCCAAATGCCCCTCAGAGCATCCATCAAATGTCACAGCAGCTAGGTAATTGTAGCCCTTCAGCTGCGGGAGCCACACTACCACACCAGCCTGTCTCCTCTATGCTGCTGATAGGGAGCGTGGCCCAGCAGGGGTGCTGAATACAGGATCAAAGGACTAAATGTGGACTAAATTGTATTTAGCTGGCATCCTTGCTTTTACATATTCGGTTCATGCTCATTATTCCAATGGGACCCATTGAAATTTCTACACTACAATCACCACTTCGATCAACCTGAAAGTCCTGTAAGTGAAATGCTGTAATCAATTGCTATTTTGACATATCCATTCCTTGCAATGGTTATGAACTTGGGGCCAGATCCACATAGAAATAGATCGGCGCAGCGTATCAGAGATACGCTACGCCGCAGTACCTTACCTGGCGTTCTTTCGAATCCTCAAAGATTTTGCTCCTTAAAGCGGTAGTTCACCCCCCCCGACACGATTTTACCATCGAGACAGGCATTGTAGCGCGAGCTACAGTATGCCTGTCCCGATTTTTTTAACCCCGGACTCACCTTGTAATCGGACATCGTAGATTTAGGCTCCCGCGGGGAATGGGCGTGCCTATGGAGAGGGAGGATGATTGACGGCCGGCCCTGGCACGTCACTCTCCCCGAAGACAGCCGGAGTAGGTCTCGGCTCTTCACGGCGCCTGCGCACAGGCTATGCGCACGCGTCGTGAAGAGCCAAGCCTATTTCGGCTATTTCCGGAGAAGCGTGACGCGCCAGAGCCGGCCGTCAATCATCCTCCGTCTCCATAGGCACGCCCATTCCCCGGTATCTTCGATCTACGCGTACAAGGTGAGTACGGGGGTAAAAAATTCGGGACAGGCATACTGTAGCTCGCGCTACAATGCCTGATTTTATGGTAAAAGAAAAAAAAAATGTTTTTTTTTCGTTGATAGGGTGAACCCCCGCTTTAAGTTACGGCGGCGTAGTGTATTTCTGGCGGCGGAATTCAAATCGGCGATTAGGGGGCGTGTTTCATTTAAATGAAGCGCGTCCCCGCGCCAAATGAACTGCGCATGCTCCGTTTCTAAATTTCCCGCCGTGCATTGCGCTAAATAACGTCGCAACAACGTCATTTTTTTTAACTTAGACGTGAATTACGTCCATCCCGATTCACGGACGACTTACGAAAAAAAAATTCTAATTTCGACGCGGGAACGACGGCCATACTTAACATGGCAGGTCTAACTATACGCCGCAAAATAGCAGCTTTAACTATACGCCGGAAAAAGCCGACTAGAGACGACGTAAGAGAATGCGACGGCCGCGCGTATGTTCGTGGATCGTCAGAAATAGCTAATTTGCATACCCGACGCGGAAAACGACGTGAACGCCACCCAGCGGACGCCGAAGTATTGCATCTTAGATCCGAAGGCGTACGAGGACGTACACCTGTCGGATCTAACCCAGATGTCGTCGTATCTTGGTTTGAGGATGAGGTAATTTGAAAGTACGCCGGCGTATCAGTAGATACGCCGGCGTACTCTGTCTGTGGATCTGCCCCTTGGTCTTTTTGATGTTCCAAGAAAGGCCAAACTTCTTTCTTTCTTCTTTGATTCTTTTGTTTCAGGCAATTTTTCATGAGCTTTCTGGGGGGACGGTCATAATCTGCCAGAGTTGATTATTGATGTTCTTTCCTCCACTCTTTAATTCTTAAATCTCCAGTTTCCTCATGATCATTTCCATGTTTTAAAGCAGCAGTCTCCAAACTGCGGCCCGGGGGCCGGATGTAGCCCTTTGCTTACCTTTATATGGCCCTTGGGACACTATTCTTGTATCTGACATTAACAATGGTGGGATATAATTCTTCCCACTGACACTAATGCTGGGGCACAATTCCTCCCACTAAAACCAACAATGGGACACTATTTATTTCGCTGACATCAATGATGTGGCACCATTCTTTCCACTGACACAAATTCTGGGGCATTATTCCTCCCACTGATACCAATGATGGGACACCATTCCTCTCACTGAAACCAACGATGGAGCACTTATTCCTCACGCTGACACCAACGATGGAGCACTTATTCCTCCCACTGACACCAACGATGGAGCACTTATTCCTCCCACTGACACCAACGATGGAGCACTTACTCCTCACGCTGACACCAACGATGAAGCAATTATTCCTCCCACTGACACAACGATGGAGCACTATTCCTCCCACTGACACCAACGATGGAGCACTTATTCCTCATGCTGACACCAACAATGGAGCACTTATTCCTCACGCTGACACCAACGATCAGACTCTATTCCTCCTACTAAAAGCAACAATGGGACACTATTTCTCGAATACAAAAAATATGGCATTGCCCACTCCCACTGATGCCAGGACACTTTCTACTCCCACTGGCCACAGTCCGGCCCCTCTAAAGTATGAAGTAGAGTAAACTGGCCCTTTGTTTAGAATGTTTGGAGTTCTCTGTTTTAGAAAATCAGGTCAAGGATTCATAGTAACTCATCTTCATTATAATGCCTTTTAAAGTGGTTGTAAAGTCTGAATGTCTGCTTTAAGATATAAATGAGTAGTTAAAAGATAAAAAAATAAAATAATAATAATAACAAAACCAGTTTTTGCTCCAATGTCCAAAGATGGCACCTTCTCGTCTTTTTTTTTTTTTTTTCGGTGCTACTTATCCTCAATCTAATGGCCAGCATGATTCATCCTGCCTCCTCTGAGCCCAGGTCATCCTGGACCTAACCCAGACCATGACTGGGCATTAAAACGGCAGTGATGAGCTCATCTTTCTTTCAAGGAAAACAAGGAAGTAGCTCCAGGGGACATGTCGGCGACGGTGGACGGGACCGAAGCGGACTTCGGGGACTTCTTTCTCAGGTAAGTGACACATAATAAGCTAGTATGCTGTGCATACTAGCTCATTATGACTTTCTCTTGCAGGTGTATTTAAAAAAAAATGGAAAAACAAGGGTTTACTTCCTTTTTAAGCCCTGTACACATGGGCAGAATGTCGGGAGGCATTCAACATGGCCAACATTCTGCTTTTGTGTATGTCGGTCTGTCCGACAGAAGTCGGCTGTTCAGCCAGCTTCTGTCAGACATGCAAGTTGGAAAACCAGCATCTGACCGACTCCTGACCAACACTATCAGCCAATGGCAGAGAGCGCTGATCAGAGTGTTCTGGCTCAGAGGGAGGCGCTTCCCTCTGTCAGAACACAACAGCTCAGGGGGGGAGATCACTGGACTAACCTTGCCGTAGTGTGTACCAGGCTTAAAGCTGGCTACAAGAAGTTTTTTAGTTTAGTTCAGCCAGTGGGCTAAAAAAAAAAAAAAAATGAACAGATTCCTCCATCCACACAAACAAGGTGCCAGGATATTGTATTCTGACAGTGGCTTCTCAACAATCTGCTCCATGTGCCGAATGATCAGCGATGCAGGGATGGCCACACACTTATCGAAATTCGTCTGGCACTTGTTGAACTGGCCGATTTTTGTTCTATCTTTGGCCAGCTTTACTTTCAGTGAGATTCTTGGGCCAGATTCACCAAAGAGATACAACGGCGTATCTCCTGATACGCCGTCGTATCTCTGTTTCTATCTATGCGACTGATTCATAGAATCAGTTACGCAAAGATATCCATAAGATCCGACAGGTGTAATTGTTTTACACTGTCGGATCTTAGGATGCAATACCGCGGCCGCCGCTGGGGGGAGTTTGCGTCGTAAACCATCGTCGGGTATGCAAATTAGGAGTTACGGCGATTCCCGACGGATTTTCGCGTTCGCTACGTCGCCGCTAGTCTAGTTTACCGTCGCAAAGTTAGTCGTCGTTTTGGGTGCCCTAACTTTACACAGCAATCGTATTGCTGTATAAAGTATGGCCGTTGTTCCCGCGTCGAAATTTAAAAATGAACGTCGCTTGCGTAAGCCGTCCGGGAATACGGAATTACGCTACGCGCGTCGCCGTTCGAAAAAATGACGTCACTGTGCGCAAAGCACGACGGGAATTGCGAAACGGAGCATGCGCAGTAGGTCCGGTGCGGGAGCGAGCCTAATTTAAATGGCACACGCCCATTTAAATTACGCGGGCTTACGCCGGAGGCTGCCAGCGTAGTTTTCATCGCAAGTGCTTTGTGAATCAGGCACTTGCGATGAAAACTTGCGGCGGTGTAACGTATCTACGATACGTTACGCCGCCGCGATTCTACGTGAATCTGGCCCCTTGTCAGCAAATGAACTGATTGTATCCTTGTGCTCCTACTTCCTTTCACTCTCCCAGGCCTGCTGTACAGAGATTGCAAGAGGCTGATACTAGGCAATTCCGTTTCTGGTACTTACACTGCTTACAATAAAAATTATTACAAAGGTAAATAAATTTGTGTCTTTTATATCTTCCTACAATTCAGCTTTAAAGTAGAACTATAGGCAAAACTTTTTTTATTTTTGGATAGAGTGGAGAGGGATTAGAACACGTCAGATTTATAGCTCTCTGTGCCCCCATTAGGGAGATTCATCCTCTCTATTTGTCCTGTTTACAGTGATCACACAGAATGAAAAGTTTTGCCTTTAGTTCTACTTTTATAGCACCCCAACGCAAGTTACGAACATGGAGGGTGCGTGGGTGTGTAACAATTTTAACCAGTTCCCGACCCCCGCATGTACATATACGTCCACAATATGGCACGTACAGGCACATGGGCGTACACGTACGTCCTCGCCTATTAGCGGGTGGGGGGTCCGATCGGGACCCCCCCCCCCGCTACATGCGGAGGTCGGGTCCGCTCGGGGAGCGATCCGGGACCACGGCGCGGCTATTTGTTTATAGCCGCTCCGTCGCGATCGCTCCCCGGAGCTGAAGAACGGGGAGAGCCGTATGTAAACACGGCTTCCCCGTCCTTCACTATGGCGGCGCATCGATCGCGTCATTCCCTTTATAGGGAAGACACGATCGATGACGTCATTCCTACAGCCACACCCCCCTACAGTTGTAAACACATACTAGGTGCACCCTAACTCCTACAGCGCCACCTGTGGTTAACTCCCAAACTGCAACTGTCATTTTCACAATAAAGAATGCAATTTAAATGCATTTTTTGCTGTGAAAATGACAATGGTCCCAAAAATGTGTCAAAATTGTCCGAAGTGTCCGCCATAATGTCGCAGTCAGGAAAAAAATTGCTGATCGCCGCCATTAGTAGTAAAAAAAAAAAAATTAATAAAAATGCAATAAAACTATCCCCTATTTTGTAAACACTATAAATTTTGCGCAAACCAATCGATAAACGCTTATTGCGTTTTTTTTTAATAAAAATAGGTAGAAGAATACGTATCGGCCTAAACTGAGGAAAAAAAATGTTTTTATATATGTTTTTGGGGGATATTTATTACAGCAAAAAGTAAAAAATATTGCATTTTTTTCAAAATTGTCGCTCTATTTTTGTTTATAGCGCAAAAACTAAAAACCGCAGATGTGATCAAATACCACCAAAAGAAAGCTCTATTTGTGTGGAAAAAAGGACGCCAATTTTGTATGGGAGCCACGTCGCACGACCGCGCAATTGTCTGTTAAAGCGACGCAGTCCCGAACTGTAAAAACACCTTGGGTCTTTAGGCTGCATATTGGTCCGGGGCTTAAGTGGTTAAAAAGGGGTCATGCACTTTTTGTTGTGTGATTTTTGTGCATAGGACAGCCCATGGAAATTAATGGGCTGCTCTAAACGCAGTGCGCAAAAAAGCACACGCACCGCCGAACCTGCATAGGTGTGAATGGAGCCTAAAGAACAGTCTTTCTTCTACTGACACCAATGTAGCCTTTCTCTCACTGAGGCCAATATAAGAGACAGTCTTTCTCCCACTGATCACCAGTGAAAGGGGCAGCCTTTTTCCCACTAACATCAATGAAAGTTTTTCTTTACTGACAGCAGTATAAAGCTGAGTGCAAGGGTCAGCCTTTCTCCCACAGATCATCAATGTCAGGGACGTCTTCTACTAGACACCAATATGAGAGACAGTATTTCTCCCACCGATCATCAATGTAAGGGACTTCTACTAGACACCAATATGAATGAGGGACAGTATTTCTCCCACCGATCATCAATGTCAGGGACTTCTTCTACTAGACACCAATATGAATGAGGGACAGTATTTCTCCCACCGATCATCAATGTCAGGGACTTCTTCTACTAGACACCAATATGAATGAGGGACAGTATTTCTCCCACCGATCATCAATGTCAGGGACGTCTTCTACTAGACACCAATATGAGAGACAGTATTTCTCCCACCGATCATCAATGTCAGGGACGTCTTCTACTAGACACCAATATGAATGAGGGACAGTATTTCTCCCACCGATCATCAATGTCAGGGACGTCTTCTACTAGACACCAATATGAGAGACAGTATTTCTCCCAGTGATCATCAATGTCAGGGACGTCTTCTACTAGACACCAATATGAGAGACAGTATTTCTCCCACCGATCATCAATGTCAGGGACGTCTTCTACTAGACACCAATATGAGAGACAGTATTTCTCCCACCGATCATCAATGTCAGGGACGTCTTCTACTAGACACCAATATGAGAGACAGTATTTCTCCCACCGATCATCAATGTCAGGGACGTCTTCTACTAGACACCAATATGAGAGACAGTATTTCTCCCACCGATCATCAATGTCAGGGACGTCTTCTACTAGACACCAATATGAGAGACAGTATTTCTCCCAGTGATCATCAATGCACAGGACAGGCATTTCCAAACTAACAACAATGTAAGGGATGGTGTTTCTCTCACTAATCTCCAATATAAAATTGCTGTATTCTTCCTACTGACACCAGTGTAGGGGGGAATTTTGCTCCCCCTGTCCACCAATGCGGGTCCACTTCTTCTACCACTGACACCAATGTAAGGGACATCTTTCTTTTACCTGACCACCAATCATAGGCGTGCGTATAGGGTAGGGTTGCCACATCATCCCTTTAAAACCGAACACATATTAATTACACAGGTTCTCTGGCTGATTAAGGTAATAATTAAACTCACTTGGTGCCTTATCGACATTAAATTAGCCCCAGAACCTGTGTAATTACTATGTGTTCGGGTTTAAAGGGATGAGGTGGCAACCCTAGTATAGGGTGTGCTGGGTGTGCCCAGGCACACCCTAATCACCCTGCGCAGCACAGATTCGTCTTACTGCCCTGCCTCCCCCATCCTTGCCTCTGCAGTACTGCCTGCTTTCCCCCTCTCCTGCCATCTGTTGCTGCGGCCGGGGAAGTTTTAGGATGAGTGAGGGAAGGGACTGGTAAATATGTATTTATCAGCCCCTTCCCTTTCTGAATGAACATCTTGAGTGATTGGCAGTGTGTGTTTGAGCTTTGGGGTGCACACCCTAATGCAATAGGCTGCACACGCCTATGCCACCAATGTTAAGAAAGAAAAGTCCTACCCCTAAACCAACGTATGTAAATATTCTTAGTCCCACTTTCACTAATGTGATGGACATATCTACTATCACTGGCAACAATGCAATGGGATTTCTACTTCCACTGACACCAATGGGCATGCCTACTCCCTCTTATAATTGTTCCAAGGATGACCAAGATAAGGTGCAATGTGTTCTATCCTCTTGAGTGCTTCACTCTGTATTCCACAAAACAGGCCACTGCCTTCTGCAAGTTGTGCTGTACATTGCTTATTCCTGCCCTTTCACACTATACACCTAGGCCCCTTCTACACGAGCTCTCCGATTCGGGTCCAGGTAAAAATGGGACAGGCGGACCTGATCGGACTTCTCTTAAGAAAGGGGCCTAAGTGTAATATAACATACTGCTTGCCACTACATTCTATGCACTGTGATGAACTTTACATACTCCTGACTACTATGCTTTGTATGTTATGTTACAAATTTGTAAACTGTGCTATTACAAATTCACCAACGTGTTCATTATTTCAAAGGTTACTGGGTAGTCCCCTACCATTTTAACGAAGTTGTTCTCAAGAACTTCAGCCACGGAAGATTTGGCTGCTCAATGACCGGGCCATTTTTTGCGATACGGCACTACATTGCTTTAACTGACGATTGCGAGGTCCAGCGACTCTGTACCCAAACAAAATTGACGTCCTTTTTTCCCCACATATAGGGGCAAATCCACAAAAAACCTGCCTAACTTAACTTTTAGCAGTTAAGTTACACTGGCGGAAAATTTCTACCTAAGTGCCCGATCCACAAAGCACTTACCTAGAAATTTTCGGCTGTGTAACTTAAGTGCCTCCGTCGCAAGGTGGTCTTCTCATCCAGGGGGCGATGACAATTTAAATGAGGCGCGCTCCCGCGCCGGACGTTCTGCGCATGCGTGTGACGTAATTTTTCCCGACGGGCAGCGCGCGAAATTCTGTTACGTCGGGCTTTGTGGATTGCGACGGGAAAAAAAAAAGTTACGCGGCGAAAAATAAAATTTGAAATTTAAAAAAAATAGCGGCGATCGAAAAAAAGGTATGTTTTTACGAGGTGTAAACAGTTTACACATTGTAAAAGCATCCCTAATTTTACGCATTCAAAACGTAACTTACGCAGAAAACACAAAGCTAAAAAGCTTTGTGGATCTGCCTAGGTACTCATTTGCATACGCAAAGCGGCATTTCGACTCGAAATGCCCCCAGCGGCGGATGCGGTACTGCATCTTAAGATCTGACAGTGTGAGGCCCCATACACACAAGAGGATTTATCCGCGGATACGGTCCAGCGGATCCATCCGTTGGGATGGATTCCAGCGGATAGATTTGATAGCATGTCATCAAATATTTATCCGCTGGAAATCCATCCCAGGGGATAAATATCCGCGGGAACAGATCCGCTGGAGTGTACACACCATAGGATCTATCCGCTGAAACCCATTCGCTGGGATTTTTCAGCGGATGGATTCTATCGTGTGTACGGGGCCTAAGTGTCTTACAGATGTCAGATCTTATGCCTATCTTTGGAAAAATCCTTCTGTGGATCAGTTCCAAAGATAGGCACAGGGATACGCAGGCTGAACAGCAGTTCCGCCTGCGTATCTCTTTTGAGGATTTGGCCCATAGAGCTTTCTTTTGGTGGTATTTGATTACCTCTGCGGTTTGAATTGTTTTCACTATAAACAAAAGAATGCAAATGTTCTCCTTAGTTTAGGCCGATTTATATTCGTCTACATATTTTTTGTAAAAAAAATAAGCAATAAGCGTATACTGATTGGTTTGCACAAAAAGTTATAGCGTCTACAAAATAGGGATAGATTTATGGCATTTTTATTATTATTATTTTTTTTTACTAGTAATATTGGCAAACAGCGATTTTTATCGGGACTGCGATATTCCGGCGGACAGATCAGACACTTTTGACACATTTTTGGGACCAGTGACAATTATACAGCAATCAGTGCTATAAAAATGCACTGATTATTGTATAAATGTCACTGGCAGGGAATGGGTTAACACTAGGGGGTGATCAAGGGGTTAACTGTGTTCCCTAGGTGTGTTCTAACTTTGGGGGAGATGGAACTGACTAGGAGGTGAGAGAGATACTTGGTATGAACACACGATCAGTCTCCTATCCCCTGAGAGAACCAGGATCTGTGTGTTTATCCCAGTTCTCGCTCTGTCACGAGCGATTGCGGGTGCCTGACGGTCATCGCGCCCGCCGGACACTCACATCAGCTCACAGGCGGCGACCTGTGGGCCCACGTGCCGCCAGAGGCACGCGCCCTCTAGTGGTCAAAAAGCAACGCGAGGTAAGATAACATTGTTTCGCACAGGGGAGCCAATCACAAAGTCTGTATACAGAATGTAATATTGGATATAAGGGTCCTTTATTTGGAGGTTTATGTACAATGTACTGTATGTTTCATACTCCTGTTTGAGCATCTACTTTTTCAGCCTCTTTTTTGTATGTATTAGCGTGTACTTATGCATTCATTTTCGCGTGTATGCATTCTTGCATTTTCGCACACCCTCAAGTATTTTCACACAATATAAATAGGCATTTGTACGCATGAGGCGTACATTACTGACCAAAAAAGCAGATTTTTGTATTTATTTATTTTTTACTGAAGAATGCATGGCACTTGTTTACGCGCCTGTGTGCATAGGCACAATACAATTATCGGGCAGTATTTTAGCTCAGTAAAAAATAAAAAAAGCTGTACTGAGCTTTTTCAAGCTGCAGTGTGCAAGAGGCCTAATAAAGACATATTTTGTGGGTGAAAGGACTCTGGTATAGATATAATCAACAAGTCAACAGATTTCACAGTATTGTAAAGACTAGATATTAAAATTCTTGCATACGTTTGCGCAAGGCTGGTTTTCTTTAATTAAAAATAGAGTAATTTTGAACCCCCTGCCAAATAAAATTCTATTATGTTCTGGACTGTTTATATCCATGTCTTGCTGCAACTACCAGCTGCTCTCAAATTGTTCGAACTATAGTAACTGAATATCTTCTAAAACAAAAGTCCGCCTGCACTATTCCTTATCTGGCTGTGTGTAAAGTTTTCAGCTGATTTTACACTGGTACAAATTTATATCTGGACTACAACATCATGATTACAGTGTGGTGCTTCAATGATAGATTCATTTGTCTATGCAGTGTGGCTGGGGTATGTGAATAACAAGACTGACTGAACCAAACTGCAAATCATTTGGCAGGTAAAACAGTTTATATATAATGTGTTCTGCTTCCCAAACCTAAGCATTGCAAGTGTTCTCTATAACTGATCCAGTTGTGGCGAGATAGCTATAACTTAAAATCTCAGCAGTGTTGGCAGACAGTGAATTAATCAAAATGACATCATGCAAATCATAGAAAGCTTTAATTGAAAACATGTGCAGATCTTCACAGGTGAACATTAGATAGGTCAAACAAATCATCGTATGTCTAGCTCCAGCACTTACATGTGCTCAGGTCAGAAACTAAAGACACTCTGAAGAGAGAAGGGACTAGCTATATATAGCATCTCCTAGTTACGGAGTGAAGAAAGGACAAAAAATTATTTAAAGACAAACAAATACCGGTGCGTGCATCCCATTTGTGTGTTCAGTTTTGCGTTAATGCTTCTATGAAATCATGTACAGGTATATATAATACAGTACAAACTCCCATTCACCCATGCAAAAAAATCCAAATAAATAATTAATAACAAAGTGCAAATTTGTTACCCCAGTGCTGCTACCATAAACCATAAAAAATATATGAAAATAAGAGAATAAAAACATATATTCTCTGGTAGTGCAATCCTCAAAATCAAAAAAATTATTAAATATAACTAATAATTAAACAAAGTGCATAAATCTCAAAAGGGATAATAATAAAGGTGAATATCAAAATGTCCTTATACAGTCCACAAATAGCTATAACTAAAGGTGAATAACAAAAGTGTCCTTATGCAGTCCACCAATATATATATATATGCATTCATCCGTTAAATCTTCATAAGATAGGTACTTTCATTAAAATATTTGTGCAGCTTCTTCAATCCTCTGCTAAGGTGCAAACATGGTGCACCACTTCCATAAGCCATTGCACTCAGGAGAGATAATTGCCTCTCATTTTACTGATCGGCCCACAAGAGCATTAGAAAGGATCTCCTTTCACACATATATATCTGTTTGTAAATTGCCATTACTAAACCATTTTGGTGGTGACATATTTGTCATTTTTATGATATGACTTTGTTATCAGACTTCCCAACTGTACATAAATGTAAACTTTATTACATCTGAACTGCAAATCATACTTAATATTCTGTTCTTGAAATTATGTTTTGTCTGTTTCCCCCCAGGCGTCTGGTTGACTAAGTATAGCTCAGACATAGTTTATACTTTAAGTACTGTATTTAATTTTAGGAAGATGCTTGTAAAATGGCTTCTGGCATTCCTGCATTATCTCCAGGTTAAAAATATATAACCTGTAACTATACATACTGTATACCTGGAATGATGATATTTGTTCCCAAGTTGTGCAGGATCTACTTACAGCTTAGCGCTACTGCAAATAGTTGTACCAGTTTACTTGACAGAAATAACTGACTCTGTAGTCCATAATTACATAAAATACCCATGAAGAAAAAAACTAACAGGTACAGGTTCCCAACAATGAAAAGTTTATTGCATCAAATAACGTACAGTGCCTTGAAAAATAATTCATACCCCTTGAAAATTTTCCACATTTTGTCATGTTACGACCAAGCATTATTCAGAGAGGCAGCCAAGAGGCCCATGGTAACTCTGGAGGAGCTTCAGATTAGTCGTTCACGCCACAAATCTGGCCTTTATGGATAAGTGGAAAGAAGAAAATTGTTAAAAGAAAGCCATAAGAAGTCCCGTTTACAGCTTGCGAGAAGCCATGTGGGCGACACAGAACACATATGGGAAAAGGTGCTTTGGTCAGATGAGACCAAATTGAAACTTTTTGGCTTAAAAGAAAAACGCTATTTGTGGCAGAAAACTAACACTACACTTCATCCTGAACACACCATACCTACCGTGAAACATGGTGGTGGCATATGGTGGCAAAAGACTTGAGACTGGGTGCACCTTCCAGCAGGACAACAACCCTAAACATACAGCCAGAGCTACAATGGAATGGTTTAGATCAAAGCATATTCATTATTCATGTGTTAGAATGGCCCAGTCAAACTCCAGACCTAAATCCAATTGAGAATCTGTGCCAAGACTTGAAAATTGCTGTTCACAGACTCTCCGTCCAATCTGGCAGAGCTTGAGCTATTTTGCAAAGAAGATTAGGCAAACATTTCACTCTCTCTAGATGTGCAAAGCTGGTAGAGACATCCCCAAAACACTTGCGGCTGTAATTGCAGGGAAAGGAGGTTCTACAAAGTATTGACTCAGGGGGGCGCCATACAAATACACACCACACTTTTCACATATTTATTTGTAAACAATTTGGAAAACCATTTATCATTTTCCTTCCACTTCACAATTATGTGCTACTTTGTGTTGGTCTAGCACATAAAATTCCAATAAAATACATTTACCTTTTTGGTTGTAACATGAAAAAATGTAGAACATTTCAAGGGGGTAGGCATGTGCATTTCGTTTCGTTCCGAATCGAAATTCGGACGAATTTTTCATTATTCGGACATTCGGATGCATACGAATTCCCGAATTGCAATATTAATGAATTTACCGAATCCGAACGAACGTTTTCGATTCCGAATCGAAAACCCGCGGACGAAATTCGATCGGAATTCGAATTATTATTTTTTTTCGAATTCTGATCGAATTTCGTCCGCGGGTTTTCGATTTGGATTTGGAAATTTTTTTTTTTTTTTTTTTTTTTAATTCCGATCGAATTTCGTCCGCGGGTTTTCGATTTGGAATTCGAATTTTTTTTTTTTTTTCGAATTCCGATCGAATTTCGTCCGCGGGTTTTCGATTTGGAATTCAAATTTTTTTTTTTTCCAATTCCGATCGAATTTCGAAATTATATTCGAAGAGAGAATTTTCGAATTCGACCGGATTTTTCGAAATTCGGTCGAAAACGAACGAGTTCCGAAAACGAATTTAACACATGTAACAAACCTAACTTAACGAAATTAATTAAATAACGAATTAAAACGAAACGAAACGAAACGAAATTTTCCCTTTTGCACATGCCTACAAGGGGGTACGAATATTTGCCACTGAAGCATTTCAACCATAACTGGGCTTAAATGTAGCACAGTGATTCCTCTACGACAGTGGTCTCCAAAATGCGGCCCAGGGGCCGGATGTGGCCCTTTCCTTGCCTTTATCTGGCCCTTGGGGCAATATTCCACCAACTGACACCAATGATGGGACACCATTCCCTCTACTGCTACTGACACCATCAATGGAGTACTACTCTCCTCATTGATATCAAGAATGGGTCACTATTTCTCTCATTAAAACCAATGATGAGGCACTGATGCCGGGGCATTTTGTCTTCTCACTGGGTACAGTCTGCCCCCCCCCTAAAGCCTGAAGGACAGTAAACTGGCCCCTTGCTTTGAAAGTTTGGAGACCCCTGCTCTACGACATACGCCTGGTTACAAACAAAACACGCAAGGGGCTGAGCCTGTATTCAGCAGGAGATATATTTTTTGTTGCAACAGTCCAAGGACCTTGGGAATGGAACGCTTTACCCACGGACATCTGCATGGAAGAAAACCACCTGTCCTTCAGGAAGAAGCTTAAGACCCACCTCTTCTGACGACACAGGCGGACACTGGCTTCAAAAAACGCCTTGAGCCAATTTAGTTCGCATTTGTAGCGCTATACAAGTTACTCACTCAACATACTTTTTTTTCATTGTTGGGATTCGGTGGCTGTTTGGCTTTTTCGTCATCGCTCTTGAGACTGGAGATGAAGTCCAGAGAGGGGCAAGGGATAGGCAGAGCTCTCAACATTTCTTTGGATTTCAGTGCAGTAAAAGCATTTTGTTGTCAGTCCAAACAGGAAGTTGAGAGCACAAGGGATTTCTGTCATATCAGCAGATATTTTTACTGGGATAAAATATGGGGACATCGCCTTCCTCCTGATGAGATATCAGGGGCTGGTAAAGAGCAACAATATTGCAGGGTGGCTCTCTAGCACAGTGGTCTCTAAACTGCACCCCGGGGGCTAGATGCTGCCCTTTGCTTGCCTTTATTCGGCCCTTCCTCGCACTGATGCAAGATACTATTCCTCCCACTGAGACCAATAATGGGGCATAATTCCTGTTACTGACATCAACAACTGGGCACTATTTCTCCCATTGACACCAACGATGGGACACTATTCCTCCCATTGGCACTAATGATGGGACACTATTCCTTTCACTGACACCAACAATGGAGAACTATTCCTCTTAATGACACCAACGATGATGCACCATATATTGCTCGAATGCCAAAGATGAAAAGTTTACTCCCACTGATGTCAAGACGTTTTCTACTTCCAATTGCCCCCTAAAGTCTGAAGAACCGTAAACTGTCCTTGGTTTCGAAAGTTTGGAGACCCCTGCTCTAGCACAGTAGAGAATCATCATTCTTGTGAGATTTGGGCTCCTCAGCATTTCCCGGGATTTGGCTGGAAGGAGTATGACATCACCATCACCTAGGCACAATGGGCGAAAGCCTGGGGTAAGTTATGTATATTTGGTAAACGTTTTCAATTTTGTATTTATTGCAGAGTGTTGTCATGGGGAGGGTTTGTATTTTTTGTGAAAAGTTGTTTTTGGTGTTTTGTTTTCCATTGCACAGCTATTTTTATGATTACAGTACAAGTAAATATTTTCCATATGTAATTACAGTATACAGACAATCACATAATAAAGGGTAATGCTGGCTATAATCTACCCCATCAGTGATGGCATACCTCCCAACTTTTAAGATGGTAACGAGGGACACTTATTAGCAAAAGTATGTAGGCATAGGACACACCCCCTGCCATGCCCCCTTAACCACTTAAGGACCGGCTCCTGTATATTTATGTCGGCAGGATGGCACGGACATGCAAATCTACGTAAATATACGTTACTTTAAATTTTCCGCCGTGTGGGCGCGCGTGCCCCTTGCCGCAAGCTTTGTGATTGTGCCCTCGGGACCCACAGACTCGATGTCCACCGGTGTCCTGCGATTGTGTCACAGAGCAGCAGAACAGAGGGATGCCTGTGTAAACAAGGCATCTCCCTGTTCTGGCTAGTGACAGGACACTGATCGTCTGCTCCCTCTTATCGGAAGCAGCGATCAGTGACATGTCACAGTAAACCCTGCCCCCTAACAGTTAGAATCACTCCCTAGGACACACTTAACCCCTTTTAAGCCCCCCAGTGGTTAACCCCTTCAATGCCAGTCACATTTACACAGTAATCAATGCATTTTTATAGCACCGATCGCTGTATAAATGTGAATGGTCCCAAAATAGTGCCAAAAGTGTCCGATGTGTCCGCCATAATGTGTCAGTCATGATAAAAACCGCTGATCGCCGCTATTACTAGTGAAAAAAAAATATTTATAAAAATGCCATAAAACAATCCCATATTTTGTAGACGCTATAACTTTTGCGCAAACCAATCAATAAACGTTTATTGTGATTTTATTTACCAAAAATATGTAGAAGAAAACATATCGGCCTAAACTGAGGAAAAAACATTTTTTTTGTATATTTTTGGGGGATTTTTATTATAGTAAAAATATTGTTTTTTTTTCAAAATTTACACTCTATTTTTGTTTATAGTGTCAAAATTAAAACCACAAAGGTGATCAAATAGCACCAAAATAAAGCTCTATTTGTGGAAAAAAAGGACGTAAATTTTGTTTGGGAGCCACGTCACACAACCGCACAATTGTCAGTTAAAGCGACGCATTGCTGAATCGCAAAAAGTGCTCTGGACCTTAGGAAAAGTTGCAATTTAAATAAAACTATACAAATCAGACCAAAATGAGGGGGGAAGAGGGACAGAGGGACTGTGTTTCAAATCAGGGACAGTCTCTCAAAATCAGAAACAGTTGGGATCAATGGATTGATGGGGTAGTATATAGCCAGTACAGTGGAACCTTGGATTACAAGCATAATCCGTTCCAGGAGAATGCTCGTAATCCAAAGCACTTGCATATCAAAGCGAGTTTTCCCATAGAAGTCAATGGAAACGAAAATAATTTGTTCTGCATTGACTTCTATGGCATGCAATCCGCATGTGGCCAGAGGTGGGGGCGCCGGAGAGCCTTGGGAATACTCATTAGGCTCGGGAACAGAGTATTTCTGAGTTTTTCCGAATGGCTCTGGTGCGCCTGCATCCAATGGCGGCTGGTGCTCAAAATTTTTGGGGGGGTGCAAACGGAAAAAAAAATTGCAGCCTCACTGTGCCCATCAAATGCAGCCACTGTGCCATCAATTGTCACCACTGTGTCATGCCATCAAACGCAGCCACTGTGCCATTAATTGTCACCACTGTGCCATGCCATCCAACGCAGCCACTGTGCCATCAATTGTCACCACTGTGCCATGCCATCAAACGCAGCCACTGTGCCATCAATTCGCACCACTGTGCCATGCCATCAAACGCAGCCACTGTGCCATCAATTGTCACCACTGTGCCATGCCATCAAACGCAGCCACTGTGCCATGCCATCAAACACAGCCACTGTGCCATCAATTGTCACCACTGTGCCCTTTAATTGTCACCACTGTGCCCTTTAATTGTCACCGCTGTGCCCTTTAATTGTCCCCACTGTGCCCATTGTCCCCACTGTGCCTATTGTCGCCACTGTGCCCATTAATGTCGCTGCTTTGCCCTGTAAAGTGCCCCTTTCCCCCCCGCCCGGCACTTACCTTTACTGGAGTCAGCCATCCACGTCCCTCGATGTCTTCTACCGCCCTCGATGACTGACAGGCGTCTCAGCCAATCAGGTTACCGGTAGCCAGAATAGGCCAACCTGATTGGCTGAGACGCCTGTCAGTCTTATACAAGGAGCACATCCCAAGTGCGTTCCTTGTATAAGCTTCCGGGACCCGAGGGCTGTACTCGGAAAAGCCTATCAGAGCCGTCGGCTCTGATAGGCACCTCCGTACAGCCAACCAGCTGCCGTTATTCAGATGGCTGGACACAGGGCTCAAGTCCTGCGGCAACGCGTGGGAACGGAGTTCCTGCACTTTTTTTACAGCAGGAACTCAGTTCCCTTTGCAGGACTAGAGCAGCCGAGCCGCCCGAGCCAATCCTTCACTAAGCAGCGATGCCAAGCTCGAGTCACTGTCAGGGGCAGGCGAACCTTAATAATCCTTTATGTTACTGTCCGCTTCCTGTATATGGATTCATCGGGTAGTGTGCGGGTATTCCGTCACTTCCTCAATGACGCAATGTCTCCTGGGAGCTTTTGTCATTGTTCCCAGGAGACATTGCGGAGGTCTGCCGCGAGTTATCGCGGGATTTAGAAAGAACTTGTGGTTTAGTAATTATGCATATGAGCGTATCAATTTTTTTTTTTTTGGTGGGGGGGGTGGATCTTGGGTGGGAGTTCCCACACTTTTTTCCCCAGGACTTGACCCCTGGCCAGACATGAGCGCCGAACATCTGAATAGAACAGCGGCAGCAGCGATAATAACATAGATTCGTGCAATGCATGAATCTATGTTATTAGACTCAGTGGCGGTGAGAGCCAGAGGGGGCGGCGCTCCAGCGCCCTCTATGGACGAACCGCCACTGCCTGCACCTCTGGCCAAATGCGGTACTGCACACCGCTGTGGCTTCAATCCTGCTTGTTTTTTGCGAGACAACACTCGCAAACCGAGTCAGTATTTAAAAAAAAATGCTCGTATTGGGAAACGCTCATTAACCACGTTACTCGCAATCCGAGGTTTCACTGTATTACACTTTATTATGTGATTGTCTGTATGTATACTGTAGGTACATATGGAATATATTTACTTGCACTGTAATCATGACAATAGCTGTACAATGGAAAACAATCCAATGACATTTCAAAACACCAGGTTCCCAAAAATTAAATCTCACATCAACACGGTAACATGAATCATACAATTATGTGACAAGAGGCAACCAGAGGAATTTAAAGCTTTCAAACATCTATTCACAGAACGCCAATTATCTGGTTTTTGTTTCCTCATTGAAACATTCTCCTGAAAGGGTTGTTGAAGGTCTCTTGTTTAGCTGTAAAGAGGATGTCCATCAAAATGTATCATTTTAGCACTGACACTGCAGTCTATAGAAATGTATAGAAACTTTTCTAAAATCAAGCTGAATTGAAAGGGACGTGGTTTTCAGTCCAATGTGTTTTAATTCTTTTATTTAGCTTTAATTTTATTTTATAAAGTTAACTTTAATCATATTTTTATTAAATTGATAACATCTCTATACTCAAAAGAATGTTAATGCGAAGAACACTTGGTTTGCAAGCAAGCAAACTAATTAAGATGGTCCATCTAAGCTAGGAGACAGGGAAGGGACGAATCCCACTTTATTTAGCTGGGAGAATAATTTGATAACCCCTGTTCTTTTACAGCAGAACTGCAACTTATGCTCTTTCTTGCAGCTGTCACCTGCTGACCGCAAGTTGTATGCAGTGGCGTCACTAGGGGGTGGCTATTGAGGCTGGAGCCCCAAATCTGGGACCCATAGCCCCGAGTTCAGGGCCAGCCCTACTGTGAGAGTGTCGCGGGCTGCCTGACACAGAGCGGTCCTGCACAGAAGATCATTGTGTGTGAGACATCGAGTCTCCTCCATTGTTGCCCCACCCATATCATAGAGTCGGGGGGAACTTCTCACACAAGCTCCTGAGCAAGTGAGTGCAGACCATGGGGGAGGAGGGAAACTGTACTACCCAGCCTCTTTGTATTCTTCTCTGTATATAAAAAAAAGCCTCTCCTTTATATACACCAGCCTCTCTGTTTATACACCAGCCTCTCTGTATACCCAGCCTCTCTGTATACCCAGACTCTCTATATATACTCCAGCCTCTCAGTATATACACCAGCCTCTCTGTATACCCAGCCTCTCTGTATATACACCAGCCTCTCTGTATACCCAGCCTCTCTATATATACTTCAGCCTCTCTATATATACTTCAGCCACTCTGTATACCCAGCCCCTCTGTATATACACTAGCCTCTCTTTATACCCACCTTTTCTGTATATACACCAGCCGCTCTGTATATACACCAGCCTTTTTGTATACCCAGCCCCTCTGTATATACATCAGTCTCTCTGTATACGTAGCCTCTCTGTATACCCTAGCCTGTCTTCTATATACCCTAGTCTCTCTGTATGTAACAATCTGCATCTGGTGGCAGGTGACGTGGCAAGCTCTCTGGGGAGCCTGATGTATTGAGGGGGGCTTTGGGGACCCTGATGTAATGATACTATATAATTATATATATATATATATTTATTTTTGTTCCCACAGGAAAGGGAAGGATACCTGCAATGTGTATGCCATCTGAACATTATCAGACTTAGGAGCACAAGCCTGCTGGGTTCTGGAGGTGTACAGTCTCAGATAAGACCACCAGATCTATCACTGCCTTTCATTCCCGGAGAGGCATCTTCCCATCTACAGCAATCTAACAAGAGGATCCTATGAACCTTAATTTGTAATGTACATTTGATGGTGGATGGAAGAAAAAAAAGGTTTAATTTGATAGCTGTACAGGAACATGCCCATAGCTAGAGCCTATGCGCTGACCTATTGTACCTAATTGCTAAATTGACCATGAGAATGAGAAACATACTAGTTGAGTTTTGCTGGTATTGGGTGACACTGTAATTGAAGGTTTTCTCTTCCTCTGGCAATTCTGGCCAATTAGGCACATTGAATATTACAGCTCTGGCCAATTCTTTTGGCAACCAGATTATCATAAAACATATGGCAGATAAACCAGGTTTTCCAGTGAGTATAGGGAATGCCTGCAGCAGAATTTCTTTATAGTATATTAGTGCTGGCCATCAAGTGACATGTGACATTATTAGTTTCTTCCAATTACAAAGCATTGTTTTAATAGCCGTCTTGACTGGTTCCCAGTTGTCCTCTTCTGGAGTGACAGTCTTTTTTTTTTAACACAAATTCCTTCACGCACAATTTTGGAATCTCTCTGCTACATCGAGCCTAGTAAGCCAACATGTCCCTTTAAGGGAAAAAAAATCCAAAAAGGTCCTTAGGTGCACTGTGTCCGGGCGCTGTACTGTATGGGTAGCGCCACGTCTGTCCAATCACGGGATTGCAGACGAGGTGCTACATTGGCAGCCAAAAAATGCCTTTGTGGCGCAGTCCATCGCGCCTCTGCTTCCGGCGCGATGGACTGTATTGTTACGGCTGGGTGGGTGCACACACTTTCTGTGTGCACCCACCCGTCTCTGTGATAGTATCGACGTCACTGGAAGAACAGGAAGTGACGTCGGGACTCTCAAGCTCAGTGCGCCTGGAACTGTGGAACAGGTAAGCTGAGCTATGCCGCCTGCCGCTGCCTTCCCCTCTGCAGTTCATTTTCTATTGTATACGGCGGCAGCAGCAGCGGCACAAATTCCCCCCTTCTTCAAAGTTTATTTAATATATTAATAAATAGCGGCATGAACGGAACCCCCCCCCTGCTTATTGAGTTTTTTTATATTTAATATTTAAAATTAATATACTTAATATTGGGCGGAAATAGTGGCCGTAACGCCCCCCCCCCCCCCCCGCGCTTATTCAAATGTTTTTTTTATATTTAAATCGACGTAAATAGAGGCCGGACTCCAAATCCCCCCCCCCCCCCTGCTTATTCAAATTTTTTACATTTAACATTGGGTGGAAATGGCTTATTCGCTTATTTAATATTCAACGGAAATATCGTCCGGACTCTAATCCCCCCCTGCTTATTCAAAGTTTTAAAAAAAATGTTTTATATATCCGGCCGAAATAGTGGCCGGCGCTTATTTTTTTTATATTTTTTATATTTAATATTCGGCGGAAATAGCGGCGAACACAAACCCCCCCCCCCCCCCCCAGCTTGATACAAAATGTCTTTAATACGGAAGAATTACACCCCGCTTATAAAAAAAATTGCAAATTGTCCTTCGGCTTGGGACTGGAAAGTTGTAGGATAAGTCGGACCCGATGAGAGCCGTTCATATCTGTGCAACTTCAAGTCACAGCGACTTCGAAGTAGTCCCTGCATTACTTTTGTCCCACTTTGATGTGACTTGAGGTCCATAGACCTTCAGAATACACAGGCATTGCTTCAAGTGGCTGCAAAATCGCAGCAAAAAATTGTGGCAGAATCTTGCAGTCTGAAAGTTGCACAATTCTGCCGCAATTTTGTTGCGACTTAAAGCAATGCCTGTGTATTCTGGAGATCTATGGACCTCAAGTTGCATCAAAGTGGGACCAAAGTAGTTCAGGGACTACTTTGAAGTCGCTGTTACTTGAAGTCGCACAGATATGAACGGTTCTCATTGGAAATCATGGGGTACGACTTGTCATGCAACGTTGAAGTCCCAAGGACAAGTAATGCAGTATGTCTGCAGTCTCTGGTAATCTCGTGCAGTATGTCCGCAGTCTCTGGTAATCTTGTGCAGTATGTCCGCAGTATCTGGTAATCTTGTGCAGTATGTCCGCAGTCTCTGGTAATCTTGTGCAGTATGTCCGCAGTCTCTGGTAATCTTGTGCAGTATGTCCGCAGTCTCTGGTAATCTCGTGCAGTATGTCAGCAGTATCTGGTAATCTCATGCAGTATGTCCGCAGTATCTGGTAATCTAGTGCAGTATGTCTGCAGTCTCTGGTAATCTTGTGCAGTATGTCCGCAGTATCTGGTAATCTTGTGCAGTATGTCCGCAGTCTCTGGTAATCTTGTGCAGTATGTCCGCAGTATCTGGTAATCTTGTGCAGTATGTCCGCAGTCTCTGGTAATCTTGTGCAGTATGTCCGCAGTCTCTGGTAATCTTGTGCAGTATGTCCGCAGTCTCTGGTAATCTCGTGCAGTATGTCAGCAGTATCTGGTAATCTCATGCAGTATGTCCGCAGTATCTGGTAATCTAGTGCAGTATGTCTGCAGTCTCTGGTAATCTCGTGCAGTATGTCTGCAGTCTCTGGTAATCTCGTGCCCATTTAGAGTCCTTCATTACTAACAGTGTAATTTTTTAGTTTGTTTACGCCGATCTGTAAGGCTGCGCTATATACCATGATTTGTGATGCTGGGGCTATATACTCTGTCCTCTGATGCTGAGCTGTATACTGCTGACACTATGAGTGGAAGCAAGTGGAATACAGGGGACGGAGTGGGTGGATTCTATAAGGGGTGTGGCTTATGAGAAGTGGGAGGGACCAAATGTGGAGGGGCGGGGTCTTGCGCCCCCCCATCCTAAAACTTCACCAGCCGCCACTGTACACCCTTCTCATTTACAATCTGGTCCTTAGTCCCCCAAATATATCCCAAATGATGATTTAACAACAGAGGTAATGGAAAACCCAGAAAAGGAAAATAAAAAAACAAATAGATCTACGATTGATAATGAACCTGGAAAACCACAGACAATTCTCTAGTCTAGTACAAAGCAAATCAGGAGAGCAGATGAGACACCCCTCCCCTGCTTCTACAGATAACCAGGTGATAAGATGGATGTGTTGGTGGATGTTTGCACAAGGCTTTTTTATTTGACTGATTGTTCCCCGCCTGTTTACTTGCTCACATCTTTTCATACTTTGCCCTTTTGCATTAATAAACTGTTTTCAACAGCAATATCATTAAAGGGATACTTTTGTTTGCTGATCTTTAATATATAACTTGCTTGTGTGAAATGCTCAGGATGCAGTGCCATTCCCGCTAACTACTTTTAAGCACATATGTAGAACTGACCCTTATTACTTGGTCTCATCTCCTTTATACAACTAGTGCTTATAGCAGAGTTTCACACAAAAGTAGAAGCGTGGCTGATCTGCTCCCCTCCCCCTCCGATGCCACATTTGGCACCTTTTGGGGGGGGGGGGCGGCTACCTGTTTTCGACAGGTACCCTTTCCTATTTCCGGGAGACTGCACGTCCCTTGAAAGTTCGGCCCCCCTCCTACTTCTTCCGCCGCTGGACCAGTTAGAAAGCGCACCAGTGGGGAAACCCGCTGACAGCTGCTGAGTCATCAGTTGTTAAAGACATGGAGGCCAGCATTTCGGCCCGATCCTTAACAACCAGCTACTCTTCACCCAGAATTCGAATTGGTTGATATATTTTCAACCAATTTGAATTCAAATCATTCTGAAAAATTGGAATTCTGTTAGAGATGAAAGTAACCAAACGAAGCAAAACAAATTTTCCTGTTCTGCAACGACTTTGTAGAGCACAAACAAAATGATCACATTGGTCAAAGCTAAAGTCATAACAAAGTTGCACCGTAAAGTCACAATGGAAATTGCCAGATTTTTAATCGCACAAGGGTGAATTGACTCTTAGTTTGCCACAGCCAAAAGTTCCAGAAACATCCTGGTGTTAGAAAATTCTTACACAGTTCTCTCACGTGGTTTTACACCCCTACATGCTCACTACCTTGTATCCCTTCACTTTTTTCAGAAGATGTAATCATCTCTGTACTATGGCACACATTTAGTGGACATGCCCCAAAGTGTGCAGACTCTCGATCTGCTGGTCTACTCTGATAAATGCAGTTTTCTCATGCAATTTTCCACACGAACTCTGGGCCTTGTTATACAAACCCATCCTAAATATCGCCAAGAGCCAGCAGACCTTCATCAATCACATTTTTATTGGCACTAAACAAGAAATAGGAAGGTTCATATACCAATTTTTCATTCACCACTAATAGGAAGATCTAGAAAAAACCCTACTCTAAAATTTGTTTTTTAAACAATACATTTTTACTAATGTACAGTATTTTCCTACTCTCAATTTTGGTCAAAAACCGAAGAAGTAACATCATGATAAACTTAAAATTGACAACTATGCTGATGCTGAAATTTGTCAACCCTGGGAAACATACGGTCGCCCCAACGGGTTTGACACATCACTGTTAATGCTTTGACGACAATTTTATATGTTTACAAGGCGGGCTCCGTACGTCTGTGCCGCCAAGTTCTCTACAACACCCCCTTTTGTCTCCTTTTTTTCCTCTGTCCTTTTCCATTTTGTAACATGTCCTGTTTTTCGAACCCCACCGGAACCACCTTCCTTTTCCTCAGCATTACACATGTATCTACCTCACCCCAGTGTAACCCACACCCAGTTTTGACATTCTGTTATCCACGCCTTTATCCTGGCTTGGATGATCATATCAGACACACCATACCTGATAGTTATCCTCACTTATCCACGTTTTGGTATTCCAATACTACATTGTCAGTTCGACTGAAACCTGCTATCTACGCACTGTTAGACCTGTGAGTGTTAGACCCCGTATTTTTATTGTAATGCACATATTTGGTCTTTATTATTACACAAGCATACTATTTGTACAGTTTAATTTTATACAAGGGTGAGTGTAACATCGTTATTTTATTTATTTATTGGATTGGAGATTGTGGGAACACAATTGATGGTTACAGCAAACTGTAATTGTTTTTAATCTAGTGCAAATAGGTTTGATCACACAGGAGGTAGCGTGGGAGTGTTATCTATCATTTAGCTCTTACTTAGTAATTATTTCCTGGAACTTCCCCAAATTGCTGAAGTACTACCAACCTGATCTTTCTGACGAGATGATATCCATGTGTGGTTTTTACATACCAGCAGTTTTGTTGCCCTACCCTACTATGTATGCACTGTACTTTGTATATTAATAAAACCGATAAAAAATGTGTACAGTAGAGAATCCAACAAGCATAAATCCAATTCAAGAGACCTGGTGTTGTAACAAGATGTTCTTATTTAGACTCAAACTTTTTCCTCTACAGCAAGGGCGTCCTCTCATGTGATCCATCACCCCCTGCTCTGGGATGGTGATACCAAATGCAATCTGCCTTCTGGGACAGCAGCCGCCAGTAATAACCCCCTGGTGGATAGCCAGCAGTACATTTTAGCCATACCCACCCTGAAGGACAGCCAGCAGCAGCTGCCAACCATGCCCATCCTGGGAAACAGTTGCAATACCTGCCAGACTTACCTGCCCTACAGCCAGTAGCAGCCACCAGTCATGCCCACCCTGTGGACAGCAGCTGCCGCCAGCCATACCTACCTGGGGGACAGCAGCAGCCGCCAGCCATACCCACCTGGGGGACAGCAGCAGCCGCCAGCCATACCCACCTGGGGGACAGCAGCAGCCGCCAGCCATAACCACCTGGGGGGGCAGAAGCAGCCACCAGCCATACCCACCTGGGGGGCAGCTGCAGCCAGCAATACCTGCAGGTAAAGACTGAGGTCCATTTTTAAATAAAATTCCAACAGCAATGGGCATATCTTTTCTCTACACTGGTACACAAGCTACACTGGGCTGCTTTCAAACTGATGTGTTGTTGCACTGTGCCATATACTTATGTTATTACCTGGAGGTTAGGTGTGCTTTCAGAAAGTGCACCACACCTGCAAGATATAATAACATTTTATGGCAAAGTGCAGCTAATCCACAGGAAAGCCACATGTGCACTGCCTTGCACCCGCAGGGCATCAGTGTGAAAGCAGCTTTAGGCCCCTTTCACACAATCGATCTGATCAGGTCTGTTTTTCAGGTGGACCCAATTGATCCCTCCATTCACCTCTATGGAGCAGCAGATGTAAACAGATTTGTGTCTGTTTAAACCTGCCTACCTCCAATCTGATCCGCAAAAAAAAAAAAAACAGAAGGGGATCGTGACTTAGTCATGACTAAGCACCGGTAAGGGCATGAAACGCGTCAGTTAAGTTGGTATTTTTACCTCCATTGGCTGTATGGACTGTTTTTACACCAATAAAGATAATTGCATTGGAGTGCGGTTGTCCAGAACTTCTTTTTTTGCAATTTATGTAAATAGTTTATCCAAGGAGTCCATGTTCCATAGATGCCAGCCTCAGGTGATAGGGAAAGGGCATCAAGGACCCTTTCACCAAAGAGCAGAGTTGTTTACCCTGGAGAATGAAAAGATCTGCAGCAAACTTCTGGTCACAGGAAAATAGACCAAACTGGAAATGAATCATGGTTCATATGAATAATCCCCTCATCTCTATTAGTAATGCATTCCACTAATAATTGTTACCAGTTGTTACCATTTTTGCCTTGCATTTGAGATTCGGATTTCAGTTCCTACCAGTGACATTATCTTCATGGAATCTGAGTGTTTTATCCATTGCTTGATCTAAACCAAATTACACTTCAGATATTGCATGTCATTAATCAAAGCTCTAATCCATACAATAGTTTTGGGTGAGCTGTGTATTAATATCATGCCCTCGGCCGTTCGGTTTGCACCAGAACCTTCGAACGGACCGACCGTTCGCGCGAACATTTAGAACCCCATTGACGTCTATGGGACTCGAACGTTCGAATTCAAAAGTGCTAATTTTAAAGCCTAATATGCAAGTTATTGTCGGAAAACGGGTTTGAGAACCCGGGTCTTGCCCCAGGGAACATGTATCAATGGAAAAAAAAGTTTTAAAAACGGTCGTTTTTCTGGAGCAGTGATTTTATTGATGCTTAAAGTGAAAAAAAAATAAAAATTCCTTTAAATATCGTACCTGCTGGGTGTTTATAGTATGCCTGTGAAGTGGCATGTGTTTAAAACTGTCAAAATGAGATTACTATAAGAAAAAGGTAATTTAAAACTGCTTGCGGCTTTAATGTAATGTCTGGTCCCTGCAATATGGATGAAAATCATTGAGAAAAATAGCACAGACACAGACAGTACACACACCACGTAGCTTTAGGTGCACGCTGCAGAGGACACGGGCAGTACACACCAAGTAGCTTTAGGTGCACACTGCAGAGGACACGGGCAGTACACACCACGTAAGAATACTGAAGCTAGCACAATCACCTGCCTGCCAGTAAATTAGGAAGAGCGGATCCTACTAAACTATACAGTGTATAAATATATATACAACACTTGGGATGCATATATATCCTCTACACACTGTAACTTTAACTGACTAGCCTGCCTGCCTGCTCTATCTACCTACTAAAAATGACACTCTCTCTCTCTCTCTGTCTTCTCTCTTTTAACCACCGCAACACACTACACAAGGCCGACCTGCAGGCGGCCTTTTATAGTGTGGGACGTGTACTAAACCCCCTAAACCATAATTGGTCAAAGCCACCCTGGCTTTGGCCAATTATGGCTCTCCATTTTTGCAAGCTGTGTTTGGCCAAGCACGCGGGTCATAGTGCATGCTTGGCCAATCATCAGCCAGCAATGCACTGCGATGCCGCAGTGAATTATGGGCCGTGAAACGCCACTCGAAATTGGCATATTCAAGAACTATATAAGTGCTTGGGAGTAAAGTGCCCTGTGGGTTCTATATGTAGACTAGGTGGCATCATGACATAGGGCATATGTATACCAGACAGAAACAACAATAATGATTGTTGAAAGGACCCGAAAAACTATCTATGAATGGGTCTCTAACAACCTCTGATCACTTTTTCGGCTCCATGCACACTAATGGGTTTTTTTTTTAGTTAAAAAATGCTCGATACAAAAAGCTGATAATAGCTTTTTGTAGTAGCATTTTAGCAGTGTTTTAAGCTTTTAGGAGCGTTTAGGTGTGTTAGCGTTTAATTAGTATTTTTGCGGTAAGATGGAAAAAGTGTTTGGCTTTCTGCATGCAGTTGATACCAGGTTAGGAATATCATTCTGAGCAGTAAACGTTTTTGTACAGCACCTTTCTTTGTGACAACCGTTTTCGCTCTGAACCCTCCTTCCTGGGAACGGACTTCTGTGCCGTACTTCTCTGTGTAGCTCCCGTGGGTGCCATTAAAGTGCTCCCATTTTGCACTCCACTGGATCCTGTTGCATTGTTTTTATATTTTGGCTGGCTGCGTGCTGTTCATCCATTCTCTGGCATAAAGATGTTTACCAATGCTGTTTAAATCTACCCTGTAGAAGGAGCATATCGAACTCCGAAACATGTTGGCGTTTGATTTACACACCTATTTCATCATTGTATATTGACTGCTGGTACTTTGTGCCCTGCAGCCACTGACTATACTTTTTGATACTAATAAATACTTTGGGGCAGATCCACAAAAGAATTACGCCGGCGTATCTATTGATACACAGCGTAATTTTAAATTTCCCGCGTCGTATCTTTGTTTTGTATCTACAAAACAAGATAAGACTGCATCTCGGATCGATCCGACAGGCGTACGTCTTAGTACGCCGTCGGATCATAGATGCATTTTTTCTGCCGGCCGCGTCGAGTATGCAAATTAGCTAGTTACGGCGATCCACGAACGTACGTCTGGCCGGCGCATTTTTTTACGTCGTTTGCGTTCGGCTTTTTCCGGCGAATAGTTAAAGCTGCTATTATGAGGCGTACTCAATGTTAAGTATGGCCGTCGTTCCCACGTCGAATTTTGAATTTTTTACGTCGTTTGCGTAAGTCGTTTGCGAATAGGGATTTGCGTAGAATGACGTCACCGTCGTAAGCATTGACTTGTTCCGGTTTAATTTCGAGCATGCGCACTGGGATACTCCCACGGACAGCGCATGCACCGTTCAAAAAAAACGTTGTTTACGTCGGGTCCCGACGTATTTATATAAAACACGCCCCCATCACATCCATTTGAATTCCGCGCCCTTACGCCGCCAAAGATACACTACGCCGCCGTAACTTACGGCGCAAATTCTTTGAGGATTCAAAAAAATTAATTACGGCGGCGTAGTGTATCTTAGATACGCTACGCCCGGCGGATATATGCGCCGCGCTACGTGGATCTGCCCCATTGAATCTAATATATGTTCAGCTTGTGTCTGTACACCTCTTGAGCCTAAAAAGTCCTGCCTATCTTTTTTTGGGGAGTTTTCACTAGGGATGTGGCCTATAAGAAGTTTCCTTCAAACCTTGTTTTTTCTGTATTAGGAAGGGAAGAAAAACCCACATTTTTTATTAGGAGCATTTAGCAGCGTTTATGAGCGTTTCCACTGGAAAAATGTTCCAAGAAATGCTACAAAAAGTTGCGTTTTTTTAAGCTCCTAGAAGCTGCTATTAGCATTTTCCTGACTGACTCCATGGCAGCCTACGTGTGGGGTTAATCCCACCTCCTCTCCATTGATAGGACCCCATACCCATAAAGGTTTACTCACCGCCCAGTACTGGTGTTCCTTTTTTGTCCTCCTCCATGGATCTAGGAAAAACAGAGTTGTTCAAACAAAGACATATATGGATGGATAGCACACTTTAAGCGGTGCAGCTCGGATCCCAGCCATGGGCGGGTGGAGAGCTTTGCAGCAACTTCCCCTCCGCTGTGCGGTCGTTGCTGTGTGTGCTGAAGATCCGGACTTCCTGGCTGGCAAGGTCTTATTTCTATTTCATGGCAGTCACCTCTGTGTTGTGTGTTATTTTGTATGTATTTTTTTTTGCCTGTATGGCGGCTGGAGCGCTCCTGCGTTCCAGCTCGCCGTTTTCTCTTCCTGGTGCGAGCGCCAGAGCCCCTCGCGCATGCGCAATGCCCACTCTCAGAGTGAGGCTTGGTTCGCGCATGCGCAGTCAGACGGGACTCGCGGCGGCCGCGCAGGCGCCGTTGAGTCATTCACCACTGCGCAGGCGCGTACGTGGGCAGCGTCTGACGTCACCGGCGGGTGTTTTAAAATCAGCTGCTCGCCTGTGTACATTGGGATTCTCCTGACAGGCGAGCAGCTGACCCTGTGATACTGTGCCAGGTTAGTGTGGGGGATCTGCCTGTGCTATAGGCATAGATCCCCTTTTGTATTTCTTTCTCCTGCATTTCTTTTTGGTTATTTAAATTACTGCATAATAATTAGTCTGCATAATTATTAACTTTTAATGTATTTTTCTTTGCCTAGCAATTAAAATGTCATATTTCGTTTTCTATATTGTATTTGAAATTTTTTTCTTCTTAAAGGGGCAGTGTTCTTATATTTTTGTTTTTATCCGGCACCATAGGATCTCTCCCGTTGTTTGGATAAGTGTCACAGTACTATGCAGGTCCAAGAAACTATGGGCCAGTCACCGTCTACAGGTGGCCAGCCCTCACGCACAAGGTATGTGCGGGTGAGGGGGGGCGTAGGGGTGGAAGTCACACTTTGTATGTTTTGTCTGACTTATTCCCCCTATATATATCTCATTTTTTCTTAGCCCTTCCGGTCCTGATCCTTATGCCGCTATCCAGTCCGCAGACCTTGCCAGGCCGCATCAACATTCCTCTTCTTCTAAATCGAAGAGTAAGCGAAGATCTCCATCTACATCTTCCCATCAGAGGAGAAGTTCCCATTCCTCCTCCAGACACCGCTCCCACCGCCACGAAAGCCGCTCTGATCACAGAGCCTGCTGGGGATGTGACACTTATGTCCCGGAGGGCAAATCATTATGTGACCGATGCTACGCCCTGGCGGTTGGGGAAAAGGAGACTGAAGATCGTCGTATCGAGTCTCTTGTGGAACGTGTGGTGCAAAAATCTTTGAGAGAAAATGTCTCCCACACACAAAGTCAAACCGGTACCATCAGGTCTGGTTCTCCAGCCATTGAGGTCCATGAGGATCCTGGTCCTTCCCAGCCTCGCGCTGCTTCACCAGATTCCCAGGAGGGTGAACTGGAAAGCGATGAGGAGAGTCTAGAGTTCGATTTCTCCCAAGTGACACCGCTTATCAAAGCAATTAAAGAGGCTCTCTTGTGGGAAGAGCAATCTACTTCTCCAGCTAAGCAAAAGAAATATTTTAAACGCCTGGGGAAGGAGCGCCCAAGTTTTCCGTTGTTAACCGAACTAAAGGGCATCTTTGAAGAAGAATGGAGTAGAGTAGACAAGAGGTCCTCTATGGCCAACAAGGCCTCCAGACTGTATCCCTTCAAAGCAGATGACGTTAAGCACCTGGAGAATATTCCTGTGGTAGACGCAGCAGTAACACGACTGGCCAAGCACGTTACACTGCCACTGGCTGATTCAGTGTCCTTCAAGGATGGTCTTGATAGGAGGATGGATCAAGACCTCAAAAGAATCTACGGTCTTGCTGGTACAGCCTGCAAACCTGCTTTGGCCTTGGCAGCTTTATCCAAAGCAATGGAGGCCTGGACGGAGAATGTGGACTCCTTCCTTAAGGGTGTCTCTGAAGATCTGGCCAGAAGTTCTGCTACGTCAGAACTTAAACTAGCAGTTGCTTTTCTGGGGGAGGCATCCATCGATTTAATTCGCCTATTGGCAAGAATTATGCTGTCCTCTGTTACAGCCAAGAGGGCCTTGTGGTTGTGCCCCTGGGTCGCTGACCCATCGTCCAAACAAAATTGGTGTAAGATTCCCTTTGAGGGATCATCCTTGTTTGGCAACAAGCTGGATGACGCCATTGCTAAGGCTACAGGTGGTAAATCGGGTTTTCTCCCCCAGGATAGGCGTCAGTCCGGTAAGAAGAAACCACAATTCCGAAGGTATAGCCCGGACCGCACTAGGGAAGCTTGCGCCTACAGACCTGGCGGGAACTTCAGAAGAAACTGGGGTAGAGGTTGTGCATCTTTTCGCAAACCAGCATTTTCTAACCAAGCGTCAAGTGGACGCGATCAGGCGAAGTCCTTTTGAAACAACGCCCGCCCAGGCGGATCGGGTGGGAGCTCGACTGCTCCTCTTTCGGCACGTTTGGGCGGCCTCGATCACGGACTTTTGGGTCATCAAGACAATAACATCAGGCCACGCATGGTCGTTCTCCAGCATTCCTCTTCCCAGGTTCATTTCCACCCTTCTCCCAAGGTCAGCGGAACAGAGACAGGTTCTTCTAACTTATGTGGATCTACTCAAATCCCAAGGAGCAGTAGTATGCGTCCCAAAGGACGAACAGTTTCATGGAGTATACTCCCCCCTCTTCTTGGTGCAGAAGAAAAGCGGTGCTTGGCGTCCAGTCATAGATTTGACCTATCTAAACAAATTTATAAAACACAGAAGGTTCAAGATGGAAACTCTGTCGACAATCCAGCAAGCCATACAGCCAGGCGACTGGATGATCTCGATAGATTTGAAGGACGCTTATTTCCACGTTCCGGTGGCAATCGAGCTACAGAAATATCTCAGGTTCCACGTTGGACAAGAACACCTTCAATTTGTGTGCCTACCCTTTGGGCTGACAACCTCACCGCGAGTCTTCACCAAAACCCTGTTGGCAGTGGTGGCCTTCATCAGACTGAAAAAGATAAGACTTTATCATTATCTAGACGACCTCCTTGTCCTAGCCCAGGACAAGACTCAGCTCTTAGCGCAAAGAGATCAGGTAATTTCGATCCTGTCCTGAACGAAAAGCCATTTGGAACCAACTCAATGCCTAGTATATCTAGGGGCCCAGTTCGACACAGTGAAGAAAACCATCTCTCTTCCGATGGAAAAGATCCCTGTGGTTCAGGAGAGGATTTCTCGGGCTCTAGACACCCGCCATCTGAAGGCGTTCCAATGTCTAAAGATCATCGGAACAATGGTTTCCACAACCCCCATGGTGAAATGGGCATTGTGGAGACTACGTCCCTTCCAGTCCGGCTTCCTCAGGCAGTGGAAGTCAGGCAACAAGAATCAGCAGATTCGCATCTCAACTTCTATGAGGAACAGCCTCTTTTGGTGGCTTCAGCCAAAAAACCTACGGAAGTGCCATTCTATCGCCCCGGTCTCCTGGGTCACAGTGACGACCGATGCCAGTGGCTACGGCTGGGGGGCCCTGTGTGGTACAAACATGGCGCAAGGCAGATGGGATGCTCGCCTCCGCAATCCGGGCTCGAACATCCTAGAGCTTCGAGCAGCCTGGTGTGCCCTCCAGTCCTTCTCCCAACTCCTGAAGGGAGAGTCGGTACTGTTGAGGATGGACAACACCACAGCGGTGTCCTATGTCAAGAGACAAGGAGGGACACGGAGTTCATCTCTTCTACGGGAAGTTGAACCCATCATGAAGTGGGCACAGGAAAACCTGGTCAACCTGACAGCAGTCTTTATTCCCGGAGTACAGAACTCCCAGGCAGACTTTCTTTCACGCACTCAGGTGGATATCAACGAGTGGTCTCTCCACATCCAATCATTCCAATGGATCTTGTCTCTGGGAGTCAGTCCCCAAGTAGATCTTTTTGCTTCCCAGCACAATGCCAAGATGGAGAAGTTCTACTCGAGGGGTCATTGCAGTCAGGCGATCGGGATGGATGCCTTGACGGATCGGTGGAGTTTTCAGAGGGCATATGCTTTTCCCCCGATCCCAGTAATACTGAGATTTCTACGGAGACTTCAAGCAGAAGAGGTCGAAGTGACGCTAGTGGCTCCCTACTGGCCGAACAGGCCATGGTTCCCTCTCCTGGTCCAACTGAGCTATCGGGACCCAGTACCTCTACCAGTCAGACCGGACCTTCTCTCTCAGGGTTCACTCCTACACCCCTGTCCGGCTCTGATGAAACTGACGGTCTGGTTCTTGAGAGGGAGAGGCTGGAGTCCCTTGGTTGCGCCTCTGGGGTGATCTCCACGCTGATGAGCTCGAGAAGGGCAAGCACGAATAGAGTCTACGGAAGAATTTGGGCTAAATTTGTAGAATTCTCTACGGCCTCAGGCAGGTCCTTTAGGAATCCAGAAATCCAAGATGTATTGAGTTTAAGATCTAACGGGGTTAGATCTTCCCCTATCCGTAAGTTCATTGAGAGTTCAAATCTCGGCCCTGTCGGCCTTCTCTGGAATTTCGTGGGCAGTACACCCACTAGTCAAACAGTTTTTTCGAGGGGCATCAAGGTTGAGACCTCAAAGGAAGCCAAGATTTCCCAAGTGGGATCTCCCACTAGTCCTGGATTTTCTGAGTGGGCTCAGTACATCGGGGCCTTCCCCGTCCTCTATAAAGGACTTTTCAGCTAAAGTGGCATTTTTGGTCGCCATCACCTCGGCCAAAAGAGTATCGGAGATCGGGTCTCTTGGTCACAAAGAGCCATTCCTTACCTTCTTCCCGGATCGAGTGGTTTTGATACCCATGCTGGGTTCAATTCCGAAGGTTTCTTCTGTCTTTCATGAGAATCAAGAAGTTGTCCTCCCTACTTTCAGGTCTTCGGATTCCAACGAGACTCACCCTCTAGACATGGGCAAGATCCTTTCTGAATACATCCAGATGATGTCCCCCTTTAGACGTTCCGATCATTTGTTTATCCTGCACTCAGGCAGTAACAGAGGGAAAAAGGCTTCTCCCAGAACAATCGCGGCCTGGATCGTTCAGACAATACAGCAGGCTTATAGGGCGAAGGGCTTGGCTCCTCCGCAGGCGGTGACAGCTCACTCTACCAGAGGGATGGCAGCCTCCTGGGCGGCAGCTCGTCACGTGGCTCCAGATGTCATCTGCAGAGCGGCCTCTTGGTCTTCTATAAATACCTTTATGTCCCATTACTGTGTTGAGCCTGCATCTCTTTCCTCTGTGAATTTTGGTTTATCAGTTTTGTCAGTTGACGGGACAAATTAAAATTTATTTTTGTTCAGCATACCCACCCGTGTGGTCTGGCTAGTTATTTCCCACACGTAGGCTGCCATGGAGTCAGTCAGGAAAAAGGAAAATTTATTATCATACTTACCGTAATTTTCCTTTCCTGATGGACTCCATGGCAGACGGAGTTCCCACCCTGAAATTATGGAGTCGGGATAGTTACGGAACACCAGTACTGGTCGGTGAGTAAACCTTTATGGGTATGGGGTCCTATCAATGGAGAGGAGGCGGGATTAACCCCACACGTAGGCTGCCATGGAGTCCATCAGGAAAGGAAAATTACGGTAAGTATGATAATAAATTTTCCTTTTTTTTGTTTTTCTCCTAGAAGCTAAATAGTGTTAAGCCCTGTACACACGATCGGTCCATCAGATGAGAACGGTCTGATGGACCGTTTTCATCGGTTAACCGATGAAGCTGACTGATGGTCAGTCGTGCCTACACACCATCGGTTAAAAAACCGATCGTGTCAGAACACGGTGACGTAAAACACAACGACGTGCTGAAAAAACGAAGTTCAATGCTTCCAAGCATGCGTTGACTTGATTCTGAGCATGCGTGGATTTTTAACCGATGGACGTGCCTACAAACGATCGTTTTTTTTCTATCGGTTAGGTATCCATCGGTTAAATTTAAAACAAGAATGCTTTTTTTTAACCTATGGATAAATGGGGCCCACACACGATCGGTTTGGACCGATGAAAACGGTCCATCAGACCGTTCTCATCGGTTTGACCGATCGTGTGTACGCGGCCTTATCCTATGTGTCCATGCACACTACTTTAGGCTATTAGCTTTTTTTTTCTAGGAGCAGAAGAAAAAGTTTTTCTAGAGTTTCTTGGAGAGTTTTCCATTAGAAAAAACGCTGAATGTTTGTAACTACTTCTAAATGCTTCTAAAAGCTACTGAAATGCTACTAAACAGCTTTTTTCTTCTTTTTTTTTTAAATCCAGCATTTTATTCTAGCATTGTTTCAGCTTCAGCTTCTAGAAGCAGGAAAAAACAGGAAATTGTATCAAATACTTACCGTAACTAGTCCTTTTTTTATGCTATTCATGGGTCCTGAGGGAGTGGTCACGAGGCGGAGCTCTATCAGTAGTATGCTGCCATGTTAGCATCAGGAAAATCGTTTTTGTAGAGTTTCCTGGAGAGTTTTTCCAGCAGAAAAAAACACTGGCCCAGATTCAAGAAGCAATTGCACCTGTGTAACCATAAGTTACACGGCGCAATTGCTTACTTGCTCCGGTGTAACGATTGCTCCTGATTCAGGAACCTCGTTACACCGACTGCAGGCTAAAATCTGTGCGGCATAAGGCTCTTATGCCACGCAGATTTTAGGCTGCATTCTTGCGTGGGCCGCTAGGGGGTGCTCCCATTGTGATCAGCGTTTAGAATGCAAATTGCATACTACCACTGATTCACAAACTTGCGCGGGCCCTGCGCAAGCCAGGTACGGAGTTTCCATACGGCAACTTTAGCGCAAGGCTGCCCCTTCTAATAGTAGGGGCAGCCAATGCTAAAGTATAGCCGCCGCTCCCGCGACGTGAAATTTGAATTTCACGTCGTTTGCGTAAGTGATTCGTGAATGGCGCTGGACGCCATTCACGTTCACTTTGAAGCAAATGACATCCTTGCGACGTCATTTGCCGCAATGCACGTCGGGAAAGTTTCTCGACGGAGCATGCGCTGCAATTTTGCCGGCGCGCCCTCGCAATTTACGAAGCTACTGCTCCGTGAATCTAGGGCAGCGCAAAATATTTGCGGGGGCGCAGGCCAAAATCGTTGCCCTGCTCCCCCGCAAATATCGCGCAAATGTACCTGAATCTGGGCCACTGAATGCTCCTAACTGCTTCTAAAATGCTACTAACAGCTTTTTTTTTTCCTCGTGTACTGCAAAAACGCTAATACAGTAAAACCTTGGTTTGAGAGTAACTTGGTTTGACAGCGTTTTGCAAGACAAGCAAAATGTTTTAATACATTTTGCCTTGGTATACAAGCGATGTCTTGATATAAGAGTAGCGTCATGTCACAACTGAGTATAAAAGAGAAGAGAGGCGCCTCTAAGGCCCCGTACACACGACCAAACATGTCTGCTGAAACTGGTCCGCGGGCCAGTTTCAGCAGACATGTTCGGTCGTGTGTAGGCCCGAGCGTGCATGATTCCAGCAAACATTTGCCCGCCAGGCCTTTTCCCAGCGGGCAAATATTCCTGGACTTGTTTTAAAACAGTCCGCTGGAATCCTGCCCGCTCGGACATGTTCGGTCGTCTGTACAGACCTACCGTACATGTCCGAGCGCCCGCCATCCCTCGCATGCATCGAATGACTTTGACGCATGCGTGGAAGCATTTAACTGGCAGGCCCGCCCACGTCGCCGCGTCATCGTCGCGGCGACGCCGCGGACACGCCCCGCGTAGTGTTTACGCGCGGATTTCTGTACGATGGTTAGTACAGCCATCGTACAGAAATCCCCGGCCAGACATGTACGGTGAAAACGGTCCGGCGGACCGCTTTCATCGTACATGTTTGGTCGTCTGTACACGGCCTTAGTGTAGCAATATGGTTACATTTAATGAAGGTACAACATTTAGTAACTTATTGCTACATTTAGAGGTGCCTCTGTTATCTTTTATACCCTGTAAAAAAAATGCTTTGATATACAAATTCTTTGGATTACAAGCATGTTTCTGGAACGAATTATGCTCGCAAACCAAGGTTTTACTGTAAAATGCTAATGCTCCTACTGCTCCGAGTCCTAACTACTCCTAAAAACTTCTAAAAGCTATTAAAATGCTACTACAAGCTGGCTTACAAATTCAATGATCAGCATTTTTCATCCAGCATTTTTTTCTAGCTGTTTTTGAGCTTATGAAAAAGTGCATGGAGCCTTGAAGGCGATTCGACATCCGATTACGTTTTTTTGTCCGACAAAAGCTGGATGCGCAGACTGTAACATTTTTGTCATACGTGAACTCAACGTCCGATTTTCGTTTAATTAGTACGGTTTTCGTACGCAAAAAAATCGTAAGAGCAAGATTACGTATGCTCAGAAACGAAAGAACACATACAAAACAATTCAAAACATTACGTCACTTCTGAAAATTTTCGTATGGTGAGTAACCTCTTCACCTTCGACATGAGACTAGCCTGCCACAAAAAACTGATGAACGATCGTCCGAAAATCTGGTCGTGTGTAGGGCGCTTTAGGGTATCATAATTTTTTTTTTTTTTTTTTTGTTTTTTTAGTAACACTGATACTTTTCTCTACTTTTCACACATGAGAAAAGTTTGATTAATTTACAAAGGCCTATGATTTGTCACTAATGACTCATTCGTCATTGTCTCAGCACGGCCCTGGGGCCAAATATTTCTGCAAGCTACAATGAATTAACACAGAGAAACAATATAAATAGATACTTTCTGATCCAGATATTTTCTTTGTATTGTTTTTTTCCGCTGGCGAATGTGGCAAGTATGTGTTTCTGGCACATATGTAGTATTTGTTGGAATCAGATGTATAAATGATGCTTTTAAGAGGTGAACAGAACTGCGGACCATGCATGTATCCCAGCTGCAGGCTGTTTATTTACCTCGTATCTTTCTGCTCATCAATTACATTTCATTGACTGAAGAATTCATCTAGTTTGACCTGAGACACGTGAGGTGTGCAGACAGTCACATCTTCACCAGCCTTGTGTGGTCAGTAAATTACACCTTACAAACAACTATGCGGGCTATTAGTAACTAGACCAGTGTTTCTCAACTCCAGTCCTCAAGGCGCCCCAGCAGGTCATGTTTTCAGGATTTCCCTCAGATGAAACAGCTGTGGTAATTACAAGGCAGTGAAACTGATCAAATCACCTGTGCAAAATAATGGAAAGCCTGAAAACATGACCTGTTGGGGCGCCTTGAGAAACCCTGAACTAGACTAGGCACTTGCCTAACGCAGAAGTAATTGACAGACAATGTAAACATTTGATATAGTTTATTAAAGTGTGAGTAAACTCCTATGCATAATTTGTACCTATAGGTAAGCCTATAATAAGGCCTACCTATAGGTACTGTAAATATCTCCTAAATCCTAGATTTTTACTGTAGATCCAGCCAGTGACATTACTGGCACATGCGCTTTGAAAGAACTGCCACCTGGGCCACTCCTTTAGAGCCGTGCCGTAAACGTGGGAGTGAGGTCACTGCAGCTCCGGACACTTTCACAGTCGGAGTCCGCAAACCCGGAAGGAAGACGGGTGAAGATGGAAGCAGGGCTGGTGCAAGAATTTTTGACACAATAGGCCAATGGTCTCCAAACTGCAGCTCTGGGGCCGGATGTGCTTGATTTTACTTGGCCCTTGGGGCACCATTTCATTCACTGACACCAACAAAGGGGCACAGTTCTTCCCAATGACACCAACAATGGGGCCCAATAACACCAATGATGGGGGACCATTCCTTCCAATGTCACCAACATGGGGTAAAATTACTCCCAATGACACCAAAGATGGGGCACATTTTCCCCCCAATGGCATCAACAATGGGACCCAATGACACCAGTGATGGGGCACAATTCCTACCAAAGACACCAATGGTGGGACATAATTCCTGTCACTAACACTAAAGATGGGGCATTGTTTACACCAACTGAGGCTGGAACTTTTTCTACTCCCTATAGCCACAGTCCGGCCCCCCTAAAGTTTTAGGGAGAGTAAACAGGCCCTTTGTATAATAAGTTTGGAGACCCCTGCCTTAGGCGAAACCTCATTTTGTCGCCCCCCACCCCTTGGCTCCACCCTTTTTACCCTGCCCACATATACTCCACCTTTCTAATGAAGCGCCCATCAAATGCAGATTCACCAGCGCCCATCAATGCAGATTCACCAGCGCCCATCAAATGCAGCCTCACCAGCGCCCATCAAATGCAGCCTCACCAACGCCCATCAAATGCAGCCTCACCAGCACCCATCAAACGCAGCCTCACCAATGCCCATCAAATGCAGCCTCACCAGCGCCCATCAAAGGAAGCCTCACCAGCGCCCATCAAGCGCAGCCTCACCAGCGCCCATCAAACGCAGCCTCACCAGCGCCCATCAAATGCAGCCTCCCCAGCACCTGTCAATGCAACCTACCAGCTCACATCAATGCAGCCTTGCCAGCGCCCATCAATGCAGCCTACCAACACCCATCAATGAATGTTTGTTTTCTTCCATTCATTCGAGAGTCGGGACACAGTCCTCCGCCAGGCGATGTACCTCTGACACTATGTGCGAACAGAGCGGTGGCTGCCAGATGATGCTGAGACTTAGTTGCTTGCTGCAGTGAGAAGAGAGTAGGAACACCAGTGGCCGGGCCTCCCTAGGCAGCAGGGCGACCGCCTAGTTCGCCTAATGGTAGCACCGGCCCTGGATGGAAGCCGTGCCAGTGGTGACAGCTGGCCGCTGGAAAGGCTTTGGTCTAAGGTAAGTGATGTCATGTCATCGTTACGAACAGCCGTGCAAAGGTCGGGTTTCTAATTGTGCATTTTATATTTGATTGGCACATGACTTACAAAAGTAATAGTACTTTGTGCTATATAGAAGAAATTTTTTATATATTTATGTGCATTTACATTTCTGAAAATGTACTAGATGTCTTTAAATGAGAAAAAATATAGAGCTGGTAAGACTAAAATAATAAATAAATAACTGCCCCGGTGGCTAACACATAAGTGGTTTCTGTTACATACAAGAGGAAAGGGCATGTAATATTACTGTTGACTGTCGGATAGATTTCAAACATTGAACATTTTCAGTAGGAAATTGCAGGTCTGTTATGGCTCTGCTGTCAATAATTTGGACAAATGTTTAATTTTATAGTCAGAAGAATTTGACCCTGAAAATAACAACGCTCCCCATCTTTTCTTATGTAATAAATCGAATAGGGAAGAACTATACTATTCCTATTAGATATTGCCTCAATAAGGGTCTCCAATTGCATTTTAATCATGCCTGGCTGGCCTGGGGGTTTCCCTCTTTTTCCTCTCTCCTATCAACACAGAGCACAGGAGGAACTTGCAATATGTAAGGATGCTGCGGAGGAGGGTAGGCAAAGTATGCCCCATAACTGGCGCCAGTCCCTGCCCAGTCTCCATAATAACACTGCCGCTCCGGTTTTTGTGTGGGAGCCAGGGGAATTGGGGGTGGTCTTTTTTCGTGCCTGCAAAGTGCCGCCCTAGGCCTGGGCATTGTCAGCCTAGGCAGGGAAGAGGAGGAAGCGCCAACAATGGATGGACCATGGAAGCCTATATCACCACTCCCAGGCATTACCAGCCATTGTCGAGCACACTCTCCTCTCCCCTGCAGCTGCTGACAAAATTGTTCACGTGACCAGCCCAGAGCAGGGCTAAAAATATGTATGCATATATTAATAGCGGAAAAGAAACCCAGGCTGTGTGTGCTATATATCCAAATCCTAGAAAATCATGTACAACTATGAACAGAATATATAGTCATGGACTTTGTGTGGTGGCTGGTGCTCAATATTTTAGGGGGGGCAGCAAACAAACCTGCCCCCCTCACTCCCCCGTGGGAGATGAATGGGAAGGCAGGGGTTTAGAGGCTGTACCGTGAGGAGGAACATGACACGGATCCCGGGCTGCTGTTCCACGCTCCACGAGGGACCAGGAAGAGACGGGGCTTCTTCTACCGCTGAGGCCTTCCTGTTAGGAGAAAAATGACACGGATTCGGTGCTGCTGCTCCTTGCTCCAGGAGGATCCAGGAAGAGACGGGGCTTCTTCTACCGCTGAGGCCTTCCTGTTAGGAGAAAAATGACACGGATTCGGTGCTGCTGCTCCTTGCTCCAGGAGGATCCAGGAAGACGAGGGGCTTCTCTTCCTAGCCGAACAGGAAGTGGGTCCTGAGACCCGATTGACCAGGAGTCCTAATTGGCCAGGAGGAGAATCAGGAAGACAGTAGCGAATATTAACTCGCTATTGTCACACAACTGGGAGGGCTCATGGCACAGTGCTCCCCCCCCCCTTTTTTTTAGGCCAATTAGAGCCTTAGGGGAAAAAAAACATTGAAATCCATGTGTCCGGTGCCCTGCATGTAGATTAGGGGCCAGGCGCATGGATTGGGGGGTGGCACCCCTGCTGAATGGGCCGCCACTGGACATATAGAAGATAAACTGAGTACCATAGAAACAACTTTATTATGTACCATTAAAAATCTATTACACAACATTAAAAATGAGTCTCCACATAAGGGTTCACAACATGCAAAGATTCTGATTATTGTGCACATGTGGACTGTGAACATGTTTTGGGAATCCTTTTTCAGGTGCACATGTGACAGAATCGGTACACTGGAACCCAATTCTAATCTTTAATGGAGTAATAGAATAGAATTCATAGCATGTGTATGTTGCTCAAAGAGGTGCAAATGAGTAGGCTAAGGTGAAGCCACTGTATCTCGAATGGAAAATTCAGGTATACTCAGTAAACAGCCAATGATCTTGTACACATAGTCCTAAAATAAAAAGACCAACTTTCCAATGGGGAACCATCCAGACCCAGTGTGACAGAATGGTAGTCATCAAAGGCTAGATTAATGTGAATTAAAGCGGAGTTCCGGCCACAATTTCACTTTTTAAATATAAATACCCCTGTAATACACAAGCTTAATGTATTCTAGTAAAGTTAGTCTGTAAACTAAGGTCAGTTTTGTTAGGTTGTTACAGCATTTAGACACTTTATAAAATAGAAATTGACTGGGGCCATCTTAAGTGTGGGCATCATGAAGCCAGACTGTATGACTTCCTGGATTTCAGCCTTGCAGATCTCGTACATGCTCAGTGCTGCACAAGCAGTGTCAGATCAGGTTTCAGCACCTGTGCTGTCCAAGTCACATGATTCTTTGAGACTGTGGAGTGCGCAGACTCCTGGAAAGTTACACCCACTACATTCCCAGGAGTCTGTGTGGTGTAGGTTAGGAAGCATTAAGCACCTAGGTGCAGGAAGTGGGAAGATTAACTATTCTGCCTAGCAACAACACTTTGAAGGCATCTAAAAAATATTTTTTTTTCCGTAAAGGACTAATGACATTTTTTTAAAACTACTGATGTAATGTTATATTTATGGGTGGAACTCCACTTTAAGTTTGTTTCTAAGATACTTATCAAGAGCCCCCTCTTTGGAGTATATGTGCCTTGACTGCTTTGACTACCATACTGTCTTTATGGCAACTTACTTACACAGGGTTTGGATGCTTCCCCATTGGAAAGTTGGTCCTTTTATTTTAAGAATATGTGAGAGAGGCAGCGACTTCACCTTGTTTTACTCATTTCCACCTCTATGGGCAACATAAACATGTTATGAGTTCCAGTCTAACCTAATGGCTGATATTACTCTACACTAGATTAGCAGTGGGTTCCAGTGTACTGATTCTGTCACACAATATCTTGAATATATACCGTATTTATCGGCCTATTGCGCGCCCCAGCATATAGCGCGCACCCCCGAACTTGAAGAAAAATTCCTGGGAAAAAAAATACGTACAGTTTGGATTCCCCTCGTCGGTGTCTTGCCCGTCGTCCATCGGCGGCCTTGTCCAGTCCGGCGTCCTTCTGCGGCCATCGTGGTGTCCTCCCCGCTCAATCCCCGCTTCCCGCGCTGAGTTTGAACCACTGCGCCGGCATACCGAGCGCAGTACACTCAGGAATAGTCGGGCAGGCTCGGCTCCTCTCGCGTAAAGGACGTACAGGACGCACAGGACGTGACCGCGAGAGGAGCCGAGCCTACCCGACTATACCCGAGTGTACTGCGCTCGGTATATGCCAGCGCAGTGGTTCAAACATAAGCGGGTATCGGCGTATATCGCGCACCCACGATTTTGCCCTGATTTTCAGGGCAAAAAAATGTGTGGTATACGCCGATAAATATGGAACATCTTTCTTGCACAGGTTAGTCAGCATAGGTGTTAGAATGAGGGAAGGAGCATTTTTTATTCCCCCAGCACTTAGTGCTGACAGTCAGCAAGGGGAATCTAACTGAAACCTGCGTCTGTTGCTGTAATAACACATTTCCAATTCACCCCAGTCTAGATAAATATTCAGTATACAAAATACACAAAAATGTGTGATAATATCTCAGAATGTCATCTAGTCTGAACAGCCCTGTATCAAGATAAACCATATAAGATTGTCTTGTTGCTGCTAATCATTTTTTTTTTTAAATGCTCTCCAGTAGAACTCCGGCTCAGAAAGGGTTAAGTGACAAAGGGGTCCATTCACTAAGAGTTAAATAACGGCAAATAAAATGCGGTAAAATAGTGTACGTGGTAAATCAGTTATGAAAGTTCAATTCACTATGAATTTAACGATAAATAACGAATATGTTTTTTTTTAGATTGTTCGGTAACTACCGCATTTTCTCATGTGGTAATTTATCACAGGTGTTGGTGGTTAAGGGTTACCTATTTAAGGTCATTTCCGTAGAATATTTTACTTTTAACATATTTGTTGTTTTTCTTTTGCAAAATTTTTTTTTTTAATATAACATTTTTTACAGTACTCTGTATTTGAAGGCATTGACATTTGAACTACCTTCTGTAATTTGTCTCCTGATGCTTTAACCGCTTGCCGCACGCAGATATACATCTGCAGCATGCCACGGGCAGACAAAAGGACGTATATATACGTCCCCTTTAAGAAGCCGGCATTGTGCGACGGCCGCCAGCTCCGTGACAACTCTGGGGGCATACCCGCGATCGCGTCACGGTGAGGAAGAACGGGGAAATGCCGATGTTAACAAGCATTTCCCCAGTCTTCCTAGTGACAGAACAGTGACCGCAGCTTCCTGTAATTGGAAGCGGTGATCACTGTTCTGTCACACACAGCCCATCCCCCCTACAGTTAGAAGCACTCCCTAGGGCACACTTAACCTCTACAGTGCCACCTAGTGGTTAACCCCTTCACTGCCAGTGTAATTTTCACAGTAATCAGTGCATTTTTATAGCACTGATCGCTGTAAAAATGACAATGGCCCCAAAAATGTGTCAAAAGTGTCCAATGTGTCCGCCATAATGTCGTAGTCATGATAAAAATCGCTGATCGCCGCCATTACTAGTAAAAAAAATATTAGTAAAAATACCATAAAACTATCCCCTATTTTGTAGACGCTATAACTTTTGCGCAAACCAATCAATAAACGCTTATTGCGATGTTTCAACCAAAAATATGTAGAAGAATACGGAAAAAATTATGTTTTTCTACATATTTTCTGGAGAAATTTATTATAGCAAAAAGTTAAAAATATAGATTTTTTTTAAAAATTGTCACTCTATTTTTGTTTATAGCGCAAAAAATAAACACAGCAGAGGTGATCAAATACCACCAAAAGAAAGCTCTATTTTTGGGGGAAAAAAGACGAAAATGTTGTTGGGGAGCCATGTTACACGACCGCGCAATTGTCAGTTAAAGCGACGCAGTGCCGAATCGCAAAAAGTGGCCAGCCAAATGGTCTGTGGCTTGAAGTGGTTAATAATCCACCCTGCCTAACAATCACAGCCTGAAGTTGATCTAGCAGAACTTAAAGGGTAATAAAGTAAAAATAATATAGTGTGTACAATTGCGACACAAGTCATATTGTAATTGAAATGTTATTTAAAGAATTACCTTAACCTTTTCAATCTGTCATTTATCCTGAAAATGCAATATGGCTACCTGGAGGTATTCTGTGCACAGAACTCCCCAAGAAACATAATTTCTGCTTGTGTTGATTGGCTCACTGATTTGCCCAGAAGTCTGCACCAAGATACTCAGGCATCAGGCATCCCCTGCAACAAGAATTTTATTTTTAGGCAAAATACTCCCAGTAGGAAAATCGCAATCTAAAGGATGCAGGCCCAGTAGCTCTCATTAGAGCCCTGCAGGTGCCACAGCTGATTGATAATTATGACACCACTCCCATTAGACTCTGTGCACAGAGGAAAAAACAATGATTTCTTCAGAACAACAAAATGTAGGAATCTGCAACAAAATTTGTTAAAATCCCTGCAATGTACATAGATCACCCAGAGGAGAATGTTTTTATTTATTTTTAAACAAATGTGGAGTTGCGCTTTAATTTTCTGACTAAAGTTCCACTTCGCCATCTAGGAGACCCACACCTGTCTTCAGGTAATCTTAGGATGAGCAGTTTATTGGACAAGTTAAAAACCAGTCCCAATCACTATCATCCCTCCCTGTGAGAACCTGCACCTGTAGCCCCTTCCAGCACTTTTCTCCCCCTCTCCTTTGACTAATTGGTTTCATCTGGATAAGCCAGTGCTTACATTCAGGAGTACAATGACCTACGCCTAATGCCCTAGGCCCTATTATATGGTGGTACATTCCAGTAGATCTAAACCCCAACTGGGTGACATTTAGTTTCCACTGTACACCATAGGTACTTGCTATATATTATATTTTTTTTACCTTTTTAATACTTTATTTATCTCAGTGTTGCTGATCTCCTCTAGCCTTTATGTAGCCACTTCTTGTCTACCTGCACCTGCTACAGCGGTAGCTGCCTATCATTGCTTAGGGAAGGCTTTCTGATGCTAACAATGGTGGATCTCACCTGACCAATGGGTATCAGAATGGCTGTTTATAGTCTTGACTGAAGGCACCTGTCATAAGAGATTTACTAAAACTGGAGCACCCAGAATTAGGAGCACCTGTGCATGGCAGCCAATCAGCTTCTAACTTCAGCTTGTTTAACCACTTCCATACAGAGGCATTTTCACCCCCTTCCTGCCAAGACCAATTTTTAGTTTTCAGCGCTGTCGCACTTTGAATGACAATTGTGCGGTCGTGCGACGTGGCTCCCAAACAAAATTGACGCCCTTCTTTTCCCACAAATAGAGTTTTCTTTTGGGTATTTGATCACCTTTGCGGTTTTTTATTTTTTTGTGCTATTAACAAAAGAAGAGCCACAATTTTGAAAAAAAACACAATATCTTTTACTTTTTGATTTAATACATATCATAATTTTTTTTCCTCAGTTTAGACCGATATGTATTCTTCTACATATGTTTGGTAAAAAAAAAATTGCAATAAGCGTATTTGATCGGTTTGCGCACAAGTTCTAGTGTCTACAAAATAGGGAATAGAATTATGTATGGCATTTTTATTTTTTTACTAGTAATGGCGGCGATCTGCGATTTTTATTGTGACTTTGACATTGCGACGGACACTTGGGACACTTTTGACACATTTTTGGAACCTTTCACATTTACACAGCGATTAGTGCTATAAAACTGCACTGATTACTGTGTAAATGTGACTGTCGGGGAAGGGGTTAACACTAGGGGGCGCTGAAGGGGTTAAATATGTTCCCTAAAGTGGGTTTCTAACTGTAGGGGGAGGGGACTCACAAGGGGAGGAGATCGATGTGTGTTCCTCTGTACTGGGAACACCGCATCGGTCTCCCTCACCACTGACAGGACATGGATCTGTGTGTTTACACACACAGATCCTAGTCCTGCCGTGATTACGTGCATCAGGTCCCGAGCAATGCGGCGGGCACCGGGTCCCGAGCATGCGCGCCCCCTAGCGGCTGGGAATGCAAGGACGTCATATGTCCACTCTGAAGGAGGAAAGGTTCCCGCCGACGTCATTTTACAATGACTCAGTAGGGAAGTGGTTAATTAAGCTTTAGCAATAAACCCTGAAAGCTGATTGATTTCTATGCAGCATTGCACCAGATTTTGCACTCTCCAGCTTTAGTAAATAACCTGGGTGACAACACTGGGGAGCAATTGGGAGACAGGGACAAACATTGTCACCCCTAACAGCAAGCACTTAACCTTTTATAGCACGGTGGTCTCCATTCATTGTTTTTTTAAAGCTGTAGGATAAAAAAAAAAAGAAAGAAAATGGCTTTAAGCCCAGGTTCACACTGACAGCGGGAATGAAATTGTGCAAGTTCAGCTGAACTCACATAATTTAATTTCCACATGTCAGTCCAGACTTCGGGAGTGATTTCAGAGACATCTGTGCGGGGTCCTGTACGGATATCTATTGAAATCACAACCCGAAGTCGCCCAGAAACTACTTTCGAAAATCGGTGCGGCACCGCCGATTCGGACGGTGCCATGGCCGGCAATAGTTGCCGATTTGCATGCCAAATCCGCTGCAATATGAACCAGGGCTTAATGCTGCATTTAATCATAAATTCAGGCAGGATATTTTTTTTTATATTTGAGAAAGACGCTCATCAAGTAGCTTTTCATTTTCTAGTTTTACAGCAGGGCTCAATAAATGTAATTTAAATACCGAATGTTCCCATCGGATAGTCACGTTGTCTGGCATTGTGCTGGGAGCCTCCCTTTGGTCATGTGGGGTAGGAGCAAATAAAGACCTCTAATCTTCTTCGAACTGAAAGGGACAAAATACTGACATCAAAGGAGCAGTAGAGGACCCTTCCTCACCTCTTTCTTTTCCATTGTCGCAGCTGAGTGGACACAGGGAGGGGTGGGAGAGCCTGGGGGGCCTCATTAATTGTCATGATGGATGTGTCCTTACCAACACCCTTCCTGCAGTTCCCAATCTAAATGGTCCACAGAAACAGGGATGACCTCTGGGGATCATTAATGATACCATAAAAAATGCTAATCCCTCAGTGGAAATGACCTGTCTGCTTATTAATGCAGGTGAGAATGTATGCTTTGCTGCAGACTGTATGGGCCCATTCACACCTGTGCTTTTCTCTAATGCATGCACATTAAACACGTGTTATTATGCGTTTTACATACGTTTTGTTAAGAAGCTCAGACCACAAAAGTGCTGAATTTCATACTTTTCTTAATGCAAAGCGCCACAGTGCTCCGGTTGCTCATTTAGCGCCTGTGTACTTATCAGTACAGGTGCTATCGTTAAATTTTGTGGGATGAGAGACTTACATGCTCTCATTTATGTTGATTTATTAAAATTTGGCTGTCGCCAGCCCTGAACTGTCCCTGTGGGTCTTTCTGTGCTTCAGAGATTGCTTTCATCTCTGGGTGGCAGGTGGCGGCCAGAGGGGGTCCAGGCGGAGCCGCTTCTCCCCAGCAGCCAATTAGAGGAGTATTCCCTCATGGGACCTTGCTGGGGAGGGGGAATTTATGTGGCGGAGGCCGTACTGCACGGGTGTTCTTCGCGGGTCCTGGTGTTCGCATATCACGGGCCCGGGCGGATATGGCCTACCAGGCCGGGGCCGCACTGTGCTACGCGGAGTTCCCGACTCTGGGCCCTCATGGGGCCCGGAGCAACTGATGCTGCATAGGGGGCCTCAGTGATTGACTGGCTCCAATCCCTCACCAAGAAGATCCCAAGCGAGTTGTGCTGTTCGATGGGGAGTCGGTCTGAGGTGAACCATGAGGCAGGTGATCTAACTGGCTTAGACGAACCATTGGGGATCTGGGTGGCCGACACTGAGCAGGTTGTATGCTGCAAACTGTCAGTCTACCTGAGGGATATTCAGCTGATCATTAACGGGGAGGATTCACTCTACTATTCACGCTCTTGATACAACCCAATTTAAGACATGCTTTTCACAGTGCATTATCGCAACACACAGGTGTGAAAGGGCCTAAACACAGAAGAGTTTCCATTTAAGAAGTATGCAGGTCATACAAACAATAAAAAATAAAAAAATGGGTGCTATGCTAAAATGTTAAGTTTTCCATTTATTTTGCGCTATACATGGAGAGAACCATAAAAAGGCTATGCACATGAGATCAGGCCATTCCGACTTCTTACATCTAATTTCATCCAACACACATAGCCACTGTTCAGTTAGTATGTCATCTCCCTATTCCGGCCTATGAGTCAATACTGCCCTCTGGTGTTTGATTTGATCTCTGCAGGATCCAACCGTCAGGTCATTATGCAGATTAGAGTTGTAATTCTGAACTACACAATGTACCTGTCATATGATTGGTCAAATTTTACAATAATACCTAGAGGTGCATCTCATCAAATTAGAATATCATCAAAACGTAAATTTATTTCAGTAATTCAATTCTAAAAGTGAAACTTGTATATTTTATATAGATTCATTACACATAGAGTGATATATTTCAATATTTCTTTATTTTAATTTGGGTGATTATGGCTTACAGCTAGTGAAAACCCCAAATTCAGTTTCTCAGAAAATTAGAAAATTAACAAAAAAAGGATTTTTAATACAGAAACATAGCTCCCAACTGTCCCTGATTTGGAGCAATGTCCCTCTGTCCCTCATTCCTCCTCATTTGTCCCTCATTTTGGTCTGATAGAGGTACCGTGGTTTCCCCCGAAAATAAGCCCGGGTCTTATATTAATTTTGGCGACAAAAGACACAGTAGGGCTTATTTTTGGGGTAGGTCTTACCATGTAATGTGCTGTCTTCTCTTCCCCTCTCCCTCCCTGCCTGTTAGGCCCCGTACACACGTCTGAGAAATTTGACGGGCAAAACACATCGTTTTGCTCGTCGAGTTCCTTGTGAAGCCGCCGAGGATCTCGGCGAGCCAAGTTTCCCCCGTTGACTAACGAGGAAATAGAGAACATGTTCTCTATTTGGCCCGACGAGATCCTCGTCGGTTTCCTCGGCTGAAAGTGTACACACGGCCGGGTTTCTCAGCAGAATACAGCTCCGATCGAGTTTCTGGCTGAATTCTGCCGAGAAACTCGGTCGTGTGTACGGGGCCTTAGGAATCCCCAGTGTGAACTTAGTTAAAATGCTTGTAAAATCCTATAATCCACTCTATTACTGTAGTATATAATGTACAATGTGTGTTTCTGTGATATAATTGTGCCAAATACCTTCATTATAGCACCGCTCTGCGCTTTTGTGACCTGCCGGAGCTCTCTTCCCTGCATTTATGTTACAGAAACGCACACATTGTACATTGTGTACTACTGTAATAGAGTGGGTTATAGGATTTAAACTAGGGCTTATTTTCGGGGTAGGGCTTATATTGCAGTCCTCCTGGAAAATTACGCTAGTCTTATTTTAGGGGTAGGTTTTATTTTCAGGGAAACAGGGTATATAAAATGCACTTTTTATCTATCAAAGGGTATTTTCCCAGTGCTAAACCTTTCATCCAAATTCAAAATTGCTGCATTTGTACATTTTAAAAGCCATATAAAGGAATAGTAGTGGTAAAAAAAAAAAGTCCTTGTGGATTTAATTAACCTCATTCCCTCATTCTCATCTCAAAATGTTGGGAGGTATGCAGAAAGAAATGTTGTCTTAGTGAAAAGTATGTCCATGTACAGTATAGTATGCATTAATTCTTGGTTGGGGCTCCTTTTGCATGAATTAATACATCAATGTGGCGTGGCATGGAGGTGCGATCAGCCTGTTGCACTGCTGAGGTGTTATGGAAGCCCAGGTTGCTTTTGATAGCGGCCTTTAGCTTTTCTGCATTGTTGGGTCTCGTGTCTCTCGTCTTCCTCTTAACAATACAACACAGATTCTCTAAGGGGTTTAGGTCAGACGAGTTTGCTGACCAATCGAGCATAGCAATACCATGATCATTGAACCAGGTATTGGTACTTTTGGCAGTGTGGACAGGTGCCAAGTCCTGCTGGAAAATGAAATCAGCATCTCCATAAAGCTGCCCAGCAGTGGGAAGCATGAAGAACTCTAGAATTTACTGGTAGAGGGCTGTGCTGACTTTGGACTTGATAAAACACAGTGGACCAACACCAGCAGATCACATGGCTCCCCAAATCATGATGAGACACCAGACCCAACAATGCAGACAAGATATAAAGGCTTCATAACTCCTCAGCAGTGCCATAGGCTGATCACCTCCATGCCACGCCGCATTGATGCAGTAATTCATGCAAAAGAAGCCCAGACCAAGTATTGAGTGCATACTATACTGTAAATGGACATATTTTTCAGTTAGCCAACATTTCTGTGTTAAAAATCAGTTTTTTTATTGGTTTTATGTAATAGTCTAATTTTCTGAGATACCAAATTTGGGGTTTTCGCTAGCTGTAAGCCATAATCATCAAAATTAAAACAAAGACATGCTTCAAATATATCACTCTGTGTAACGCATCTATATAAAATATATGAGTTTCATATTTTTTATTGAATTACTGAAATAAATTAACGTTTTGATGATATTCTAATTTTATGAGATGCACCTGTATGTCTGGATGGCTCCTTTAGCACAAAATGATATACTGTATTTGCTGGCGTATAAGACTACCTTTTACACTTAAAAAAACTGGCCAAAAAGCAGGGGTCGTCTTATACGCCGGGTCAGCTGCTTAGATGCCTGCTGGATGTGCGGTAATACTGTATGTAGCTTCGGCTACATATACCGCTTAGCCAATCCCGGTGAGCGATGTATTCAAATGAATACAGAGCCTGCTTGGATTGGAGTAACAACCTCTGCCAATTAGAGCAGGCTACATACAGTAGCCTGCTCGGATTGGCTTAGAGAGACGTGCGCTGCTGATGTTTTATTCATTAAAACCCCTTTCACACTGAAGCGGTTTTACAACATTTTAGCGTTAAAAATATCGCTATTAAAACGCTCTCCATGCATCTCAATGGACCCTTTCACACTGAGTCCTGCAAGCAGCATCTTTGGAGCAGCTTTTTTTCGCTGAAAAAAACGCTCCAAAAACGCCCCTCTCTATTGAAATGAATTGAAAGCGCTGTAAAAACGCCTTACCCTTTCACACTGAGGCGTTGCACTGGCGGGGCATTAAGAAAAGTCCTGCAAGCAGCATCTTTGGAGCAGCTTTTGGGTGCTAAAAAAAACGCTCCAAAAACGCCCCTCTCCATTGAAATGATTTGAAAGCGCTGTAAAAACGCCTTACCCTTTCACACTGAGGCACTGCAAAAATGCCCTAAAACGTTAGGGTCTTAGTGGTGCTTTACCGGCACATTGGGATTGCAGATTTATTATTATTATTATACAGGATTTATATAGCGCCAACGGTTTACGCAGCGCTTTACAACATCAGGGAAGACATTATAGTTACAATACAATTTAATACAGGAATGATCAGAAGGCCCTGCTCGTTAGAGCTTACAATCTAGATGAGGCTACACTCGAATAACGCTCAAAAAATGCTCAAAAAACGCTTGAATAACGCTAAAAAAAAGCTCAAATAACGCTTGAATAACGATCGAATAACGCTCAAAAAATGCTCAAAAAACAGTGGAATAACGCTAAAAAAAACGCCAAAGTGTGAAAGGGGCCTAATAGAATACATCGTTTGCTGTGATTGGCTCCAGCTCCAGCAAGAAAGATGAAGAATATGGCTTCAGAAGGAAGAAATATAAAGCGTCGGAAGCCTAGGAAGGGGGGTAGTCTTATACAGTGAGTACAGGCAAAAAAAATCTTAAACTGTAAAATTAGGGGGTCGTCTTGTACGCCCGGTCGCCTTATACACCGGCAAATACGGTAAGTAAGTGACAAAAATGCCAAAAACATTGCAACTGCATTTTTAGTGCTTTTTGCATTTTGCAGATTTGCACTACAGAACGTGTTCCATAGAAACCATGTTAAATGAACTGTAGTGCAAATCTGCAAAAAGCACTAAAAATGCATAGATGTGAATCCATCCTATTGGGCAGCTATGACATTTGTCTGACACTTTGGGGTTGATTTACTCAAATTGGAAAGTGCAAAATCTGGTGCAGCTGTGCATGGTAGCCAATCAAACTCCAGCTTGTTTAATTAAGTTTTGACAAAAAAGCCTGGAAGCTGACTGGTTTCTATGCAGAACTTTAGTAAATCATCCCCAGAGTGATCATTTGAGCCTCTGTGGTTGTCCATCTATTTGTAGGGGTTTTCCTCAACCTTTCCACATACTATCTATCACCCGAAACACCAAAAGTGCAGCGATAAAATGTAAAAGAACTCTAATCACCTTCAGCTGAGGAAAGAGTTAAACCAGCCATAGATGGTGCGATTTTGCTCCATTAACCACTTAACGCCCGCCGCATGCCTATTTAGGTCCACAGAATGGCACGTACAGGCAGATGGGCGTATATATACGTCCCTGCCTTCTAGCGGGTCGGGGGTCCGATCGGGACCCCCTCCGCTGCGTGCGGCGGTCGGCTTACCTCGGGGAGCGATCCGTCTTGAGGGGGCGGCTGTTCGTTTCTGTCCGCCCCCTCGTGATCGCTCTCGGCCAATCCCGTCGTGTCACTTCCTCTGCCTGTAAAATGTAAACACTGGGAGAGGAAGTGATGCAGCTCTCCTCTCAGCGGTTTGAAAAGACATCACAGTAAGTCGCACCAACACTACACTGACACCAGTACACATAGGCACATTAACTCCTTCAGATCACCCCCCTGTCACAGTGTCACTGAATGCAGTGATCATATATGTACTGATCACTGCATTTAGTGTCAGTGTGACAGGCAGTGTGACAGGCAGTTAGTGTTAGGTTCAGGGTAGCCCCCGTACCCCCCCTAATAAAGTTTTAACCCCTTCATAACCGCCCTAGTTAACCCTTTCACCCCCTATTGCCAGTGTCACTAAGCGATCATTTTTCTGATCGCTGTATTAGTGTCACTTTTGCCGCTAGGTAGCTAATTTTTTTTTTTATTGCGATTTTTTTTTTTTACTAAAGACATGTGGCTGAATACATTTTGGCCTAAATGTTTGACTAAAATTTAGTTTATTAAATTTTTCTTATAACAAAAAGTAAAAAATATAGATTTTTTTTCAAAAATGTCGCTCTATTTTTATTTATAGCGCAAAAAATAAAAATCGCAGAGACAATCAAATACCATCAAAAGAAAGGTCTATTTGTGGGAAGAAAAAGACGTGAATTTTGTTTGGGAGGCACGTCGCACGACCGCGCAATTGTCTGTTAAAGCGACGCAGTGCCGAATTGTAAAAACGCCTCTGGGCATTTAGCAGCATATTGGTCCGGGGCTTAAGGGGTTAAAAAATAAAGACTGTTGATCCTGCCAGGAGAGAGGGGGGTGTTCTGTAGTGCTAACACACTTCATTTTGCATGATTACACTGCTGGATCTCCATAGATATAGTAGAGTAAGTACACATTCAGATTTCTCTTGTCCTCTCCCCCCCCCCCCCCCCAAGGCTGAATGAGAGAAATCACTAATTTTCCCTTCCACACTTGGGTGGTAGCACTCTGGCATCCTTGTCTTGGTGCTAGAAGCCCTGTCACTGAGCAGAACAGAGATACTATTTAGGAGCACCAGAACACGGAATCTCACCAACACATCATAAGCTCAAAACAGAGCCATTTGTTGTTCACAGTGCAGGCATAGCGTAAGCTTTTCTTTTCTTTTTTTCCTACACTGTGCACAATACATGGCTCTGTTTTGAGCTTCAGATGTGCTGGTGAGATTCAATATTCTAGATTCCTGGCAAGTGATGCCATCTGCTTTTTTCACTGCAATACCCAAACTATTGTTCAGAAAACCTTATGAGAGAGAAGCACAAACTAACCAAAATTTTTTTCCTTAGATAAAAGCATCTGATTATTACGCCTAGTACACAGGCACGGACTGGCCATTGGGACTACCGGGAGTTTCCCGGTGGGCCGATGGCTCAGTGGGCCGGTCAGGTGCAGTCCTCGAGCCGCTCCTCTCTGACAGTGAGTAATCGCAATTTCACTCCTGTCAAGAGAAGCAGCAGCCGTCACTTGCTGGAGTGAGTATTAGCCTTTCTGCACCCTCCCGCCCCATAGGGGGAGATAGAGAGCCGGCAGACTTTCCTTCCTCTCTCTCCTTATCACTTATCACATGACTGGAGAGAGGAACAATGCTGCCTTTCTGGAGAGCTGTGAATGAGTACATGTGGGAGGGGGAAGAGAGGGGGGATCTCTGATTCAAAGGGGGGGGGGGACACACTAATAGGGGACACTTTGATGGGGGACACCCTGGTGCAATGGGGGACACTCTGATGCAAGGGGTAAACTCTGATGAGGTACACTCTAATGCAATGGGGGACACTCTAATGCAAAGGGGGCTCTCTGGTACAAGGGGCACACTGATGAAAGGGGGGACACTCTAATGCAAGGGGGGCAGTCTGATGTAAGGGGGAACACTCTGATGTAAGGGGGGACACTCTAATGCAAAGGGGGCTCTCTGGTGCAAGGGGGCACACTCTGATGCAAGGGGGGACTCTGATGTAAGGGGGACTCTCTGATGCAAGGGGGGACTCTGAAGGGGAACACTAATGCAAGGGGGATCTCTGATGCAAGGGGGGACACTCTGATGCAAGGGAGACTCTGATGGGGGATACTCTGATACAAGGAGGGCTCTGATGCAAGGGGGACTCTCTGATGCAAGGGGGGCTCTGATGGGGGGACACTGATGTAAGGGGGACACTTAAAATTAAAGTGGGCCGGTCTGGATGAAGTCCAGGGCCAAATTTCTGTCCCAGTCCAGCCCTGCTAGTACACCTGGGTTGAATGAAAAAAAATCTGACAGCTCTAACGATCCAATGTTAGTACAGAAATCTCTTCTGCTGTTCAATTTTGTTTTGACAGGGGGTCGTTCTCCTCACCAGAACAGTCCAGTCAGTGCTCTCAGCCATTGGCTAAGAGCGCTGATCGGGAGACGGTCAGCAGACCTTTTCCGGTCATGCCCCTTTGACAGAAGCCAGCCCAGCTGCAGTACAACTGGGGGATTCATAGTGGAGAAGTATCTGGGGGTTTTGGTAGATCATAAGCTTAATAATAGCATGCAATGCCAAGCTGCGGTTTCCAAAGAAAGCAAAGTCCTTTCTTGTATTGACCACATACGGACGGCCCGCCGCAGTAATACGTTGGCTGTTTGAAGGGTAATACCATTGTTATAGTAGCAGCTATCTACCATAAACCCTGGTATCCTCTTCTTTGGTGGGCGGTCCACTACAAGATAAAAGTGGTTTCTGTGGCGGATATGCCGCAAGATCACTTTTATCGGCAGCGGGAGAGGGACCACACTCTCCCGCCGCTCTCCCGTGCCCTCTGCCGTTTACTGGAGCCGTCGGCAGCGGCAGAGGCGATTGGGTCTGCTCCCTTGCTGTGTATGAGAAGAGTGAGGGGAAGATGGCCCCCACCCTTCTACATATCACTGCAAGGCAGAAGCGACGTCAAAACGTCACTTCCGCCCTTAGCTCTTAACCACTTAACCACCAGCCGCCGTCATATAACGGCGGCAAGGTGGTTGCTTAACTGGGGGTCGCCGTTATTTAACGGCGCCCACCAGAAGCAGTAATGCACGCCGCCTCGGGCGCGCACACTGAAAATTCTGTGCGCGCCGGGTCTATGAGACCCGGCGCTACACAGATCTCGGTAATTGACCGACAACCGCGGTCTTTTACCATGTGATCGCGCCGTCCAATGACGGCGCGATCACAGGTAAACAAACCGGCGTTTGATGACGCCGGTTCCTCCCTCCTCTCGCTGTACCGATCGATACAGTGTGAGAGGGGGGAGCGCGGGGTGTCAGCAGCGCTGTGGATGGATCTGTGACTATTGCAGTCACAGATCCATCCATCCCTGCTCAGCCATCCCTGCATTAACCCCTACAATACTCTGGCTTCCCTGTGCAATACTCTGCATTAACCCCTGCAATACTCTGGCTTCCCTGTGCAATACTCTGCATTAACCCCTGCAATACTCTTCCTTCCCTGTGCAATACTCTGCATTAACCCCTGCAATACTCTGCCTTCCCTGTGCAATACTCTGCATTAACCCCTGCAATACTCTGCCTTCCCTGCGCAATTACTCTGCAATACCCCCTGCGCGATAATCTGCAATACCCCCCGCGCGATACTCTGCAAAAACCCTGCGCCATACTCTGCAAAAACCCTGCGCCATACTCTGCAAAAAACCCGCGCCATACTCTGCAATGCCCCCGCGCCATACTCTGCAATGCCCCCGCGCAATACTCTGCAATGCCCCCGCGCAATACTCTGCAATGCCCCCGCGCAATACTCTGCAATGCCCCCGCGCAATACTCTGCAGTACCCCCTGCCAGTACTCTGCAGTACCCCTTGCGCAATACTCTGCAGTACCCCCGCACAATACTCTGAAATACCCCCCGCGCAATACTCTGCAATACCCCCCGCGCAATACTCTGCAATACCCCCCGCGCAATACTCTGCAATACCCCCCGCGCAATACTCTGCAATACCCCCCGCGCAATACTCTGCAAAACCCCCCGCGCAATACCCCCCGCGCAATACTCTGCAATACCCCCCGCGCAATACCCCCCGCGCAATACTCTGCAATACCCCCCACACAATACTTTGCAATACCCCCCGCACAATACTCTGCAATACCTCCCGCACAATACTCTGCAATACCCCCGCACCATACTCTGCAATACCCTCCGCACCATACTCTGCAATACCCTCCACACAATACTCTGCAATACCCCCGCACCATACTCTGCAATACCCTCCGCACCATACTCTGCAATACCCTCCACACAATACTCTGCAATACCCCCCACACAATACTCTGCAATACCCCCCACACAATACTCTGCAATACCCCCACACAATACTCTGCAATACCCCCCACACAATACTCTGCAATACCCCCGCACCAATACTTTGCAATACCCCGGCCAATACTTTGCAATACCCCGGCCAATACTCTGCAATACCCCAACACCAATACTTTGCAATACCCCCGCACCAATACTCTGCAATACCCCGGCCAATACTCTGCAATACCCAGAAAATACTCTGGGGAAAAAAATGTGTTTTAACCACTTCCCGCCCACGTCATATGAGGTCCTTGACTTTGTGCAGGGATATCTAAATGATGCCTGCAGCTACAGGCATCATTCAGATATAATTTTTTTCAGCCGGCGATTCTCTACACCATAAGAACGATCATGGCGGCTGTTCCGCCTCTTGATCGTTCTTACGGGAGGCAAAAGTGGACGTCCCCACTCCCTTCGCCCTCCGGTGCTTCTTCTGACTCACCGCTGCGATCGAAGCCAGGATCATTTTTTTTTTTTGTTTTTTTTCAGGCTTCCCAGCCTAGAGGTGAGATGTGGGGTCTTATTGACCCCACATCTCACTGTAAAGAGGACCTGTCATGCTATATTCCTATTACAAGGGATGTTTACATTCCTTGTAATAGGAATAAAAGTGATCAAAACATTTATTTTTGGGGAAAAACGTGTCAAACTAAAA